>NC_133779.1:58475896-58509851 GCF_003597395.2 Chelonoidis abingdonii | reverse complement strand
TCGGTGGGGCGGCGGGGGGGAGGGGGTTTGCAGAGATTTCATTGCCATTGACCCTGAGCCACTGATGAGACACACTGCTCAGGGCTGCCTTCCTAGACACGTCCCTGGAAAGTCATAAAGGTTCAGCCCGGACAGCCCTTGGGCAAAAGCTGGATAAGCCACACTACAGCCAACCCAATTACTGACACACTGTTATTAGTGTTACCGCAGGACCCAAAGGAGAACCGGGACCTGTTGTGCCAGGTGCTGCCCAGGCACAGAGCGAGAGACAGGCCCTGCCCCAGCTGAGATCAGGGCCCTGTTGTGCCAGGCACTGGCCAGACACAGTGAGAGACAGGCCCTGCCCCAGCTGAGATCAGGGCCCTGTTGTGCCAGGCACTGGCCAGACACAGCGAGAGACAGGCCCTGCCCCAGCTGAGATCAGGGCCCTGTTATGCCAGGCACTGCCCAGACACAGCGAGAGACACTCCCTGCCCCAGCTGAGATCAGGGCCCCATTGTGCCGGGCACTGCCCAGACACACAGTGGGAGACAGGCCCTGCCCCGTTGTGCCGGTTGCTGCCCTGCCCCAAAGAGCTCAGAATCTCAATTGCCAAAAGGCAGAAGGAGAAACTGAGGCACGGAAGGGGATGATGACTTGCCTGAGGTGACACAGAGCTAAGAAGAAAACCCAGGTGTCCTGATCAAGAGATGGAGCGTCCCATGTACCCCTCTTCAAGCTGATCCAATGTTAATTCCCCTCGCACTGAAGAATCCTCCTTCTTTCTAATCTGAACTTTTAGACTTCCTCTGCCAACTGTTGGCTTTTGCCCTGCTTGGGTCTTCTCTTCTGGGTTCAAAGCCCTCTGCTCCCCAAAATCTCTCCCCCCAGGAGAAGCTGATATTTACCACTTCTCCTTCTTTAGGAGAATCAAAATTGATTGAGCTCCTTTTACATGTTGTTTCATTTTCTCTCTCTGCAATTATAACGTGCCCTAGCTCTTATCCTCAGTAGTTCTCAAAGCACTTTACAAAGTTATGGGGAAACTGAGGCACAGGGGGAGTGGCTGAGCTGGGACTAGAACCCAGGCCTCGTGCTCTATCCACTAGACCGTACAGCGTCGCAAGCTGGCCTTCAATTACCAAAGGCTGTGTCAAAATCTTGTCTGTCAGGAATGCCCCCAGTGCATTGTGGGGGCTGGGCGTCAACGCACGAGCAAGAGGACTAATGACTAGGTGATTGAAACACTGGAGTGCCAGATTTCCCAGTTTTACCTGGAAGCCGTTTAGCCCTAAGTTCCAAGTTTCCCAGAAGATAAGCAGAGTGTGTGCAATTCTCCGAGCCACCGCCTTGTGGATTTGAGCGATTCATTGGAAGGCCTCGAGCGATTGTTGTGTTGGCATCAGAGCGGGATTGGCCCTAAGCCCAGGTGGGAGGATGACTCACGGCACTGATCACCTTTCAGGGTGGTCGGGATTGCAGGGGGTCGGTGGATGGCTGCGTGTGGGCTTGTGGGGAGTGGAACAGGCTGACTGGAACGGTTTGCTCATTAAAGCAGAAGGAAAGAAGGGGGGATTTGTAGAGATCTCGGGGGTAAATTGGGCAGAGCTACAAGAAACCTGAGCAGACAACACGGGATGCCAGGATCCAGGTGCAAACCAGCTGCCCATGGGCTCCCTGTGTGACGCTATAAAGGAATGGGGTGATTTTTGCTCATAAATATTTATTTATTGCAGCTCACGCGTCCAGGTTGGGAGGCGGAGGGCACCCTGGAGCTCAGTGATGGGAAGGACCCAGGAGTCCTGGGGGAACCAACTGCCCATGAGCTCCCCACGTGATGTTGTGGCTAAGAGGGAGACGCTGGGCTGGAGAAGCTAGGGTTCGGGAGCAGGAGCCAAGAGATGGGGTCCCCTCTGGATATGGCATTGGGGAGATCCTGACTGGAGACTGCACCTAGCTCTGGGGGTGGCCTCATGTCAAACGGGACATTGGGGAGGGTTCAGAGAAGAGTGATGGGGATGATCCACAGGCTGGAAAACCTGCTTGAAAGCAGAGACTGAAGGAACTTGATCTGTGGAGTTTCTCCCACAGACGGCTCAGAGGGGACTTGATTCGGGTCTGTCAGCGTCTCCCCAGGGAGAAGATTTCGGGGAGCAGAGGGTTCCTTAAGCCAGCTGACAACAGCAGAGCAAGATCCAGCAGCTGGGAGCTGAAGCCAGACCAATCCAGACTGGAAATAAGAAGAACCGGCCCCAGGAATGACTGCCCAGGGATGGTGGATTCTCCAGTCCTTGGGGTCATTCCACACAGATCAGGCACCTCTCTAACAGCTCTGTTCTAGCTCACCCACCAGATATTGGCTTGAAATATATGAAGGGGCAGAGTTAAGGGCACACAGCAAAGGGGCAACCTTAGCGTCACTCTAGTTCAACCCCCAGATCTAGGCTGGAGGCAGGGATCCCTGGGGGAGGTTCTCTGGCCTGGGCCATGCAGGAGGGCAGGCTGGATGGGTGGAATGGTTCCTTTGGTTCTCAAAATCTATGACTCTACCAAGGGGATGATGATAAGGGTGCGAGCACAAGCAGGTGTATTATGGTAGCAGTCAGTGACATCAGTCACAGCTCTTTTGTACCAGGTGCGATACAAAATGAGATACACTCCCTGAGATTACAGTCAGAATAGACATGGTTAGGAGGGGAAAGTGAGGCACAGGGAGATGAAGGGACTCGATTAAAGTCGCACCGTGGCAGGGCTGGGAAGAGACCCAAGGAAGGCTGTGTCCGAGCCTACTGCCCTTACCTTCGGCACCACGCTACAGAAAGAATTACCTTGCTTCCTGACAGCACAGTCGGTTCCAGATCTGGGTTAAAAAATTTCCTTAACAGCCTAAGTCCTATGTTCCAAAGTGATTTAGAGCCAGATTGGAAAAGGGGTTTAGATGCTTAATTCACAGGGAGTTTAGGCGCCTGGGTCAGTTTGGTGCGTTGGGAAAAGGGGAACTAAGTCCGGAAAGGCCTCAGCTGGGAGGTCCTCAGCGAAGGTAAGTGAGGGCACCCTGAGTTGGTATTTAAATCTGCCCCCTTTGTCTGTGGGGGGCTAGTGGGAAATTATCCAAACAAACCCATTCTTTCCATCAGAAAAATCCCATTTCCACCCTTTGAATGCAACTGTGTTTAGAAAATAAAAATGGAAAGAAAGAAAAAAGCGGTTAGAGAGGATTGAAAGGGAACGCTTTGCTCTTTCATTTTCAAGTGACCTTTCCTAGACTCATAGACTTTAAGATCAGAAGGGACCATTATGATCATCTAGTCTGACCTCCCGCACAATGCAGGCCACAGAATCTCACCCACCCACTCTTGTAACAAACGCCTGACCTATGTCTGAGTTATTGAAGTCCTCAAATTGTGGTTTGAAGGCCTCAAGCTGCAGAGAATCCTCCAGCAAGTGACCCGTGCCCTATGCTGCAGAGGAAGGCGAAAAACCTCTAGGGTCTCTGCCAATCTGCCCTGGAGGAAAATTCCTTCCCAACCCCAAATATGGCGAACAGCTAAACCCTGAGCATGTGGGCAAGACTCACCAGCCAGCACCCAGGGAAGAATTCTCTGTAGTAACTCAGATCTCAACCCATCTAACATCTCAGAATCAAGCTGACTTTAGATTCAACTATAAATAAGGCTAAGATTTTGTCACGGGGATTTTTAGTAAAAGTCACAGACAGGACTCAGACAATAAAAAATAGATCACGGAAGCCCAAGTCTCCCTGCCCGGGGCTGACAGCTGGAGTCCACCATGCAGGACAGAAGTTGCAAAAGTCACATAAAATCACAGCCGCCATGACTGGCTCATAGCCGTAACCTTCGATGACCATGCACTTTAAGCTAAGGGTGGAAGTCAGAATCCAAGTGGAACTTTTCAATTTTTATCATGGCAAAACCGAACCAAATATCAGCATTTCCGTGGGGGAATCAGAAGAAAAATTTCTCTGTAGTGAGCTAGAATGTTCCAGCCAAACCAAATTGAAATTTAGTGTTTCTGTAGGGATTTTTCCTGTCTTGCTCCAAATCAGAATGAAAACAGTCCGGGATTTGTCATGGATTGGACAGTGTGGTTTTTGGCCAGCTCTAATCAGGATCTCACTTTTGGAATATTTTAACCCAGATCTTGAATCAGCTGCCGCCTAGAGTATTCAGCTACCTCCTTGCAGTAGATGGGATGTTGAACCCAATGCTCCTGGTCTAGGAAAGGATGAGGTGTGTGTCAATGGATGAGGCTGAGGAACAAGAATAGACACCATTGCATATTACCCTGGCCTTGATGCATTGCTCATTAGAGTGAGTGGGCATCTGATCTCACTCACGAGTGATTCAGTCCCTCTTCTGTTGCTTCCCTGCACAGATAACAGCAACATAAAGGATCTCTGTGGAGCAGCTGGTGGGCGTATTTCTGCTTCCCCATCCTGGGCCCTAATTTAAACTGGTCCCTCCCGATCATTATGAGAGCTGCCCTGAGGGAGTTCTGTATCATTCTTGTGACATAGCGCTGAGATGTGTCACTTGTGATGACATTCCCGGTGCCCTGCCACTGCTGAGCTAAGGTGTTATGTATCAGGTCAAACTCAGGTCAGCTCCCTGCTCACTGAGCAATTGTCCCAGGCTCCTTGCAGACCCAGGCAGTGTTACTGAGCCAGGTACATTGGAGGCAGCTCTCCTTTCTCAGTGATGGGTTCAGGCTGTCTGCAGATTCAGGCAGCGTCACTGTGTCAGTTATGCTCAGAGCAGCTTCCCCTTCTCGGAGCAATGGGCTCAGGCTCTATACTCCCAGGGGGGTAAGGGGCCCTTGCCACAATGTAAGACCCCTGGGAGTGGACAGGGCCCAGGTGAAGGGTGGGGTCATAGTGAGGAGATGGAGCTTTTTCCAGCAGAAGGAGTTGTTGCTTGCATTCCTGCATCCAGCCCATATCTGATGGTTGAGCTAGTGTGGTGCTTTTAGAAAGCGATGTCCATTTCCCAAATGACGGCGAATCCACCCTTTCCCTAAGGAAGTTGTCCCACTAGTTAATTGGATGACTTCAGGGTAGTTCTTTCCCTGCTTTGTTCCTCAGTTTCCCCACCTGTACAATGGGGATAATGACACAACACTCCTTTACAAAGCACTTGGAGATCTACTTATGAACAACTAGGTAAATTATTACTAAGGACTCCTCTAGGGTCAGGTTCCTTGGGTTGATGGGGAAACTCCAGGCCTGGCTGGCCTGGCCTTGACATGAGCAGAATGGACCCAGAGTTAGGGCTGGGATGGAAGCGTTTCTCCTATCTTGTGAGAATTTGTGAGATTGCAACATTTTCCCCCCAAATTGGGCCAAAAAGTCAAATTTTCACAAGCTTTTCAAACAAACACATTGGAAACAATTTCAGCTTGGGACGACGGAAAAGTTTTGTGGTGATTGTTTTGAAGCGTGTTTTGATTTTCAACTGTTTTTCATGGATTTAGCCTTGTCTGTTTTCCAGCTAAATTAAATCCAAGTCTGAAAGGGAAACCTGTCGAGAGCCGAAAAACACGACACTTTTCGTTCAGAAAACTGTCACACCAGACAATTTGGTCTTTCAAAATCAGGAGGTTCGTCCCCAACCTCACTTTTAATGAACCAGTGGGTTGGGTTTTTTTCTATTGCAAAAATATGCTGAAAAAATCCCTCTCCACCTGCCCCTTCTGCACCTCCTCCTGCGCCTGGCCGGCCCCCATGGCTTGTAGAATCAGAGAAGGAAGAGCATGTGACTTCTTCCTTCTGAGAAGGATTAAGGATGAAGACTGACACACCCTGTCACTAGCAGCGGCTTCCTGCTGCCTCAGGCAGGACTGGAATAAAAGCCAGTGATGGGTGGGGAAAGAGGGAACTGAGATCGGAGCTGGTTCTTTGGAAGCTGCCTTGCCGGCTGTTGACTGACCTGGAGAGATTAACTCGTGGGGAAGGGCAGAACACAATTATCCTCCCTGCTCCTGCTCCCTGGGCCAATCCACCCTATAGGCAGAGCTCCTGGAGGCGTTGGGAGGTTCCCACCTGGAGATCTTGACATTGTGTGATCCTCAGATTTGAGGGCAGATCTGACAGACCAGATCTCTCTTGGCCAGCCAGGAAGTCTCCTTATAAAGCTACGCTGCGCCTGTCTCCATCCACACATCGCACGAGGCTGCGGACGCCAGAGCTGCAGGTAATTCGCAGGCCCAGCCCGCCTAGTTCTCTTCTCTTTGGCTCTGCGGCATGGGGGCCTTTTTCTGACCTGTCAGGGCGCGTTGGAACCATGATCAGAAATGACATGTGTGATCTCGACACAAAGGTTGTTGATTACATGGTTTTGGCGGGAGCGTTTTGATTATGACATGTGTGATCTCGACACAAAGGTTGTTGATTACGTGGTTTTGGCTGGGTTTTCGTTCAGTGGTGCCACTCACTTACCGGTGTCAGATTCTGACCCTCTGGCATGAGCGCTGGGGCCGAATCGGAGTGACTCCACTGGCGTCCATGGGACCAATTCCTCTCTCACTCTCCTGGTGTAAATCAGGAGTGATTCCACTGGCCTCAATGGGGCCAATTCTGCTCTTGCTCACCCTGATGTAAATCAAGAGTGACTCCACTCATGTCATTAGGGCCAATTCCCCTCTCGTTCACCCAGTGTAAATCTGGAGTGACTCCACTGGTGTCAATGGGGCCAATTCCCCCTTGATGATCTGGTGTGAATCAGGAGTGACTCCATTGGTGTCAATGGGACCAGGTCCTCCTCTGCTCTCCCTGGTGTAAATCAGGAGTGACTCCATTGGTGTCAATGACACTGGGTCCTCCTCTGCTCACCCTGGTGTAAATCAGGAGTGACTCCACTGGTGTCAATTGGGCCAATTCTTCCTCGATGACCTGATGTAAATCAGGAGTGACTCCATTGGTGTCAAAGGGGCTGAGTTCTCTCCCACTCACCCTGGTGTAAATCAGGAATGACTCCACTGGCATCCATGGGGCCAATTCCCCCTCCCTCATCTGGTGTAAATCAGGAGTGACTCCACTGGTGTTTACGCCCACAAAGAGCGCGTGCAGCCCATTGGCGCCATGCGTGCAGTCAGGCCTCGGGATGGAGGATGCCACCGCATGGCCTGGCCTGAATCCAACCACCTCTTGGCCCATGGTTCACCACGTCCAACCTGCCTGCGGGTCCCATGGCCCAAGCACCTTTCTCTGCCGGGGCGCGATGGGGGCCCTGCCCTACTGGTTGACCAGACCTACAGCTTCCCTCACACTCTTTTCCCATTGGCCAGTGCTGAGATGTTCTAGCGGGAACCAAACAAAGCGCAGGATTCCTTGAGGGTGGCAGGCCTGCAAGGGTGATGGGCAGGGGTCAGGGCGGGGAGTGTCTTATGGACCAATTCCCCAGTAATAATTCCTTTCCTCCCCGCCAACCCCTTGGCACACAGGGGCCTTCCCGGAGCCAGCAGCCCCCACCGGCATGGAGCAGCTGGGCATCGCATTGCTGTTGGTGACTGCAGGTGAGTGTGTGTCTGTGTGTCACCCACTACTGGAGGGGATGAGCCCTGCTCTGGCGGGGTGTGTGTGTCTGCACACTTGTGTGTTTCTGGCTGTGTGCGTGTGAGAGTTTGGCTCTGAGTGCATGTGCTTGGGCGTGATTGTGTGTGTGTGCGTGCGCAAACCTGTGTTTGTCTGTGTTTCTCTGTGAGGGCATAGGTGGATGATTTTGTGTGTGTGTGTTAAGCGGTGAGTATGTGTGCGTGCGTGATTACGTTTATCTGTGAGCATGTGCAAGAGTGAGCGAATGACTATGTGTTTATCCACAAGTATTGTGCAAAGAAGACTGAGTGCGTGCCTTCATGGTTGGGCGTTCCATATTCTGTTGGTGCGCTGGAGTTTATCTGCGGAGGTGTGGGGCTGTGTGCACATTGAATCACAGCAATGAGGTGCTGGATGGGACCTCAAGAGGTCAGCGGGTCCATCCCCTCACACTGTGGCAGGAACAAGTAAATGTAAACCATTCCTGGCAGGCGTTTGCCCAACCTGTTCTTTAAAACCTCCGGTGACGGGTCTTGGAAGTCGATTCCAGAGCTGAGAAAACAGCTTCCAAATATCTACCCTCCATCTCCTTTGATACAGATGTAGCTGTTTCCTTCTCATTCTCGGCTGACACAGAGAACAGTCGATACCCATCCTCTTTAGATCAGCCCTTACTGTATTTGCAGAATGCAGAGGTGCATGGTTGTGTTTGAATGCACGTGTGTGAATATGCGAGCGTGGATGTGTGGGGGGTAGGGTTGCCAGGTGTCTGCTTTTCGACCAGAACGTCCAGTTGAAAAGAGACTCTGGCAGCTCCGATTAGCACAGCTGACCAGACCGTTAAAAGTCTGGTCGATGGCACAGTGGGGTTACAGCAGACTCCCTGCCTGCTGTGTCTCTGCGCAGCTCCTGGAAGTAATGGCATGTCCCCCACCTCCTGTTCCTTCACATAGGGGCAGCCAGGGGGCTACACATGTTGCCTCCACCCCAAGTGCCAGCTCTGCAGACCCCATTGGCCGGGAACCATGGCCAATGGGAGCTGCAGGGGTGGCGCCTGTGGATGGGGCAGAGCGCAGAACCACCTGGCCGTGTCTCCATGTAGGAGCTGGAGAGAGGACATGCCAGGGCCCCCCGGAGGGGGGAAGTGGGGCAATTTTCACCAGGCCCCAGGCCCCACAGGGGCCCCCACAATAATGTAGTATTCTATAGTATGGCAGCTTTTTTTATGGAAGGGGCCCCCAAAATTTCTTTACCCCCAGATCCCCTGAATCCTCTGGGTGGCCTTGGGACATACCACTGCTTCCAGGAGCTGCTTGAGCTAAGTGCTGCTGGGAGCCTGCACCCCTGACCCTTCTCCCACGCCCCAACCCTGATCCCCCTCCCACCCTCTGAACCCCTTGGTCTCAGCCCAGAGCCCCCTCCTGCACCCCAACCCCTCATCCCCAGCCCCACCTAAGTATGCACCCCCAGTCGGAGTCCTTACCCCCTCATATACTCCAACCCCCTTCCCCAGCCCTGATCCCTCTCCCACCCTCTGAACCCCTTGGTCCAAACCCAGAGCCCCTTCCTGCACCCCAAACCTCTCATCCCCAGCCCCACCCCATAGCCTGCACCCCCAGCCAGAACCCTCCCCCCCGCTCCTGCACCTCAACCACCCGCCTGGTGAAAATGAGCAACTGAGTGAGGGTGGGGAGAGCGAGCGACAGAGGGAGGGGGGATGGAATGAGTGGGGGTGGGGCCCCAGAAGGAGCGGCGATTTGGAGAAGGGGTGGGGCGGGGGGGTTGGTTTTGTGCGAGTAGAATGTTGGCAACCCTACTGCGTGTGAGAGTGTATTTCTCAGTATCATCTGCAAGCTTGTGTGTGCACCCAGGTGGGTGTGTTTTCAAGGCCAGATGGGACCATTGTGGTAATCTAGGTTGGCCTCCTGCATCACGCAGGCCTGAAAACGGCACCCCTAGGCTGATGTTTCTGTAAAAGGCCCCGTCTTGATGTCAAAGTTGTCAGTGATGAAGAATCCTCGGGCAGTGGGTCCAGGGATTAATTGTTCCCGCTGATCAGAATGCACGCTGATTTCTGGTCTGTGTGCACGGTTTTGTGAGAGACGGGGTGGGCATGGCTTTGCACTTTAAGCAGGTGCCTGTGAAGCAAATAAGGAGTCCCCCCTTCGAGATGATTTTAATTGCTAACGATCGATTGCAAATGGGAGCCAGGAAGGATGGCCCAGTGGTTAGCGCACAGGCCTGGGATGCGGGGGACATGGCTTCAATTCTTTCCCAATCAGCTGTTTTGCAGGGTGGGGGGAGCATTGCAGGCTGCCCCCTTTTCCCAGATCTTCCTCTCCGTCCTCCTCCCGCTGCGCCTCCTGCCCGGCCCGGGACCCCCTCTCCCCTTCAGCTCACCCCTCCCACTTCTCCACTCTTTGCCCCTGGTTCCCCATCCTTGCTCCAGCTCCTGATGGGGGCTAGGGACCTTGCACAGCAGCAACCGTGGCCTTCCTCCCAGCTCCAGCCTGGGCTATAGTAGTTAGCAGCCACGCTGTCCCTCCAAGTCCTGGGAGCATCAGGCAGCTTAACACTAGTGAGGGAAATGCCCCTTCGAACAGCAGCTGCTGTCCCCTGAAGTGTGCAGGCATTGGGGGTCAGGGGGGCCTTAACACTGCACCCCCACCTTTACTCATCCCCCACTGCTATAAGGGGTAAGGAGCTGTTGCATCACCAGCACTCACAAGTTTTCTCTAGCTGAAAGAGGTCACAGGACTTTGCAAAAAGAGAGACGTGCCCGGCTTTCCCCTCAAAAGGCTAAGTGGTGATGTATTTTGTGAGGGAGGCCATGGAAAATTCAGTCCTCTACCCCATCTGCTCCTTGGCATTGAATATTTAATAACTTTCAGGAGAGAGAGGAGGAAGTGGAGAAGAGGTGGGGGCAGGGCCTTGGGAAAGGGGGTGGAATTGGGGCATACCCCTCTCTAGCTCCCTGCTGTGAACTGCTCAGGGCAGGGGGCTGGGAGCACCCCCACAACCCCAGCTCACTTCCCCAGCCCTGACCCCTGAACCCCCTCACAAACTCCCAGCCCCCTGTCCTGACTCCTGCACCCCCCCGACCCCAACCCTGACTCCTGCACCTCCACACATACCCAGGCCCCCCACCCCACACCCTATGCCCTGATTCCTGCACCCCCCCCAACATCCCCACCCTGAGAACCAAGTGGGAGCTCCTGCATCCCACCCCCAACACATACCCACCTGCACCCCTCACACCGAATAGGAGCTGCCCCAGGTAAGCGCTCCACACCCCAACCTCCTGCCCCAACCCTGAGCCCCCCTCTCTCATTCCAGCTTCTGGCCAGACCCCAATCCCCAGCCTGCTCCTGCACCCTAACTCCCTCCTAGACCCTGCACCCCCAGCCCTGAGCCCTCTCCCTCACCCTAGCTCCTGGCCAGACCCCACACCCCAACCTCCAGCCTGCTCCTGCACCCTAACTCCCTCCTAGACCCTGCACCCCCACCCTCAGCTCAGTGCAGAGAGAGGCGAAGAGAATGGGCCAGAACCAGGGTGAGGGGGGATCCTGTTTACCCCCTCCCCAGCCCTGCTGCATTTGCAGTTTACTCCCGGCCCCTCCCTTGCTCCAACGACCAACCCTAGCTCCCGCCCCACTGTGTTTTTGCCCCCAGCCCCTGCCTTGCTTCAGTCAGCAGGGACTAATCCTCCCCCTATGCCCCACTGTGCTCATCTCACCCTAGCCCTCCCTCGCTCCAGCTGGGGACCAATCCTTCTCCCCCACCCCATGCCCAGCTGTCAGGGTGGATAAAAATCAATGACTTTAAAAAAAAATCAGAATTTTTTAATTTAAATAGTTTTTCCCCTCAAAAATCCAATCTAAAGATAGTTTTAATTAAGATACATTATATCATGGAATAGGGATTATAAATTCTGATTCTATAGTATGAGACAATATAGTCATATAATGGTTAAGAAAAGTTTTGTAAATGAGTTCTAACAGTTCATGGCTTGTTATGCAGACAAAACTACACGGGATCGTTTCAGGGGGCAAGGGAAAGATGCCACATTTATTATGATAACAATTTGATCTATAACCACTAGCTAATACCTTAATACTTACACACACACACACACACACACACACACACACACACAGATGTTCTGCAGCTTCGGTATAGTTACCAGTCCTGAACATAGCTTGAGTTCGTGGGTTGAGTTCGCAGCTTGGGATCGTAGCGTATAGCGGCTAACTGGACAGGAAAGCCGTGCACAAGGAAGGGCTGGGTCTGTCCTCCCATGTTGGCAGCAGAACGTTACCCTTCCAAGTCTTCCATCTCCCTCATCCTTTTTGTAGGCTTTAGTTTGAATCCAGAGTCTATAGGTCTTGCTGTGTCACGCTGCCTCTGAGTTTGGTGATTGATCACCCATCAGTTGCAGACCTGACTTTCAGCCTGGCTTTGATCTTCTTTCTATTGTCCCTTTGTTCTTTTCTTCTTAGGGTGGACTCTTCTTACTTTGCGGCAAAAAGTTCTGTGGCATCTTTGGGCTGGTCTACACCGGGGGCGGGGGATCGATCTAAGATACGCAACTTCAGCTACGTGAATAGCGTAGCTGAAGTCGAAGTATCGTAGATCAATTTACCTCGGATCCTCACGGCGGGGGATCAACATCCGTGGCTCCCCCGTCGACTCCGCTACCGCCGCTCGCTCCGGTGGAGGTCCGGAGTCAATGGGAGCGCGTTCGGGGATCAATATATCCCATCTCATCTAGACACGATATATAGATCCCCCAAAAATCGATCACTTCCCGCTGATACGGCGGGTAGTCTGGACGTGCACTTATAGACTAACAAATGTATTGGAGCATGAGCTTTTGTGGGTGAATCCCCACTTCATCGGATGTGCTTTTCTTACTTTGTTAGGGCTCTTGTCTGCATCTTCAGTCGTTGGTGTTTCAATTCTGTTTCATCAGGATGGGCTGGTGCTGGAGGTTGATTCCATCATCCATCATTCACACATCTAAACTAGACTAATACGATTACAGCAGGGTTTGCAAAAATGAAGGTTGCAGCAAGCTTTTACAAAATGGAGTGAGCGTTTTAAAATGGGGTTTGAATTACAATATGGCAAACAGTGAACAGAAGTTACAATACTGAAACAGTGCAAGTCTCTGTGATTTAAGCAGGAATTGGATTGACAGTGAAACTTACAAAAGCAACTGGCTGAACAGCTATGGCTCTTAACAAGCATCTTAATTGTTAATTAGCCAGTTATTGGGGTAACCGGCTTTCTGAATGAATGTTGTTTCATTCATAACACTTTACTTATGAAGTTACTTTAATAAAATGAACAATTAAAAACAATTTCATTCATCAGTTCTACAGGCTTAGGGACCCATTCTTATGGGGTTCCACAGACTTCTGTATAGATTATCTAGGTTAATTTTTCTATCTACCCAATGGGACTCAGTGCTCAGTCTAGAACATACCATCAGAGACACTTAGTTTTGCCGTTCTCAAACTGTGGATTTGTGTATCCAGAGGTAACATGCTTGTTAACAGCAAAAATGTTTTAAAATAAATGAATAATGTATAGAGGTGAGAAATAACAGACCTCAGCTCTATTGTTCCTCTATAAATTTATGTATGCAGGGTCAATCCCTTATCTCTCTTTAAAAGTGAAAAGTTTCAAAAAGTTCAATGAACAGAAGATTGTTGGGGGCAGCATAGATCTGGACAAGGAGAAGTCTGGAGATAAATGTGAGAAGTGAGGGACATGTTTTTTTGTTAAAATATTATGTTTGCTGTTGAAGGGAAAAAGTCCAGAATACTTAACGTTATTGTTTTAGTTAAATAAAACAATTTAAATGTCTGCCTGGTGATGTTCTCCTCCTCTCACAGCCTGGCAAGAAAATGCTCCAAATATTAATGATTGACCTCTCAAACTGGAGATAGTTCACCTCCCAATGACTTCATAAATATCTGCTTCAATTACCTTTGGTAAATGAAATAACCAAACACTCATTCATTTTCTGATATAGCTGTAAAACCAGGGGCGGCTCCAGACACCGGCATGCCAAGCGCGTGCCTGGGGCGGCAAGCCACGCGGGGGCACTCTGCCAGTCGCCGCGAGCGCGGCAGGCAGGTTGCCTTCGGTGGCATGCCTGCAGAGGGTCCGCTGGTCCCGCGGCTTCAGCGGACCTCCTGCAGGCGTGCCGCCGAATCCACAGGACCGGGGACCTCCTGCAGGCAAGCCACCGAAGGCAGCCTGCCTGCCATGCTTGGGGCGGCAAAATACCTAGAGCCGCCCCTGTGTAAAACTCATCTGAAAAGTTTTCAAAATAAATCACAATTTAAAAATGTATAGTGTGTATCTTCTAAAAAAGAAACCTACATCTATCTCTGAGTTGTGAAGACTATGTTTTAAGGTTATCGCAGCCAACAAGAATGGACTTTTATGTAGAAACCCATGATTAAATTGTGTCTTCCTGACTTGTGATTTTATTTAAATCAAATCCACCCTGCCCACTGTGCTCTTGCCCCCGGCCTCTTCATTCCCCGGAGCGGGAGAGGAGGGGCACAAATATGTTTGGCACTGGGCCCACAAAAAGTTAATCCGGCCCTGCTCTGAGGAATGTGTATTTTTGCAATATCAGCCCTGTGCTTGCCAAATGCTGGGCGCAGGGCCTGCCTCTTTCTCACAACCTGACTTTGCTTTATGTCGGCAAAGTCTTGACTACTTTAGTTCAGGCCTCAGGCCTCATACCAGGCCTCTGATACAGGGGCTTATGTTTCTGGCCCTTTTCTTACTACATCCTCTAGTGTACAAAGGGGACAATAGCAGTGGCGGGGAGGGTCACTGTGCTAAAGGGGTGAGGCGCCCAGAAGCTGCAGTGATGGTCGGGTCGGAGACAGAAATGCTGGGGGACTGAGCTGGCTAACGGTGAGAGCACGGTTTGGTGAAGTCTTCTAATTTCCACTGGCTGCATCTGGAGCGGATTTGAATCAGACACTGAAGCAAAAGGAGGAAGGAGCTGGGGGACCTTGATCCGAGCTGGGGCTAAGCAGGGTAGCGTTGCAGCGTCATAGAGCTTCTCTTCCCTCGCCAGTTGTGAACCTTTCTGCTTTGTCTCCCAGTGAGCAGCCAGAATAACCGGATCATCGGCGGTGCCCCCTGCACGCCCCACTCCATGCCCTGGCAGGCCGCACTCTTTGTGGGCTCCCAGCTCAACTGTGGAGGGACCCTGATTTCCAGGAACTGGGTGGTCACCGCGGCCCACTGCCACGTCCAATGGTGAGTGTGGGTTTGTGGGAGGCGTCAGGCGAGGTGGAGAGGGTCTGTGTGTAGGGGAGAGGGTCTGTGTGTAGCTGGGTGGGTGTGTGATTGTAAGTGGGTGTGACAGTGCGGTTGTGCATGTGTTGGGAATTGCATGTCTGTGAATGGGTGTGAGAGTGCAGTTGTGCATATGTGTGTGCGCGTGTTGGGTAGGGCATGTGTGATTGTGAGTGGGTCTGAAAGTGCGGTTGTGCATATTGTGAAGGGAGGGGGTGTGTGATTGTGGGAGTGTGCTTGAGGATTTGTGAACGTTTTGGAATGGGCATGTGTGATTGTGAGTGTGAGAGTGCAATTGTGCATGTGTGTATTTTGAGTAGTATGTGATTGGGAGTTAATGTGAGAGTGCAATTGTGCATTTGTGTGTTTGGGGAGAGCATGTGTAAATTTTGGGGGGAAGAGTGTATACATGATTGTGTGTATGTGTGTTTGTAAAAGGATGTTTCTGTGTCCATGGGATTGTGCCTGTGTTTGACCACATAGCCACACCTAGCGATTTCTGCATCCAGCCCATATCTGATGGTTGAGCTAGCGCAACCTTAACTCCGCCCCCTTGTGTGTGCACCCTTAACTCCACCTTCAGAGATTCGTGGATTCCATAGATTCATGTTTTACCCATCCAGCTTGACCTCCTATATGGCCCAGGCCAGAGAACCTCCCCCACGGATTCCAGCCCAACAACCAGTGCCCAGTGTCCACCATAGACTAGGTTTCCCACCTCACACTTTTCTGACATGTGTCTGTTTCTCCGCAGCCCCATCAGCGTGCGCTTGGGAGAGCACAACATCCAGCATCTGGATTGGACAGAGCAGCTGCGACTCTCAGAGAAAATGATCCGCCACCCCGGCTATAACTCTGCCAGCAAGGACAACGACATCATGCTCATCAAATTGCTCACCCCGGCTAACTTGAACAAAAATGTCCAGCCCCTGGAGCTACCTACGAGTTGCCCCTCACCCAAAGAGGAATGTGTGGTATCTGGATGGGGAACAACAAAAAGCCCTCAATGTACGGTAACACCAATGTTAGGGGGCGGTCTTAGCTTCAAGGGGGAAGGAGCCAGCAGGTCGGAAAAACAAGAAAAAGATACATTACTAGGCTTCTGAACAGCCCCCAAAATTTCTTCTTCTTTCTTGCCACATCCCTATTTGCTTCAGCAACTTCTGTGGCCGTTTCCCCTGAAAACGTTCCCAGGAATGTATTTATTTTGTTGTTTTCTTTCAGCAATCGAGCATTCCTTAGGTTCCAATTAGAGCCATTGGGAAATTTGCCATCGAAATTGTATCTCCCCCCCCCAGCATAAAATTGGGTGTCTGATTAGTTGAAAGTGTCCATCGCATGGGGCTGCTTCCTGGGAAAAGTTTGATTTGTGGTTGAAAAAAGGAAAGCTGAAAAACTTTTGCCAAAAACATTTTCATTGGAAATTGGAGAAGACCTTGGTCATTAATGAAAGTTTTTGGCTAAAAATGAAACCAGATTTTGGCCAAAAATGAAACCAGATTTTGGCCAGAACCTGAAGGGAGTTTTGTTGGTGGAAAGTTGTAGATTTTGGGGGATGAAAAAGGAAAATTTTTGGGAAAAAAACAGAAAAAAATTCAGAGATTGTGTATTTCTTTGAGGAAAAGATGAAATCCACCCCCCTCCATTTTCCAGCTATCAATAGTTTGATTTACGAAAGGTTTATCTAAGGTTAATGTGTGAATAAGAGACCTTGCGTCACTGGGGCTGTGTCCAATGGCCCCGGCCCGGGATCTCACACTACCTCACTGGGGCTGTGTCCAATGACCCCGGCCCGGGATCTCACACTACGTCACTGGGGCTGTGTCCAATGACCCCGGCCCGGGATCTCACACTACGTCACTGGGGCTGTGTCCAATGACCCCGGCCCGGGATCTAACCCTACGTCACTGGGGCTGGTCCAATGACCCAGGCCCGGGATTTAACCCTACGTCACTGGGGCTGTGTCCATTGACTCCGGCCCTGGATCTAACTCTAAGACTTTCTCCCACTGACAAAATATCCATTGTGTTGTGTTGTCGTTTTTTGTAGTGTACTTCCCACCTGTTCTCCACTGTGGCAAGGTGTCCATTTTCTCCCAGGAACAGTGCCGCAGTATCTACCCTCGCTACTACACCGAGAACATGCTGTGTGCTGGGGTGCTGGAAGGGGGAGTAGACTCATGCCAGGTGAGGGGATGGCACAGGTGAGGGCGGGGTTTGGGGGCTGGCCTTGTGGTCCTACTGCCTCGGGGGCAGCTGGTACAGGGATGGGACCAAGAGAGGGGATAGGGAATGGGTGGAAGGTGAGACCAACTCGGATGCACTGTGAGTGGTTTTCTATAGAGGTGTATCTTTCCAGGCCAGAACAGACCAGTCTGCCCACCCAGGGTGCCCTGCTGCAGATCCCAGGCTGGAAAACCTCCCCAGAGATTCCTGCATTCAGCCCATATCAGCAGGTCTAGCTAGAGCATCTGTAATTCCACCTCATTGTGTGATTGCTCTTAACTCTGCCCAGTTCCAAGTTCTGATGGATGATTAGATCAACTAGCAGGACCGCCCAGAGTGGGGGGCAAGTGGGGCAATTTGCCCCAGGTCCTGGGCCCCGCAGGGGCCCCCACGAGAGTTTTTCGGGGCCACTGGAGCGGGGTCCTTCACTCGCTCCGGGGGCCCCGGAAAACTCTCGCGGGGTCCAGACCCCTAGAGCTTCTTCTGCTCCGGGTCTTTGGCGGCAATTCAGCGGAGGGGGGGTCCTTCCACTCCAGGATGCACCGCCAAAGTGCCCTGAAGACCCGCAGTGGGGGGTCCTTCTGCTCCGGGACCCGCCGTCGAAGTGCCCCGAAGACCCGTGACAGGGTCCTTCCACCCTGGAAATCCTCTGGGCGGCCTTGTCAACTAGGGTGGAAAATTTCACCCATATACTCCTGTATCAACCCAAATCTGATGTACATGGTTGCTTAGAGCTACACTGAGATGCGTGTTGTTTGTGTGAGCACCATTTACTATGCAATCCAGATGGCTCTGGAGAATTGACCTGTTCTCTGCTCTCTGGTTATTGACCCTCTCTGGGATCGCATTTTTCCAGCTCAAAAGGGTTAGAAAACTACTTTATTTTTTAAATCAGAGCTGAAATTCTCCTACACTGACCAGGGCAATAATGGATTTTTCAGGTCTCTGGACATTCCAGAAAATCAGGAAAAAAAAGTCATCCCTGCTCCAACCACATATGAAAATTTTCATAATTTTTGGTCAAAAAGTCTGAAAAAATAGCTTTGGGTTGAGGGTAAGGTTTCCTTTCGACAACATCAAAATATTTCCTTTCAGTTGTGACCCTTTGTAACTAGGGTTAGATTTAAAAGGAAATTGTGAAGAGCAACGTCATTGCGAGCCAGAAGATGGCCAGGTTTGGTTTCCAAACTGGTGAGATGACACATTTTGATGTTTCAGAAACGTTGGGTCAGTTTCTGTCCATCTGAAACAAATTCGGTGAAATCGAGGTGAAGTCACAGAACGGGTCCGTGTCACCAAACCGCCGCTTTTCACCGAAAGAAAGCTTTGTGTGAAAAAAATTTTCAGCTCTCCTCGCATAGTCATAAAGTCATAGAGTTCCAGGCTAAATGAGATCACCAGCCCATTTAGCCTCGTGTATATCACAGGCCATCAGCACTGAAACCAAAGACCAAAATTAAACAAAATTATTACAGCAAGGATCCCATGACCAGGGCTGGCTCCAGTTTTTTTGCTGCCTCAAGTGGTTGAAAAAAAAAAAGATAAAGCCACAATCGGTGGCACTTTGGCGGCAGCTCTCCCGCGCCGCTTCATTCTTCGATGGCAATTCAGTGGATGGTCCTTCCCTCTGAGAGGGACTGAGAGACCCGCCTCCGAATTGCGGCTGAACACCCGGACATGCCGCCCCTCTCCATTGGCTGGCCCAAGCACCTGCTTCCTGCGCTGGTGCCTGGAGCCGGCCCTGCCAGTTACTCTGGGAGCGGAGGGGTTAAAGAAAGCCCTGAATATCCTGAGCCTCACCAGAGTTTGGCAAGTTTGGAGATGAACTCCGGAGTTCTCAGAAACCAGGGACAAAGAGCAGGAGCGAATGAGTGCAATTATAATGGGTGGGACTTGCTTATCTGATTGTTGCAGTAGGATCTGAGTAACTAATGGGCAGACATGTCTTGACAGGGGAGGGTTGGGGTAGCCCAGAGTAACCCCAGTCACAAAAACAATCCCATTGTGGCTGCAAAGATGAGAAGTTCTCTGAAATCTCCCTGTGCTCTGCTTTAGACAAGGGAAAGGAGGCATAAACCTGCCACCACCTCTTGTGCCCCTGAGGTGGCGGGGTGGGAGCTTCCTGCGACAGCAAAAAGCCGGATCTTCCCATTCTTCCCCCAATATCGGCAGCGTGGTCCACATGTTAGAGCAGGGGAGGGTAGACACTTGGGATCTGTGCTTCCCACTGTGTGTGAATTTAAATAGAAGCAGAAAAACCACATTTCCTTCCCCCACCCGTCCCCCAAGCTGGGTTTGAAAATCCCAGCCCTACCTGCTGTGGCAAGTGACTGCTCTGCTCTGTGACTCAATTTCCCCATCTTGGGTATAATAAAAATGCTTGCTCCTCCCATGCCTAGAATCAGTGTAGCAAGGAGTCAGGACACTTTTGTTCTGTTCTCAGTTCTTGCTGGGTTACCTTGGCCAAATCACTTCTCCCCACTCTGTGCCTCAGTTTCCCCCTCTGCATAATGGAGAATAAGGGAACAAACACATGCTATGCCCATGCAAGTAGCCATCAAGAGACTTAGACAAAGGTGCTGACTTAGAGGTCAGGACACCTGGGTTCTTTTGCCACAAGGTGACCTTGGGCAAATCACTTCTTCTCTCTCCTTACCTCAGCCCGCCCCCGCCCCATCTGCTTAGACTCCTTTTTTTGTAAAGGGGGGAGGAATTGAACGCCAGGCACCCAGAACCGCAGATGGCACCTTAACCATTAGACTCTTTTTCCTAGCCAGTTAGTGGCAACCTAAACAAACGGCGTTTTTGAAAAATGTTGGCCTGTAGTTTAAAAGTGGTAGCAAGAATCCAGTCAACGGGAGGGGCTGGGGATTGTCATAATCAGGAATGAAACAGACGAGGGAGACAGAGCCACTTCCGAGGATAACGCCATTTCCTTGATTAGAATAGAGCTCCTTGTTCAGCGTCAGAAGAAAGTGACAATGCACAGTACAGGTGGACACCAAACGGCTTGCAGCCCCCTCTAGTGGCTGCTGCGTGGGCCCCATCACCACAAATGAGCTATTTCCCTCTATCAAGATGCAGAGTCCTTGGACTGCACTGTTCCTGCAGATCGCCATCTAGTGGGAGACAAGAATGATACTGCCCAAGCTTTCGTTCCCTAGCTGTGCAGTCACTTCGGGGTCTGCTGATGAGGCTCAGAAGAAGCTATTCACGTGCAACCCTGTGCGTTTGCATCACAGCAGGGAGGGGAATTTTGCTCCTGGCCATCAGGGCTTCTGTTTGTCCACAAAGAGGAATTAAAGTTGCTGACGAGAAGAGCCATTTGGTGGGTCTTACAACACCCAGAACACGTGTTACATACTTCTGAGAGCCACCTATTAGCACCTTTTGCCTTGACGAGCTATTTGCTAGGCCTGGTCGGAAATTTTCCCTAGAAATGGTGAAAATGGGTTTTCGACTAAACTAAGCTTATGGTGAAAAGTGTCTGCTCTCTATGAAAATTTAATTTTTTTGGAGAGAAACCAGATGCCAGAGAAACAAAAATCTGGAAAGGCCACTGTGATGCTTCATAGGAGTTGTAGTTCAGGTAGCACGTCCCTGTTCTCTGTAGGCTGGACTCCTCAGCCAGACAACTTCTCCCATCATGCACCACAACCTAGCATTTCCATGATGCAACGCCTCCCCTCTCCAAGAGTGGAGACCGTGGTACATCCTGGGAGGTGTAGTCCAACTGGGGAGTCCTACCTATAGAGGAGAACATGGGGTATCTGAACTACAATTCCCATGAAGTATCACAGGTTTAAAACAAACAAACAAAACTTCTTCACATAACGCGCAGTCAGCCTGTGGAACTTGTTCCCAGGGGATGTTGTGAAGGCCAAAAAATTTACTGAATTCAAAAGAGAGAACTTCTGGAGAAGTTTGTGGAAGATAGCCACTGATGGACCTATTAGTCAAGATGGTCATGGATGCAACCCCATGCTCTGGGTGTTCCTCAGCCTCTGACTGCCAGAAGATGGGCCTGGACAGCAGGGAATGGATCACTCGATAATTGCCCGGTTCTGTTCATTCCCTCTTAAGCATCTGGCACCAGCCATTGTCAGAAGACAGAATACTGGACTAGATGGACCATTGACCATTTTTATGTTCTTATGTCCTTTCCAGATGGAACTATAATGGTTTAAAGGCAGTTGGTTCTTTGCCAAATTTTCACAGCCAGCAGATACTTTCCTCCAAAATTTACGTTAGTCGAAACCCCAATTTTCCATCGAAAAGCGCTGTCTATGGAAAGTGTCCCTAGCAAATAGTTCGTCAAGGAAAACGGTGCCAATAGGTGGCACTTATGGGTATGCAACACGTGCTGGATGTTATAAAACCAGTCAAATGCATTGTGCTACAAATGACTTCCCCTCTGCGTCACTTCCCATCATTTCCGAGTTGAAATATTTCAATTGGGGCCAAACTACTTCAGTATTTGAATTTTTGATGAAGAAAATCAAGAAGTTGGGTGGAAAACATGAGCAAAAGTGAAATTTGTTATCATTTTCATTGATCGTTTCTACTGGAAAAGACCCGCCTTTTCGAGTGTGCTTTGCTCTGTACCCATAGAGCAGAGAACTCTCGTCACTGCGTTGTAGATTCGATAATGTTGTTTCTGAGGTGCATTCTTGCCTGTCGTTCTTGGCCGTGATGTAGTGTTGTCTTGTCTCCTTCTAGGGAGATTCCGGGGGACCCCTACTCTGCAACGGGAAACTCCAGGGTATTGTGTCTTGGGGGACCCAGACATGCGCACTGCCCAACAAACCAGGTGTCTACGTCACCGTCTGTAAATATGTCGACTGGATCCGGGAGACCATGAACAACAACTGATCCTCAGTCCCTCCGGAGACCACGGTATCCCTCCCTCTCTGACCTGCGTTGCCGCATAAGGTCCATACGGTACCACTGCAGGCGCATTAGCCGGATTGTCCCTCCTGGCTCTGTGCACAGATGTTAAATAATAAATGCCCTCTGCTGCTGGGAGCAGTTAGTTCATGGATGCACCACATGATTTCATACCTTCTTCTTAGTGTAGCACCATGCCCTGTAAGTGTAACTCTTCACTTCAGTGTCTGAGTGCCTCACAGTCACCAAGGTCTTTATCCTCACACACCTATTTGAGGCAAAGCAGGGCTATCGTCCCCATTATATAGCAGGGGAAACTGAGGCACAGAGCAGCTACGTGATTTGTTCATGCTCACACAGGAAGTCTGTAGCAGAGCAGTGACTTGAACCTGGGTCTCCAAGGCCAAGGTGTGTGCATTAACCACTAGGCCATCCCGTGCTCCCCTTCCCTGTTAGCTGGTTGGAAAAGTGGGTCGGGTCAGAAATGGAATGTTCCATGGGAAAATGCAGAACTTCCCATCGGGGAAGATTCCAAAGTGTGGGTAAGCAGGAAACAGCTACTTTCTCTTTCCCTGATGGGCAGAAAATGGGAAAAAAGTTTGTGAAAACTCCTTCCCACCTTCTCACTCTTTGGTGCTGGCCAAAGTTGGGAAACAATGTGAGACAGTAGGTTTCCCCCTGCATTTTCTTTCTTTTTTGAACGTTTTCCCACTGGGAAACAGAAATTTCCTGGTGGGAAAATTTCAGAAGGGGGTATTCTCTTCCCTCTCCAGTGTGAAAAATCTGCTGAACACTGAGAGCCATTGACTTTGGATCAGGCACTGAGTGGAGACACATTTGATCGCAGGCTCCCAGTGTCCAAACCCTCTTTGCCATTTCAGAATGGGCCAGTATCTCTGACCCAGCAGTGCTGGACTTGGCACAGGAACCTGGAGGTGTTGGGCAAATGCAGATTGCACCTTGGAAGATCTAGTCCTGCCAGAAAAAGAAAAAGGAGGCACCTGAAACTACAACTTCCATAATGCACCATGGTGGTTTAGCAAGGGGGGAAACCGCAGTGCATCATGGGAGCTGTAGTCAAACCACGGTGCCTGGCCCATGGAGGAAAATGAGGGTACAAGGCACCTGAACTACATTTATTTACTTATTTCCTGTTTGAACTAGGGCAGATCTTTTAGAAAAAAAAATCCCATCTTGATTTAAAAACAGCCAGTGATGGAGAATCCCCTACGGTCCTTGGTACATTCTATCAAGAATCAATTACCCTTCCTGTTAAAAATATAGCATCATATTTCTAGTCTGCATTTGTCTCCCTTCAACTTCCAGCCATTGGATCTTGTTACATCTTAGCTAGATTGAAGAGGCCTCCTTGATCAAATTTCTGCTTAAGGGCTGGGATCACGTCACCCCTTAACCTCCTCTTTGTCGAACTGAATAAAGTGAGCTCCTTGTGTGTGTCACTATAAGACATGTTTTCAAATCTTTTACTCATTCTGGTGGCTCTTCTCTGCCCTCTCTCCAACTGATCATCGGTCTTGAATTACGGATGCCAGAACTGGGTGCAGTATTCCAGCAGCAGTCGCATCAGTGCCAAACACAGCGTTCCACTCCATGAAAGAGACAGCATGCGGTTTTCACACCGCTTAAGAAAAGAAACAGGAGAGGCTCAAGCAGATCTTTGAGGCTTGTATAATCTTCATTTTGCTTCCGTGCATAAGCCCCTGTATCGCCAGCTCAGAACGGGCAAAAATCATGAGCTTGCGTTTAAAAATCATGCGATCTTTACAAAAATAATAAATGCCGGCTCGCCACCTCCAGTGTCCACATTACTGAAGGGAAGTTGGACAACGGCAGAGGGTGCAGAGAAGAGCCACAGAAATGATCCGAGGGCTGGGGAAAAGGCCAGATGTTAGGGCAAACATATTCATAGCTCTGTACAGCAGTAGAGCTTTTCCCCTTCCCCTTCCTCCTTCTTAATAGGCTTAATTATACCCATAGTACCTACCTCTGGTCCCACCCCTTGCAATTTATGGTCATGTTCCATTTTGGAGAGTCTTGAATCTGGGGGCTTTGGTACCACCTCTTTTGTACCCCATGGGAGGGGTAGGGAGTGAGGCTGTGTACTGTCCATGTCCACCTTCCCTTTGGCTTGTAGAGTTTCTTATACCTCCCCCCACATCACCTTCGCCCCTCCTAGCTGGTTGCTTGACCTTGTCTTGGGAAAGGAGTTATACCGTCGTATAGTAAACTCCCACCACATCCAGCAACACTTTAACACTCTGTCTTATCTTTCCACATTGCACTAAAACACCCTATCTGGCTGCAGGCAAAGCAACACCCGGCATCTTTGTTCCTTGTTCACTATATCGATAAGGATATAAGGCGCAAAGAATTGCATTTTTAAAACCTCAAAATTCAGACGGTCAGCGGCTCAAGGAGAAGGCTGGATGTTTGCCTAGCAGAGCTGCTCTAGGAGTGATTTGGGGGGCAGGTCTCTGGCCAGTGTTACACAGCAGGTCAGACTAGAAGATCCCAATGCTCCCTTCTGGCCTGAGGAATCTCTGAACACGGATCTTGGCGTCTTGACAAACCCAAGTTATTGAGCTCCAGGTTGGGTAACTCAATGGAATGTATTGGCCTGTGTGCTCTGCAGGAGGCCGGATTAGATGCTGCTCTTCTGACCTTAAACTCCATGAATCAGTTATTTCTGTAGAAGCATAGAAATGTGGGGCTGGAAGGGACCTTGAGAGGTCATCAAATCCAAGTCTCCTGTGCTGTGTCAGGACCAAGTAACCTCATTCCTGATGGAGTTTGTCCAACCTGTCCTTTAAAACCTCCAGTGATGGGGATCCTGCAGCCGCCCTTGGAAGCCTGTTCCAGAGCTGAACTCCCCTGAGAGTTAGAAAGTGTTTCCTAGTATCTCGCCTCAGTCTCCCTTGCTGCAGATGAAGCCCATTCCTGCTTGTCCTACCTTCAGTGGACATAGAAAACTACTGATTCCCAGCCTCTGGACTGGAGCACCCACAGGAAAAAAACAGTGGGTGCTCAGCACCCACTGGCAGCCCCATGGATCAGGACTTCCCCCTCCCACCAGTGCCTCCTGCCTGCTATCAGCCCCGCTGATCAGCACCTCCCCCTCCCTTCCCTTGCCTCCCGCCCACCATGGATCAGCTGTTCCACGGTGTGCAGGAGGTGCTGAGGGGGAGGGGAGAGGAGTGGGGCAGGAAGAGGCGGGGGGGCTTTGAGGAAGGGATGGACGGGGGAAGGGCCCTGGGTGGAGGGAGAGTCCAGCACACCCCGGGTAGAGAGGAAGTCGGTGCCTATGCATGCACCATTTTTTAAACCTTTTCTCACAGGTCAGGTTTTCTAAACCTTCTATCGCGTTTTTTGCTCTCCACATCTGTCCTAGAGTGTGGTGCCCAGAGCTAGACACGGGGCTCCAGCTGAGGCCTCATCATTGCTGAGTAGAGCAGGACAGGTACCTCCCATGTCTTACTTACAACATCCCTGTTAATCCACCCCACGGTGACATCAGCCTTTTCCCAGCAGCCTCCCATTGTTGACATTTTCATTCTGACCCACTATAACCCCCTGGTCCTTTTCAGCAGGACGACCACCTGGCTGGCTAGTCCCCATTTTGTCATCATGCGTTTGATTTTTCCCTCCAAAGTAAAATTGTCCATTCTTGATTCATCTTTTCTGGAGGTGCCGGATGGGTGTTGAGCTCCATCTCCTGTCCAATAAACAGGTGTCTGTGCATCACGCTGTGGGTGTGGATTATCACAGTGTGAATCCATTGGGCGATAAAGATCTCTACCCTGCCAATAATCCCTCTTGGACACTGCTGGTGGAGCTGGTAGGAGTGCTAATCCGGGATAATTACGGGTGAAGCAAATCCTGGCAGTTATTCCCTTCCCTGCACATTCCAGCTCCAAGTATCCAAGGGTAGCCATGTTAGTCTGTATCCACAAAAACAACGAGGAGTCGAGTGGCACCTTAAAGACTAACAGATTCATTTGGGCATAAACTGTCATGGGTAAAAACCCACTTCTTCAGATGCATGGAATGAAAATTACAGATACAGGCATAAATATACTGGCACATGAAGAGAAGGGAATTACCTTACAAATGGAGAACTAGTGTTGACAAGGCCGATTCAGGCAGGGAGGAGGTGGTCCACTCCCAATCATTGATGAGGTGGTGTCAATACCAGGAGATGGAAAATGGCTTTTGTAGTGAGCCAGCCACTCCTAGTCCCTATCCAAACCCAAACTGATGGTGTTAAATTTGCATTGACTGCCAGAGGCACTTCACCTAATAAGTCTATCCACCCAATACTGATGGTTGTGTTTAAATTTTGTGCAGAATTGCTCCTTTTTATACTGAAGTCTGTTGAATATGATGTTTTTTGTTGTATCTTGCCAAAGGATGCTACTATTAATTTACTCAGTAGTTTCTATTAATGTTCAGGGAAGATTTGAAGTGTTCTCCTAGCATGAGCTTTCAGTATATTGCGTTAACGATCCTGATGTCCGATTTCTTGGTGTACATTTCCCTTTTACTAGAGACTGTCTGGTGGGCAATCTGTATATGAGTACACAGAGCAGCGCTTTTGCTGGCAACATGAATGGATATTCCCCCGCCCACCATCACCTCGCCGTGACCGCAGTCAACGAGATTCCCTTTCCTGGCACTTACAGTGCCAATAAGTGATGCACTATAAGCACCCCCTGTACCGGAAACTACGACCACTAATATCATTACTTACCTACATCTCGGTCAAGCTTCCCCAGACAGCATCACACTCTATGCTTACAGCCAAGGCCTAACCACACAAAAGCATGTCGTTTGATACAACCACATTTGTCCTAAAATCCTCGAATGAGCAGAGCAAAACTCAACTTCGCGATTCATCTATCAAAAGGCATTCCTTATAAAACTTCAAATACACCGCACACCTGGGGCCCCAAGAGATTGGGAACCGGATTGAATCGAGCATGTATGACAAGCAGTTACTCAGAACTCATTCCTAGACAGGACTAATCCCACTTAAGAAATAACGATAACATCACTTGAGGGGGCATCACATACAGCCCCCAGCTAAAACCTCTCCGCACAGGATCATCAATGATCTACAAACCTATCCTGGAGGTATGTGGGGAAATCTCAGAAGTCACTGCTACTCTTCCACAGACTTGGGAAGTGTGTCGGCAGTCTATTCCATCTTTTTAGTCGAGAGATCAGCTTCCTCCCTACATACTCTGATACGCCATACTCACCGCAACTACACACTCCTACCATCTGAAACCATTGAACGCGAAAGAGATACCACTCTCTTCTAACAATCTCTCCCAGTGTTGCACTCTGCTAATGTCCCCCATTATCTCGCTAGCGACACCTCATAGGACTGCCCAGACCACACTAGTCATAGGTACCATGAGGGCTCATTCACTGCCCATTACATATGGTATATGTATATGTGCAAGTCGCCAAATGTGCCCCTTGCCAGTGGCACAGAAATCGAACTTTGTACTAGGAACCGGACAGGCCTTACGTGCTCTTTACTTTTCACAAGACAAATAAATGTATGACACAAATCGCCATCAGGCGATTGGTATAGTACAAAAGCCTCAGTGCAACTGACAAGATCCTTTGTGTTAATTTACCTGTGTCCACAGGTCTGCAGTTGAGTAGTATCGATCTCGCTACTTCCATACAAAGTCACCGCGTCTCATGCTGCTGGAGCACAAGTCTCTCTCTCCGCGAAATTACATACAACATGATGTTTTAAATCAAGATACGCCATTAACGCTTCCCAAGACAAAGAAGTATCTTCTGTGCTCAAAACATCCGCAAAATAAGATCGCTTTTCAAAGAAAAACAGACTGTCAAAGCTACAACTGCAGCACTTCGAAACTTTCATTTGCAAATTTAACACATCAGTTTGGGGTTTGAATAGGCTGGACTAGGGAGTGTCTGGCTAATACAAAAGCAATTTTTCTCTCCTTGGTAGTTGACAACTCCATCATGATGGGGAGTGACCGTATCCGGCGCGAACCGCATTGGCCTTCAGCGATTGGTCTCCCGACTTGTCATCGGCAAAATTCCCTTATCCTTCATTGTGCCAAGTATATCTATGCTTAGTGCTCTCTTACATTTTCGTCCTTACCAAACAGCTTATCTCAATAAATCTGTCAGGCTTTAAGGTGCCACCGGTCTCCTTGTTATTCCAACTCCAGGAATTCCCCAGCCCCACTCCCAGAGTGGGAGGGAGATAACTTAGATACCACCCCAAACAAAGACCTGGGCCCTGCCAAGAATGCACAAAGCTGATCCCAGCCTGTGGCGTGTTCAGTGCATGTCCTTTCCATGCTAACGCAACCCTAAATTCATGCTCCGTTGAGCTGGCCCCAAGTGTGAGCATCCCACTTCCCCTGCTAAGCTCATCCAGCCTTCCCTGCAGGACTCAGCAGCCCTCTGCCATGCCCAGCCATGCCCCCAATCTTCACAGCCACCCTCCCACCTCCATACATACACCTGGCTCTAAATTTCCCTTCTCCCCTCCCCGGAGGAACAGTCACTCCAGACTGGAGCTCAGAGGACAGTGGGGATTAGCGTCTGCCCCACCTGGGGAGGTGGAAGGTTTCAGCAACGCCCGAACTGCCTTGCAAAACTCATTTGGGAACGCGAGCTTTGTGGCAGAAACTCTGGCCCTCCGCCAGCATCGATTTCACTGCAGTGGCCTTTTCCATGGAGGTGCTGGGCAACTGCATCCTGCAGGTGGAGGCTGGGGGAGGGCTTTTTTTCAACCAGATCTGGCCCATCAGGAGTCAGCTGCTCCGTCATGCACAGTGCTGCCCCAGGCTCCAAGTGGTGTCTTCTACCCAGCACGTTGCACATGCGAAGTCCCTGGTAGGGGCCCCAGAGTTAAGTTTTGCAGGGGAGCAACCACCGCCACAGCGCCCACTTGTATTTCCAAACAAGGCACTCCGTGGCAGCTCCCACGCTGCCCCTCCTGGGTCCTGCAGACACCCCCCGAATCTGCTTTGCCTGCGAAACCCTTGCCAATGCTCAGGCCATGGTGCGCAGAGGCCATTGTCTGTCAGGCAGACTGGCAGGGTCTCACGGTTGCTTCCAGGGGCTCACCTGTCTGTAGCCACCTGTTCTCACTTGTCTCAGACTTAGGTTGTCAGCTCTTCAGGGTGGGATCCTCTTTTGGTGCAGCACCTAGAGGAATGGGGGGCCTGCTCCAAGAGTGGGGGGCCTACATGCTCTGGTAACTCTAGACACAGATGATCAATTAACTATTGTCACACCTCCCATCAGGGCTGCCTGGGGGAAAACCCATGAGAGTTTTTCGGGGCCCGTGGACCAGGGTCTTTCACTCGCTCCGGGGGCCCTAGAAATCTCTAGCAGGGCCCGGGCCCCCAGAGCTTCTTCTGCTCTGGGTCTTTTGTGGCATTTTGGCAGCAGGGGGGTCCTTCAGCTCCGGGATCCACCGCCAAAGTGCCCCGAAGGCCCACGGGGGGGGTCCTTCTGCCCTGGGACCCGCCGCCGAAGTTCCCCAAAGACCCGCGGCACGGGGTCCTTCCGCCCTGGGACCCACCGCCAAAGTGCCGGGTCTTCAGTGGCAATTCGGCCACGAGGGTCCCCCACCGCCAAAGACCCCAGGCCCCCTGAATCCTCTGGGCAGCCCTGCCTCCCATGGGCTCGACCCTGCCTAAATCAGGTGTTTGGAACAGGCAAACAAACCCAGATAGCTGAAATGATGCGGTGATTCGCTAGTGACCCTTCCCCTGCTGAAAATGTCAGAGCCCACCAGTCAAGGAACAGAAGCAGAGCCATGTGACTCGCACGACCAATGCCACGTGGCGAATAATGGCAAGCACATAGTTTGAAAACACCCCTTAGCTGAAATTTATTGCCATAAATCTTGTGGTCAATATTTAGGAATATCAAATCCAAAGAAACTGGGATTGATTCATGGGCGGTTTGAAACAGCATAGATAGATAGATAGATTAGATAGACGGAGGGGGTGTATGGGGATAGATAGATACTTGGGGCCCATGGCTAGCAGTAGAACAGAGGACATTGGCCACGGCCCCTCTCAAGGGTGCTCAGCAGGCCAGCTGCACAGCACAGCTGTGTACAGTTGCTGTGGAGAGCCCCCTAGTGGCTGAAGATAAACAGCTCCATGTCCCTCTGCCTGGATGTCCCGTACCCACTGTTTGATCCTCAGCTGGGGTCTATTGGCTGTAACTCCATCGGAGTCAGTGGGGCCAAACCCCAGCTGGGGTCAATGGGGCGTAGTTCCATTGAAGTCAATGGGCCAGATCCCAGCTGGGGTCAATGGGCCGTAGCTCCATTGGTGTCAATGGGGCCAAACTCCAGCAGGGGTCAATGGGCCATAGCTCCATTGGGGTCAATGGGGCAGATCTCAGCTGGGGTCAATCGGCCTTAGCTCCACTCATGCCCAATGCTTTATGCCCATTTAGCTGAGTGTTTCCTTCATGGCGTTTGCTGTTTCTTCTCTGCCAATGGGCCCGGCTTTCTCAGTCCTTGTCCTGGATAGGAGCTGCCCTTCCTGTCCCTCTGCCGATCATGTGCTGCATCAAAATCCATTGACACCCAGCCAAGAAGAGATTATTCTGCTGCTAGACTAGATGTCTTGGCCTCGCCCGTGCGCGGAGCTAACATGGGCTGGGAGCAAGGTGGCAGAAGCAGCACCCCACTCATCCAGTGCATTGGCATGACGCCTGGCCCTGCCCGCTCCAGACTCTATCCAGAACCTTACTGAGCATTCCATGGATGCTGGGACATTAGTAATTAGCCAGCTTGCGATCATGGGAATAGTCCCTCAGAGGTGTGGTAGATCTTCAAAAATTGCCAGTTAATATCCATAGCTTGCCTGGGCAGAAAGAGGAACGAAAGCCCATTAGGCAATGACCTAAATCCCAGCCTGGTGCCATCAGAACACGTGTGTCCATGGGCTGGTGCCAGTCCTCTGCCATGGCTCACTAGGCTTGGGTGTGACCGTCAATAGCTTGTCAACAGCCGCATGGTGCCTGGAAATTTCTTTACTCCAAGGAGTTTGCAGGCCCTGTGCCAGATTCCAGTTTCTCAGGGTACAGTGTGAATCAGCTGTAGCTCCACTGGGGTCAGTGGAGCCAGATCCCAGCTGGGGTCAATGGGCCGTAGCTCCATTGGCGTCAATGTGGCCAGATCCCAGCCAGGGTCAATGGGCCGTAGCTCCACTGGGGACATTGGGGCCAGATCCCAGCTGGGGTCAATGAGCCGTAGCTCCACTGGGGTCACTGGGGCCAGATCCCAGCTGGGGTCAATGGCCCGTAGCTCCATTGGAATCCATGGGGCCAGTTTCCCCTCCACATTTTGTTCTGATGATGTATGATTTGTAGTTCATAGTTTCACTGTGTTTCAGTCCAGAAGACAGCAGCTTGACCATAGAATCATAGAATATCAGGGTTGGAAGGGACCTCAGGAGGTCATCTAGTCCAACCCCCTGCTCAAAGCAGTACCAATTCCCAACTAAACCATCCCAGCCAGGGCTTTGTCAAACCGGGCCTTAAAAACCTCTAAGGAAGGAGATTCCACCACCTCCCTAGGGAACCCATTCAAGTGTTTCACCATCCTCCTAATGAAAAAGTTTTTCCTAATATCCAACCTAAACCTCCCCCACTGCAACTCAAGACCATTAATCCTTGTTCTATCATCTGGTACCACTGAGAACAGTCTAGATCCATCTTCTTTGGAATCCCTTTTCAGGAGTTAAAAGCAGCTATCAAATCCCCCCTCATTCTTCTCTTCTGCAGACTAAATAATCCCAATTCCCTCAGCTTCTCCTCGTAAATCATGTGCTCCAGCCCCCTAATCATTTTTGTTGCTCTCTGCTGGACTCTTTCCAATTTTTCCACAGGTCAGAGAAATTCACTCCACTCCCCCATGGATTGAGCCAGTAACTTGTTCTGGACTAAAGTGTCTTACAAGAGAGCCTCCAGTGGGACTGGGAGACCCCACGAGATGGACAATCCAGCTCTGCCCTGGAGAGTTTTTCCCAGTGGTTAATCATCTGGCTGTTCAAAATAGGTGCCTGATTTCTAACTGCAATGTGTCTGGCGTTAACTCCCAGCTGTTGGTTCTTGTTCAGCCTTTTCCCCCCTAGCTTCAAGAACCTGTTAGGACCTGGGTTTTTTTCCCCATGAAGGTCCTTACACACTTCACGACCGCTTTGATCAGCTAAACGGATCAAGCCCCTCTGTAGTTGTTCCAAAACAAACCCCAGAGCTGGGCGCATCATCCCAGAGTCGCTCTCTCCAGTGCCCTCCTCGGCTCCCCCTCACTGGCCCCGTTTACATCCCCAAGGATTGCACCCGGTGGCTCCTTTTCCCCCCAGCCGCACCCTGGGAGCTCCTGTTGAGTCGCTTATCCGCTGCAAACCCTAGAACCTTTCCGGTGCCCCTGTTTTCCAAGCTACGGCCCCGACTCAGGAGGTGCAGCCTGCAGTCCTTGCTCGCATTTGGCTGGATTTAGGCTGTCAGGGCCGTTTCCCCCACGCTCCAGGTCACTCTGTAACACTGCCCTCTCCTGGTTGTTGTTTGCCAGTCAGCTGCAAAGTCTGACCAGGGCCAGTTCACCCATATGAAGGCTGAGTAGCTTCGGGCTATATCATGGGGCTCCCAGCCCAGGAGTGCCCCCTTGAGGCACATTCACCTGTCTCAGGCAGTGGGGTGGTTGGATCTAACTGGAGCCCTGCATCAATGTCCAGTTCTGCTTTGGCCTGTCATCAGAGTTGCTGTAACTCCAGGTCTTCTCCCTCAACAGCTCTGATCTCCAGCCCAGTTGGGTTGAATACTGATCTGAGTTTGATCCCTGCACCAGAGGTGTGCAAGGCTCCACGGGGCCTGAACCCAGCTCTGCAGAGCCGCAGCAGGTTGTCGTAACCTGGTACCCACTCCACGGCTGGCCAGGAGGCTGCGGCTGATGGGACCCTGGCCCACTCGTGATGATGCCCTGACTGGAGGAGCCCGTTGCACTGTTTAAGCTGGGGGAGGCACAGGAAGTTGTCTGTGCAACTGGGTGAATTCCTGGCCGGCTGCTATGTCAGAGCTGGACTTGCTCCCCAGCTCCTGAGCTGTGCCTGGCTCCTGATCCCAGACCGGGTCCCTGACGCCAGCTCCAGCTCTGATCCTTGGCTCAGCTCCCGGCTCCAGTTCCCAGCTCCCCCCTGGGAATCCTGGCTCTGACCCTTGGCTCAGCTCCCAACTCTAGTTCCCAGTTCCTCCCTGGGAATCCTGGCTCTGACCCTTGGCTCAGCTCCCGACCTGGGAATCCTAGCTCTGACCCTTGGGTTGTCTCCAGGCTCTGCCCCTTGGGTCAGCTCCTGGCTCAGGTTCCTGTCTCCTGGGTTCTGACCACTAGATCTAGCCACCCAAGGTCTGGCCAGGGCAGTGGGCCTCTTGGCCTCCCCTATCCCTTTGTTTCCCATGTGTGGTTTATACACCCCGGCCTAGTATTGTGGTAGCAGCTCAAAGCAGAGCCAAGTGGGGAATGGCATTTTCAGCTGACCCAAGAAATCTGGGAGAAAACGATATCCCATTAGATTTGAACTACACCACATTTTTTCAGTTTTGGCCATTGTGGACATTTTTTACCATGTGTCTGTGTGTGCGTGTGTGTGTGTGTCCGTCCCTGCTGCCCCCTGCTGGAGGGGCTGAGCCCTGCTTTGTGTGTGTGTGTTTGTGTGCTTTGTCTATGTATGTGTGTGTGTGTGTGTCCGTCCATCCCTGCTGCCCACTGCTGGAGGGGCTGGGCCCTGCTGTGTGTGGGTGAACATAGAACATAAGAACGGTCGTACTGGGTCAGGCCAAAGGTCCATCTAGCCCAGTATCTATCTCCTGACAGTGGCCAATACCAGGTGCCCCAGAGGGAGTGACTCTAACAGGCAATGATCAAGTGATCTCCGTT
>NC_133779.1:58397595-58475871 GCF_003597395.2 Chelonoidis abingdonii | reverse complement strand
ACCACACACACACCAACGACGCCACCGAGATTCCTAATTAATCAATGACCGACCATTCTCCCCTGGTCCTGTGCGGTGCCGAGCGATAACCCCCTGGCGATACCCGTGAGGACCCGCCCTGCTCTACTGAAGGACAGTCACTACAGTATAGCACAATCACAGGTCTGAACACAACAGCACCCCTGTACGTCGCTCACCTCCTCTCCTTCAAGCAAAGCTCGGAGCAATCAAGCCACTCACGCTGCTACCGACAGCAGTGAGCGAAACAAAGCGAAAAATTGCGCCCCCGACCGACATCGCGGCAGACATCCCCGTAGGCTGATTCCCGCGCAATTCGTCACCTGCTAACTAAGGGCAAGTGTTGCATTGAACCATCTGGAAGTAGTCACAACAGGCCAGGCGGAATCCTACGAGTAGGAGTCATATTTAAGAATGCCCGGGCTGCTAACATCTCCAGCGGAAGAAGTCTACCAATCCAATCCAGGCAAGGAAGCTAAGACAAGTCAACTGGAAATGAGATGAACTTTTAACGGGAGAACCATAAGGTTACAAGGTCAACCTGGGGTCTGGGGCTCCCCTCAGCCCCGACAACTCGGTTTAACAACCCTGGACTCTATAAACAGAGCTCCTAAAATTAAGCGAGGAGTTTGGGCTAGAGCAGGAGGTAAACTAGATAAGGGTCTCAGACTGTGGGTTGGGACCCTAAATTGGTCACATGCTATTTGAATGGTCACCAGGGCTGGGGTCAATAAGATCCCGGCCCCGAACACCAGAAACCCAATCCCCCCACCCGCTGGGGTCGGAGCTCCCCAAAGGCCTTCAGCCCCTGTGCGTGCGGCACTGCTGGCATCCAGGCCCCCTGCCCGGGCGACAGCCCCCCTGCTGCAGCTTTGCCCCCCTTCCCCACGGATGGCAGATTGAGCTGCACTGGCCCACACTGGGCGGGGGCCAGCTCAGCGCGCTCTCCTCCTGGGCATGTGTATTTCTGTCTGCAGAAAGGGTCGAGGTGCCCAGTGACGGTTGAGACCGCCTGGACGGATACCCACACGATCCCCGCCGCCCTGCCGCCCCGCCCTTCGGCCTAGAATTTAGCTGACTGCAACGAGCCGCACGCCAGGGCCGCGGCACGTTCTTGCTAAACAGGTTCCTGCTCCACTTACTGGTGGGCATGTGCTTATGGCGGAGCAACTTCTGCTCCGTCACCTCACAGATTCACCCTCATGGGTGGGAAAGACAGCCCAGAGACCTCCCTCTGGTAAACACAGTCGCCAACAGTCCCCTTGTTTGATCAGGAGTGGGAGGTTGGGGGGGGGCCCTGGCCCACCCTCTACTCGGGTGCAGCCCAGCAACCCGTGGACTGCAGCTCTGGTCTAGAAAACCGGTCACCCGTCCTTGGAACCATAATAGCTCAATCCCGAGGGCTACGTTCCCATGCGTCTCCCTCAACTCTCCAACACCCGTTCTTTGGTTCCACCATCCTGGACCTCGCCTGGCTGTTCTGATAACCAGCTTGTACTTCACACCCCCTGCCGCCTCCAGCATGTGCCTACAAACTCTCGCGCCCCCCTCTAGCCTCGTGCACAACCTCTGCTCCAGTTCCTCACAATGCACTTACCTCCCGACTCCCCTTCGACCTCGACGAGTCGCAGCTGTTCTTATAGCATCAGAGGCGCGAATTAGAGTCAGAACACCAGCTCTCACCTCGCCCACCTTAGCACGCGTTTAAGTACAGTCATGCGGATCTCGGAGGAGAGGGATAGCTCAGTCTGTTTAGAGCATAGGCACTGCCAGACCCCAAGGCGTGTGAGTCAGCCCTTGAAGGGGGCCACGCGTAGAGGATTCCTGGGGCAAAAATCTGTCCAGGATTGGCCCTGCTGCCACGGAGAGTGACCCACTGAGTCTCGCCTCGCAACCCTGATCTCTAGAGACTTAGCTGGAGTCACGCCCCTGCTCTCTCCATTCAGGGAACAAAAACGCTTATCCAGTCGGCCAGGTATAAATCTGCCGCTGCATGCCCCTGGCCATTCCAAACTGGCTGGACCAATCACAACCTGCAAGGACACCCGATCATCGAGCCCCACTCAAAAGCCACAGGAAAAAGCTTTGGTCCAAAGCCTTTTTCCTGTCCCTCAAGAGAAACAAAATCAGTCAGCTCGACCCTGAAGCATTCGTTATGGTAATTCAAACTAATCCTTGCTGTGTCGAGCTTTTAAACATTTCGACACAAAGCTGAAATTTGAGCTAAAAGCAGTCGTCGTGACAAAGAACGGAGACTGCGGGACCCCCCACAAGAAATCTGAAACTCATGGAAAAAACCGGGAAACTGGGGGTCCAGTTGGAAAAGGCCATGTCTCCCAACGTAGATACATCCTGCATAAAATTGCACCCCGTATCTCCCAACAAACAAGCTGGGGTACCCGCCCCATATGCCCGCTCAGTAGTGGCTTCTTAGACCCACTGAATTTTCCCGCAGCTTGTTCATTAGGGAAAGATCGTCACTTTTCAGAGGTCCAAACTAATTGCCACCGGCGCAGGGAGATTTCAAGACTCCCAAAATGCTGCGTTTCGGTTATTATGCCATTGCTAAATGCGCCATGTCAAAGTGTCCTGCCCATTAAAACACAACACCACAGACGAGCAACCCCCCCACCGACACAGCAAAAAGGAAAAATAGGACAATCCTTCTTTTCAACTATCATAAATCATCTGGCAGAAGGTTCAACGGAAGTAGAAAGCCTTGCAGAACACGACTACAACTGCTCATCAGATACGGAAGACCAAAGCAGATTGTGAGAACTCAAAAAGATCCAAAAACTAGTAATGGGACAACAACAATGGCAAATTGAAAATCTTATGTGGCATAAATGTAAAGTAATGCACATCTTGAAAAAATAACCCTAGCATAGACTACATATGAAGGGCATAGCTATCCAGACGAATCAGGAAAAAGAAAGGGATAAATCTCTGAACGACGCATCAGGTCAAGGCAGTCAAAACAGCCAACAGATGTAGGATCATAAAAAAGGATTAAACAGACTGAGAATATCTTATTCGCCTAATATATCCAAGACCCATACGCACTGTGTTCGATGCTACTCATCTCAAAAAAGATAATTACTAGCACTAGACAAGGTTCCGAGAAGGCACAAATTAGGGTTGGAACGGACCATAAGAGAGTAACAGCAGAGACTTTCCAGCTTGGAAAAGAGGAAACTAAGGGGGAGGAATATGATAAAGGTAATATAAAAATGCATGAGTGATGTGGAAGAAACAAATAAGGAAAGTTATACCTGTTCCCTAAAAAAACCAGGGGCCACCAAATGAATTAATGGCAACAGAAAAAAAAACAAATAAAAGGAAGTTCTTCTTCACACATGCGCACAGTCAACGTGGAACTTCTTGCCTGAGGAGCTTGAAGGCTGGACGATAACGTTAAAAGAGAACTGGAATAAATTTCAATGGTGGTTAAGTCCATAAATGCTATTACCAGGCTGGTAAGGAATGTCGTCCCTACCTCTGTTTGACAGACGGGTGGATGGAGGCGACCCCTCAAGGGATGAACTCACAAGCCTGGGTCTGGCAGGCCAATGCTCAAACCACTGAGCTATCCCTCCCCTCGAGAACACCTGACTGTAATTAACCTGCTAAGAGTCAGGTGAGGCTGTTAAGCACCTGACTCTAATTAAGGCCCCTCTGATGCTATAAAACAGCTCACTCCAGTCAGGTCAAAGGGAGTCAGAGGAGGGGAAGTGCATGTGAGGAACTGGGAGCAAGAGGTGTGCAAGAAGCTGAGAGTGAGTAGGCACACTGCTGGAGGACTGGGAAGTACAAGTGTTATCAGACACCAGGAGGAAGGTCTGATGGTGAGGACAAAGAAGGTGTTGAGAGGAGGCCATGGGGAAGTAGCCCAGGGAGTTGTAGCTATTATGCAACTGTACCAGGAGGCACTCTAGACAGCTGCAGTCCACGGGGCTCTGGGCTGCAACCCAGAGTAGAGGGTGGGCCCAGGTTCCCCCCAAACCTCCCAACTCCTGATCAAACACAGGAGGACTTGCCCTGGACTGTGGCTTCTACCAGAGGGGAAGGTCTCTGGGCTGTTTCCCAACCCATAGGGTGAATCTGTGAGGTGAGCAAATCCGCCAATAAGCACAGGACCCACCAAAGTAGAGGAGGAACCTTGTCACAGCAGGGAACTGCAGAGGCACTGGGCTGCAGGCCTTGAGTCACAGATTCATAAATTCTAAGGCCGGAGGGGATCGCTGTGAGTATCCAGTCCAGGGGGTCTCAAACGTCACTGCACCTCGACCCCTTTCTGACAACAAAAATTACTACATGGCCCCAGGAGGAGGGACCTGCCTGAGCCCCCCCGCCCCAGGTAGTGGGCCAAAGCTGAAGCTCAAGCCCTGCCATCCTGGGGAGTGGGGAGGCAAAGCTGAAGGCCAAGGGGCTTCAGCCCCTGGCAGGGGGCCTGGAGCCAGAGTCCCACCACCCAGGGCTGAAGGCCTTGGGCTCCGGCCCCAGGTGCTGGGGGTTGGGTTTTGGCTTTGGGCCCGGATCCTAGAAAGTCTAACACCAGCCCTGGTGACCCCATTAAAATAACATCGTGACCAATTTAGGGGTCCCAACCCACAGTCTGAGACCCCCTGATCTAGTCTGACCTCCTGTATAGCCCAAAACTTCCCCCAGAATAATTCTTAGAGAAGCTCTTTTAGAAAACCAGCCACTCATGATGTAAACATTGTCGGTGATGGAGAACGCACCCCACCCCCATGACCCTTGTTAATTATCTTCTCCGTTAAAAAGTTCATCTCATTTCCAGTCTGAATTTGTCTAGCTTCAACTTGCAGCTGTTGGATTGCACTAGACCTTTCTCCGCTAGATTGCAGAGCCCATTATTAAAAATTTGCTCCCTGTGTAGATTCTCCCTGGCCTGTTGCTGGAAATATCTCCAGTGGTTTCATGCAACAATTCCCCTTTTGAGCAGAGGTGGAGGCCGGGAAAATTCAGCCCTACGGGGAATGTCTGCACGACATGGTCTCCAAAGCAAGGCCCTGTTACCTCTCTGCTCTAGGGTAGCAGAAACTGGGGGCTTGATGCTCCGCTTGCCATTGAAGGGGAGAGAGCAGCGCTACAGAGGCTGGCTGTTTGTGCAACCTGTTGATTTATACTGTAGATACTAGTCCTAGAGTAGAGGCGGTCACAAATGGCCACAGCGGGTATACTCAGCTCAAGCACCAACAACCAGGGAGCAAGTGGTCCTCATTAGAGTAATTAAGGAAAGAGCCAATTTCCCTGCTGCTTGCAACGGCTCTGCTACAAAGAAAACTACAGCACAAAATCAACAACAGGCACTTCTTCAAAGGCTGGTCACTGCCTATGCATTAAGGGGAAGAGCTTGTGAGAGCATATGTAAGAGCACCACCTGGTGCCCATAACAACAGAATCATTCTGCACCGCAGCCCTGTTGAGGCTGGTACCTGGTTGGGGTCTGTGCAGTGTCTGCCACAACAGGATCCCCGATCTCGGTCAGAATCTGTGCAGCACCTGGCACAATGGAGCTCATGTTTTGGCTGTAACTCTTAGATGCTATCATAATACCCCTAATAACTTTTAAAATCTACGCCACCCTTTGTCCTTCGAGTACATTGAGAGTGAATTTAATTTCTGTTTGCTTTTGCTTGTCATGACTCAATAGCCTAATTTAACCCAATCTCATCTCATTTTGCCCTCTGTCTGTCAAACATTCCAAGTACTTCTGTGTTTTTGTAGGGCCTAACACAACACGCACCATCACAAACTAAAGACTCCCCCACTGCACCCCGTAGCCTTTTAATGTCTTGAAATTAAGTGGCCTCTCTTTGTTTGCAATTGGAGTGTAGATAGGCCCTTCAGCTAGGGCATCTTAGTGGGAGTGGTAAATAACGATGTGGTAAATATGGAAGAGGACAGGACACTGACTCAGAGTGATCTGGATCTGGGGCCCACACATGGATCCATGGATCCATCTGAGAACAAAGAACGTCGGCCATACATCCGGGATGGGGGACTCTATGCTGGGAAGCAGTGACTCTGAAAAAGATTTGGGGGAGAGGGTTGTGATGGAGAATCAGCTGAACACAAGCTCCCAGTGTGACGTTGTGTCCACAAAAGCTAATGCAATCCTGGGAGGCATAAACAGGGGACTCTCAAGTAGGAGCAGCGAGGTTAGTTTGACCTCTGTGTTTGGCCCTGGTGCAACCATGGCTGGAATCCTGCCTCCAGTTCCAATTCAAGAAGGATGTTGATCAGTTGGAGACGGTGCGGAGAAAAGCCAGGAGAACGATGAATGGATCAGAAAACCGGCCTTATTTATTCAGTTCAACACAACGAAGGCTGAGGGATGACTGGGTCCTCATCTATAAGTATCTACCCGGGGAACAAATCCCTAATAACGGGCTCTTCGATCCAGCAGAGGAAGGTCTAACCCCACCCCCCACTGGAAGCTGAAGTTAGACAAATCCAGACTGGAAATAAGGCAGACGGTTTTGACAGTGAGAGTAATTAACCACTGGGACTATTCACCAAGGGATTGTGGTGGACTCTTCCTTGGGGACAAGTCTAAAATCAAGATGAGATGTTTTTCTAACAGCTCTGCTCTAGGAACTATTCTGGGGTGGTTCTCCGGACTGCGCGATACAGGTCAGACTGGACGATCGCGGTGCACTCTTCTGCCCTGGGAATCTAGCAATTCCGACGCACACAGAGGCGAGTGATTCTGGGGAGGGGCCTGTCTTGAGGCACCATGTGTTGCAACCAGAGCGTCTTCCCGCTTGTCTGAACCTGATGGCTGTTGGAGCTTAAACTGCCCAGCCTAGGGACCCCAGTGAGCTTTGCTCCATTAGTGACCTATATCCCCAATGGCCTGCTTGCATGTCAGTTTCTCTGGGCCTCTGCCCCAATAAAAGTGACTCACATAGGGACATTTTTGCTTTATTGCAAGGAGGGGGCTAAATTAAGGAGGCGTCTCCGAGGGAGCGAACGCTCACCATTGCCTGGGGCCATGGGCTGGCTGGTGGTTAAAAGCAGGCGGCCCGGGGAGCGCGGCAGGCGAGACAGGGGAGCTAAGCCAGGCTGGATCCAAGCCGCCTGGGTGCCAAGCAGGGCGTGGGGTGAGTGCTGCTTGTGGAAGCGGTGGGGCAGGATCTGACTCGCTGAGCCCAGGTCGGTGCGGGCGAGAGGGAGAGATAGCCAGGCCAGGTCTGCAAGAGGAGGGCAGTGCGGGCTTGGTCACCTGGGACTGCGCATTGCTGCCGGGTTGAGTCCAGACTCATCCAGGAGGCAGTGGCTGGCTGTGCCGTGGCAGGGTGCTCCTCCGGAAAGCCTGGCTGCTTTGCACCAGAGCCACCAGGTAGGTTTGGGAAGGGAGCTGGGGTCTGTCAGGGGTGAAGGGAATGTGTGTGTGTGTGTTTATGCACGCGCGCACATGTGTGATACATGTGTGCCTCTGTTTAACTCTCTGTGTATATTTATGTATATGCATGTTTTGCTATGATCACGTGTGTACACATGTATGTGCCATATGTGTGTGACCTTGGGTATTTAAACATATCTGTGAACATGTATGTATTACACATGTGTGTGCTTCTATGTGCTTCTGCATGTATGGCTACATTTGTGGGTGTGCACACATATATGTGGATTATGTGTGTGGACACAGGGTGTCATGTATGTGCCTCTGTACTTAAATGTGTGCATGCATGTATGTGTGATGTGTGTGTTTGGGTGTGCCACTGCATGTGTTGATATGTTTGTATGTGTGTGTACATGTGTGTATGAGATGTGTGCTGCTGTGAGTGTTGAGATATGTCTGTGGGCATGTATGTGTGGTGTATGTTTGTGTGTATGTGCCTCCACACGTTAGCATGCTTGTGTGTGTAGGCATGTGTGTGTATCTCTGTGTGTGCGCAAGTATGTGTGTGCCTCTGTGTGTGTATAAATATATATTCACACATGTCTCTGCATGAGTTTAACTATACATGTATGTGTGGGGCATATATGTGTGTGTGATGCATGTGTGTGCCTCTGTGTATGTCTATATGTGTGCTGTGTATATTTGATGTATGTTTTTCTGACTCTGTGTGTGTTTAAATGTGTGTATATATTTATGTGCGTGCCTGTGAGTATATTTAAATGTGTGTGCATGTGGGGGGGAGCATATGCTTGCACACGTGTCTGTGTTTAAATGTGTATTAGAGTGTGTGTGTCTGTGTGTGTGTGTGTTCACTTGCATGTGGGAGTGTGCATCTATGTGTGTGTCTGTGTGTGTTGTGCACCTGTGTGTCCATGTGGGTCCTTGCATGTGGATAGTCACATGTGGGCAGTTTGAATGTGCATTTAAATATGTGTGAAAATGGGTCTGTGACTGTGGAAGGAGTGGGCGTGTGCGAATGTGTGTTGAAACGTGGATTACTTGTGCATGTTCATGTATGGGCGTGTGAGAGTATTTAAATATGTGTGGGCATTTCTGTTTGCACTGGAGATGGGTAATAACGCCTAGCTCTTGTAAGAGCTTTCCATCAGGCCATTTAGGTGGGTGGGGTCATTTTCCCTATTGCACAGATGGGGAAATTGAGGCATGGGGAGGGAAGCAGAACTGGGACTAAAACTCCAGTTGTCTGAGTCCCACTCCAGTGCTCTTTCCGCTAGGTACCACTACCTCAACGTGGAGGGTGGGCCATGGACTAGTGTATGTGGAGACCTGTCTGGGGGCAGGGCGCTCATTGACCGATTGCACCCAGCAACGCTAGGTCTGGAGCACAGGTCATCTGCCTGCTGAGCTGAGGAACCAGCCGCAGACTCATAAGCCTCTGCAGTGCCCAGCTGCCAAAGGGGACCAGAAATCATCTGGTGATGTGCAGGTTACAGGTGTAATTAATTTTCATTGGGGTCCATGGAGCCGAAGCCCAGCTGGGGTCAACTGGCTGCAGCTCCATTGGAGTCAATGGGGCCAGATCCCAGCTGAGGTCAATCGGCCGTAGCTCCATTGGAGTCAATGGGGCTAGATCCCAGCTGCGGTCAATCGGCCGTAGCTCCATTGGAGTCAATGGGGCTAGATCCCAGCTGAGGTCAATCGGCCATTGCTCCGTTGGAGTCAATGGGGCCAGATCCCAGCTGGGGTCAATGGGCCGTAGCCCCATTGGAGTCAATGGGGCCAGATCCCAGCTGGAGTCAATTGGCCGTAGCTCCATTGGAGTCAAAGGGGCCAGATCCCAGTTGGGGTCAATGGGCCGTAGCCCCATTGGAGTCAATGGGGCCAGATCCCAGCTGGGGTCAATTGGCCATAGCTCCATTGGAGTCAATGAGGCCAGATCCCAGCTGAGGTCAATCGGCCATTGCTCCGTTGAGGTTATGTGAGGATCTGGCCCACAGACGCTATCCTTTTCATATGCCAATATCAGAACCATCAGCAGGTCTCAGTGGGTGGAGGCTGTGGGGTGATTGTGGGATTTGGGGGTCAATTCTCCATTCACAAGCCGCTCTCTGTCTCCTCACCAGAACCAGCAGCCTTCTGCCCTGCCCATCACCGCAACTAAGCGCCATGAAACTGCTGGGCCTCGTGCTGCTGTTGGTGACTGAGGGTGAGTGTGTGTGTCTGTACTTATCTCTCTCTGTGGGGGTCTGTGGGTGCCGGGGAGGTGGGCTTCTGCATGTGTGAGCAAGTGACAAGCCCATTGGTCATCCAGCTATAACTCCTGCCCCTCTCCCCTGCAGCCACAGCACAGGACATCCCCCGGATGCTGCGGGGTTTCCAGTGCCAGGAGCACTCCCATCCGTGGATCGTGGCGCTTTTTGATGGGGTCCGTTTCCGGTGCACCGGCACCCTGATAGACAGGCAGTGGGTGGTGACAGCTGCTCAGTGCAACACCGGCCGGTAAGTCCGTCCATGGGCTGGGAGGGTCAAGGGGCTGGTCGGCATGAGGGAATCCTCTGCACTGCAGGGACTGTTCTTCCAATGGAAAGAGGTTCTCCAGTCTGCCCTTAACTCTGCCCCTTTGGGTATATGTGTCCTTAACACCACCCCCGTGGGTGGGTGTGCCCTTAACGCTGTCTCCTTGTGTGTGCAACATTAACTTCACCCCCTTGGGTGTGAGTAACATTAACTCCACCTCTTTGGGTGGGAATGTCCTTAGCTCCACCCCTTGGGTGTGAATGACTTTAACACCACCCCTTGGGTGGATGTGTCCTTAATCTGCCCCTTTGGATGTGTGGCTTTTAACTCTGCCCCCTTAGGTATGTTTATCTTTAAATCCCCCACTTTGGATGAATACCCTTAACTCCACCACCGTCTTGGGTAAGTGTGTGTCCTTAACTCTTCCTCCTTGTGTATGTCCTTAACTCCAACCCCTTAGATGAATGCCCTGAACTCTGCCCCTTATATGCGTGTGTGGCAGTGTATGTAGGTCCTTAGCTCCACCCCTTGTCTGAATGCCCTTTACTCCACCCCTTTCATTGTCTCATAGATTCCAAGGCCAGAAGGGACCGTTCTTCCCATCCATCCTGCCCCTCCTGGTTCTCAGGCCGGAGAACCTCCCTCAGGGATGCATTGAGGGTGCCCTAGCTCGACCTGCGCTGGAGGCAGAAATCTGTGTGGGAGGGTCTCTGGACTGGGCTGTGCAGGGGGCTTAGACTGGAGGGTCCTTCCTGGCCTCCTATGGGTGCCATCCTGGCCCCCTCACAGTCAAGTGGAGTTTTGCCCTGGGCTTCAGTGTGGCCGGCGCTTCACGCAGCCATGTAACCCGTGACCATGGTTCCTTTCTACTGCAGCACCCTGAACGTCCGCCTCGGGGAGCACAACCTCTGGCATCTAGACTGGTCAGAGCAGCTGATCATAAGCTCCCGGGTCATCCCGCACCCCTCCTACAACAGAAGCACCAGCCAGAACAACATCATGCTGGTGAAACTCCTGATGCCGGCCATCCTGAACCGCAACGTCAAGCCGCTTCCACTGCCCAGGAACTGCCCCACGCCCGATTCAACCTGTGTGCTTTCCGGGTGGGGCAGCAGCGCCTTCCAGAAAGGTAGAGGAGCACAAACAAACCCAAAACAAGGTCCAGGTTTTTACCAGGGAGGGTGATTAACCATTGAAGCAAACTTCCCAGGGACGGGGCGTGAAGGATCTGGGAGCTGGCCTGGATCATAATCTCCACATGAGTCAGCAATGCCATGCCGGTGCCAAACAAGTGAATGCAGTTGTAGGTTGCGTTAACAGGGGCATTGCCTGCAAGTCACGGGAGATGATAGCACCACTCTCCTCAGTGCTGGCGAGGCTTCAGCTGGAGGACTATGTCCAGTTTTGGTCACTCCGGTTCCTGGACCATGGCCCCTCTGCACCGAGGCCCAACTCCCTCTCTCACTCAGCCTCTTCCCCCTGACACCCACCTGCACTCTGCCTTGAGGGCCTGTCTCCCCAGCCTCTTTCCCCCCAAAGTCCCACCACTGGTCACACAGGGTTGGAGCGGAGAGGAGCGAGTGGTGGGCAGGGCCTCAGGGCGCAGTGGGAGCAAGCCCATGGTTCGGGTGCCGTGGTACCATTGTAAACCCAGTACTGTGTATAGAAAGGATGTCTCTTCACATACTTGAAAAGCTGCCATAAAAGAGATGGAGAAAAGTTGTTCTCTCTCGCCACAGAGGGCAGAACAAGAGACAACGGGGTCAAATTACAGCAGAGCAGATTTAGATAGGGTGGCCAGATGTCCCGATTTTATAGGGACAGTTCCAATTTTTGGGCCTTTTTCTCATATAACAGGGGTTCCCAATGCGGTGCCCGCAGCTTCCATGGCACCCAGGGGGGCATCTTAATGTGCCCGTGTCCTGGCCCCTGGGAGAGCAGCTGCCGAAATGCTGCTGAATTTCAGCGGCATTTCAGCAGGGACGCCTCTCGATGACGTCACTTGTCGACGGCGGTATTTCGGCAGGTGCTCCACCGCCACAGTAGTCCATTGTCTGATGCCCGCCAGACTAAAAGGTTGGGGACCACTGTTATATAGGATCCTATTACCCCCCACTGCCGTCCCGATTTTTCACACTTGCTGTCTGGTCACCCTAGATTTAAATTAAACCATAGGAAAAACTACCTAACTGTGAGAGCAGTTGGGCAATGGACCAGACGTCCAGGGAGGTCATGGAAGCTCCTTCACTGGAGGTTTTGAGAGGAGGCTGGACAGCGTCTGTCTGGGATGATTTAGACACAACTAATCCTGCATCTTGACAGGAGATTGGACTAGCTGACCAATGCGGTCTCTTCTAACCCTGCGGTACTATGGTTCTGTGGTGTATTCTCCTGCGCTTGGCATCTTCTGATATAGCCTGGAGGCCTATCTCTAAAATGCTTCCATTAAACCTGAATTATTGAGCTGAGGACAGGGGGAATTGGGAGAACTTCTCTGGCCTGGATTGTCCAGCTCAGAGTATGATCTGGTGTTTTTTTCTGATCTTACGCCCTGTGATAATTCTATGAAATGGGTTCCAGTCCCAGGCAAATTTGGGAGGTTTTGAACAAATCTTGAGATCTCGAAAATTTTCCCAAGCTGAAAATCTGGGGGGAAAGATTGAAATCCGATTTGTGTTTCCATTTCAAACTTTCCCAAGCCAAAAACGTGGCAGCAGGGTGAAAAGAAATCTGATTCGGTTTTCAATTTTGAACTTTCCCAAATGGAAAATCCAGGGTTTCAATTTTGAGTTTAAATTTTTTTTCATTTCAATTTTGAAATGAAAAGTGGTTTTTTGAAGTGAAAAAACCTGGCGAGTCCTGCTGGGAAAATGTCAAAAGGGGACCCTTCCACCACTTTGAATGGTTTTTTATCTCCAGAATTAGCAAACTGGGAAATTTATCGCATCCTCAATCTTGTTGCCAGGAAAGATTCAGTTTCAACAAATCACCATTTTTTGAATGAGAATCCCCCCAAAAGCATCCTGCTCAGGGTGCAGCTGAGCTCCAGATTTGGAGCCAAGGAGGGATTTTCCCCAAGTTGGATTGGCAGAGACTATGGGTGGACTTTTTGCCACTCTCTGCAATGTGGGGCGTGGGTCTCAGGTGATGAATTTCCTGCAGTTACCATGGTCTTCTGCTTTGGTAGCATCTCAGTCTCTCCTGTTCTCTGCCTGTGGCACTCAGCACTTTAATCTCCTGAGGACTGAAATGTGTTGGTCTAAAGTCTTCGGGCGTAGTGCAGGGTAATTGAATGAGAGTCTCTGGCCTCTGCTATACAGGAGATCAGACTAGACAATCAAACAATCCCCTCTGGCCTAAACTCTATGAATCTAGGAGCTCAGCAAAAAAGCTGGAGCATGAGACAGGAATCTGGGGCTGGTCTACACTGGGTGAGGGGGGAATTGATCTAAGATCCACAACTTCAGCTACGAGAACAGCGTAGCCGAAGTCGACGTATCTTTGATTTAGACTGATTTACTTCGCGTCCTCGCGGCGTGGGATCGACAGCTGCCACTCCCCTGTCAACTCCATTTCCACCTCTCGCCCTGGTGGAGTTCCAGAGTAGACGGGGAGCGCATTCGGGGATTGATGTATTGCATCCAGACGAGATGCAATACAGCGATCTCTGATAGATGGATCACTACCCATTGTTCGGAGGGTAGTGTAGACATACCCTGGGATGCGGATGAAGAGGAATCCATTGGCTGAAACTGTGTTCTTCCCCTAGGAGCCAACACTAAAGCAGTGAGATGCACCAGGCTGTCACCTAGAGATAGATGCTACAAGAGAAAGGGGTCCTAGATAGATAGATAGAAGGTGTGTCTGGGGATGGATGGATGGATAGATAGAGGGTGTGTGTGGGGATAGATAGATGGATGGATAGATAGAGGGGGTGTCTGCGGATGGATAGATAGATGGATAGAGGGGGCGTCTGCGGATGGATAGATAGATGGATAGAGGGGGTGGATGGGGATGGATAGATAGATAGGGTGTATGGGGATAGATAGAGGGGGTGTACAGGGATACGTAGATAGATAAGAGCTCCACGTAGATCTCCTGGACCCAGCCTGGGCTGAGCATTTCCTAGAACTCAGGAGACTCTAGCCCGCTGTCTCTCCCGCAGCCCGCCAGCCTCCCGGCCAGCTTCTCTGTGCCCGCCAGCTGCTGCACTCCGATGTCCTGCTCTGTGGGAATATCACGGTTCTGCCTGACGCCCAGTGTCAGGCCAACCACCCCAACCGCATCACCCCCAACATGATCTGTGCCGGCGTGGTCCATGGGGGCACTGACTCCTGCCAGGTGAGGGGCACGGGGGTGGGTGAATGATGTGAGCCCTCCCAGTGGGGCAGGATGGAGGGGCAGGACAGGGTGGGCTGGAGGGAGTGTATGAGGTGTGGCGCTCCCTGCTGGGGCAGGATGGGGCAGGACAAGGCAAGTGGGGGTGTGAATCGGATGTGGAGCCCCCCTCTGGGGCAGGACGGAGGGGGCAGGACAAGGCAGACTGGGAGCTCTATAGGGCATGGAGCCCCCCACTGGGGCAGGACGGAGCAGGTGGGACAAGCCTGCAGAAGTGATGGAGATTCCCATGGTCTGGGCTGTCCAGGAGCTCAGAGCCAATGATCACAGCTGTCCTCTCTCGGTCCCATCTGCTTCTGCTTCACCCAAAAACAACTGGAAGGGGCTGGTAGGGACAGATCAGTGGCGAAAAATGCCAAATTAACTCTCTTCAAAACACTGCAAATCATCAACTGTCCCGTCACCTCAGCCTGGCTCAGGTGACGCGCTCGGCAATCTTGCGGTTCCCCGCAGCAGTTTGGGGCATTCAGGCCAAAGTGTCTTAGCTGGGCTGACCAGATAGCGAGTGTGAAAAATTGGGACACTTTTTGGTGGGGGCATTGTTGTGTATATAAACAAAGCCCCTCAGATTGGGTCGTCTGGGCTGAAACTAGGGTGACCAAAGACTGGGGTTACTCTCTCAGCATCCGGTCAATACAGATCCAGCCGCGTGGGACAGATGTGACTTTTCCAGCCGAACCCTCCCCCCCAAATGGCGGGTTTCCGCTCTCCAGGGCAAACAAGGACATGAAGGAAGCAGCAGTTCCTGAGCTGGACATGGATCTTTGCTGGGCAGCTCTTGCGCAGCCACGTTGGGTCGTTAGCAGGGGACCTCGTTAATGATGCTGGGATTGTTCTGATGCCCAGCTGTCTTCGTGGGCTTCTGAATGGTCTCTCTTCCCCAGCCCTTCTGGAGAAGCACCCAGTGTAGGGTGACCAGACAGCAAGTATGAAAAAACAGGGACAGGGGTGGGGGGTAATAGGAGCCTAGACAAGAAAAAGACCCAGAAATCTGGACCATCTCTATAAAATCAGGACAACTGGTCACCCTAACCCAGTGGGTTCTAGCCCCAGCCCTGGTAGGGGAGTGGGGTCTAGTGGGTTAGAGCAGGGAGGCTGGAAGTCAGGACTTCTGGGTTCTATTCCTGGTTCTTCTACTGATTTCCTGCAAGTCCCTTCCTGCCTTTGTTTCTCTTCCTACCCTTAGTCCATATAGACTGTAACCCCTTGAGGGCAGGGACTGGTTATACAGCCTGCCTGGGGCCAGTGCTGGGCCCTCCTGAACTGAAGAGCTCAGCACCACTGTGATAGATTCACATCCTCTGTGACTGGCGCAAGGTATCGGATGTAGTGGATTACACAAGCCCATATCTTGACTTTAGCAAAGCTTTTGATAACGGTCTCCCACAGGATTCCTGCCAGTAAGTTAAAGAAGTATGGGCTGGATGAATGGACTATAAGGCGGATAAAAACAATGAGGAGACCAGTGGCACCTTAAAGACTTTAAGGTGCCACTGGACTCCTCGTTGTTTTTGTGGATACAGACTAACACGGCTACTCCCTGATATAAGGTAGATAGAAAGCTGGCTAGATTGTCAGGCTCAATGGGTCGTGATCAACGGCTCCATGTCTAGTTGGCAGCCGGTGTCAAGCAGAGTACCAGGGGTCGGTCCTGGGGCTGGTTTGGTTTAACATCTTTATTAATGATCTAGATGATGGGATGAATTGCACCCTCAGCAAGTTCGCAGACAACACTAAGCTGGGCGGAGAGGTAGATATGCTGGAGCGTAGGGAGAGAATCCAGAGTGACCTAGACAAATTGGAGGACTGGGCCAAAAGATTTCTGATGAGGTTCAACAATGACAAGTGCAGAGTCCTGCACTTAGAACGGAAGAATCCTGTGCACTGCTACAGGCTGGGAACCAACTGGCTAAGCAGCAGTTCTGCAGAAAAGGGCCTGGGGATTACAGTGGATGAGAAGCTGGATATGAGGCAGTAGGGTACCCTTGTTGCCAAGAAGGCTACTGGCATATTGGGCAGTATTAGTAGGAGCATTGCCAGCAGATCAAGGGAAGTGATTATTCCCCTCTATTCAGCACTGGTGAGGTCACACCTGGAGTACTGTGTCCAGTTTTGAGCCCCCTCACCACAGAAAGGACGTGGACAAATTGGAGAGAGTCCAGCAGAGGGCAACGAAAATGATCAGGGGCTGGGACATATGACTTATGAGGAGAGGCTGAGGGAACTGGGCTTGTTTAGTCTGCAGAAGAGAAGAGTGAGGGGGGATTTGATAGCAGCGTTCAACTACATGAAGGGGGGGGGGTCCAAAAGGGATGGAGCTCGGCTGTTCTCAGTGGTGGCAGATGACAGAACAGGGAGTAATGGTCTTCAGTTGCAGTGGGGGAGGTCCAGGTTGGATATTAGGAAACACTGTTTCACTAGGAGGGTGGTGAAGCACTGGAATGGGTTACCCAGGGAGGTGGTGGAGTCTCCATCCTTAGAGGTTTTTAAGGCCCAGCTTGACAAAGCCTGGCTGGGATGATTTAGTTGGGGTTAGTCCTGCTTTGAGCAGGGGGTTGGACTAGAACCTCCTGAGGTCCCTTCCAACCCTGAGATTCTATGGTAGGCACGGCACATTCACTCTGAAAGGCAGGGCTGGGGAGCAAAGCCTAGCTCTGTCGCATGAGGGGCCTGGACTGGGCTCTGTATGTGTGATGCTTATCCTATTAACGCACTTTGCGGCGCTTGCCCTGCAGGGAGACCCCGGCTCGCCACTCGTCTGCCAGGGGGAACTTCAGGCCGTTGCCTCCTGGGGCTTCGAAGGATGCTCCCGGCCCAACCAGATGGGCGTGTTCGTTAAGGTGTGCAAGTACTTGACTTGGCTGCAGGACACCATGAGGTCTGGCTGACCATGTCTGCCGGGATGGGAGCACTGGCAGGGAGACCGCAGAATAAACCAGTGACAACCGTGGCCCTGTTTCTCTGGTGTCTCCTTCCCACATGGCCACACCTGCTGATCGATCCGCCAAGGGACTTAAGTGCCCATGCAACACTGCTCAGCTAACCCCATGGGTGCCTAACCCCCCTAGGCACCTACATTTTGGCTAGTCCTGCCTGAGTCCACGCATCACCCTACCTCTAACAAGCTCTATGGTGCTAATTGCTCATGCCTAAATCCCAGCGTGATTCTCAAGCGTGCTCCCATGCTGTCATGAGACCAGTCTGCAGGGGGATGCGCCTTGTGATGGAAGCAGCAGTCATGTCTAGTAGTTAGGGCTGGCCTCAATAGCCAGGAATCAGAGTCAGAACTGGAGTTAGGGGTCCTCTGGAATGAGGCAGGGTGGGAGAAAGGCTGGGGACAAGAGGGTGCAGGAGCTAATGTGGCTGGCTACTGACTCTCCCAATCAATCAGGCAGAGTAGCCCAATCAGGCAGCCTCCAACAGGCCAGCTGTGTTCATTAGGCTGCCTGGAGACTAGCTCTCCACAGGTCCTGACACTTACTGTGACGGGTTCAGTCACAGAGGCCTCCTTGGGACTGTCACTTGATGTGCTAAAACTACCTCTGAGCCCATTTTCTCTGCCAGTTTGGGACTCCAGAACCCTGCCTTGTTGAGCCAGACACACTAACCTGCTGCAACACAGACCCAGGGTCTGACCCACCCCCGCAAAAGCTGCAGACTTAACTGAAAACAGCTCGGTAAGTGCTCCTGTCTCCAGCACCCAGACACCCAGTTTCCAATGGGATCCAAACCCCAAATAAATCTGTTTTACTCTGTATAAAGTTTATACAGGGTAAACTCATAAATTGCCCTCCCTTTATAACACAGGGAGATATGCACAGCTGTTTGCTTTCCCAGTATTAATCACTTACTCTGGGTCAATTAACAAACAAAAAAGTGATTTTATTAAGTATAAAAAGTGGGATTTAAGTGGCTCCAAGTAATAACAGACAGAACAAAGTAAGTTACCAAGCAAACTAAAACAAAACACGCAAGTCTAAGCCTAATACATTAAGAAACTGATTACAAGTAAATCTCACCCTCAGAGATGGTCTAATAAGCTTCATTCACAGACTAGACTCCATCCTAGTCTGGGCCCAAACCTTCCCCCAGTACAGCCCTTGTTAGTTCCAGCTCAGGTGGTACCTAGGGGATTTCTCATGACTGCAGCCCTCTTTGTTCTGTTCCACTCCTTCTATAGCTTTGGCACAAGGCAGGAATCCTTGGTCTCTCTCTGGGTTCCCACTCCTCCTTCTAAATGGAAAAGCACCAGCTTAAAGATAGATTCTAGCATCGTGTGACATGTTCACACATCCTGTGAGCCCCCCTCCATTCCTCCAGGACTGGCCCGCACGCGTGCAGTGGAGGCTTTCAGGTAAACAGAGCCATCTACAACCAGTTGGCCTAGTTAATGGGAGCCATCAAGATTCCAAGCCACCATTAATGGCCCCCACTTTGCATAATTACAATAGGACTTCAGCGTTAAACTTTATATTTCTAGTTTCAGATCCAAGAATGATACATTCATACAAATAGGTTGAACACACACAGTAAATTATAAGCTTTGTAATGATACCTTGCAAGAGACCTTTTGCATGGAGCATAATCCAGTTACATTATATTCACGCTCATCTGCACATTTCCATAAAACATATGGAGGGCAACATCACACGCTCCTTATGAACTTACTGCTGGAGGCTTGGACAGTGTCCGTGGCGGAGGCAGTATGTGTAAAATCCCTGTTTCTCTCTGGTTACACACCCTCCCAGTACTTTTAAATCCTATGATGTCATTTATAGATGTTTGTGCAAAGTTCTGGATCCGCAAGTGCCTGAAAACAGGTTGGGGTGTAGTACTGCTAACAGAATGCAGATAGCAATATCTGTTCAAGTGTAGGTGTCTTGGCATTTAGCCATGAGGCAGTGTGCCTCAGTTTCCCCTTCCACACAGCAGCGTAGGCCGATTATGCTTTTGCTGCTGTGCCAAGCTTCCAGCCTGATTGCAGGTATAAGCTGAAAACAACAGTCCCACAAGCACGTCTTGTCACCATTCCTAGCATGGACAAAAGTTTTTCCCACAAATCAGGTATGTCCCACATCTTTAAAGGTTAACCATTAGTATTAACTCCTTTGTCCTGACCCCTAGATGAAGTAGCAAAAGACGCAAGGTTAACAGCCAGTTTATGATGGACAGACTCCGTTCACGCAGCCTGGCTTGCCCAGCGTCCACTGTATTTCCCAATCCCTTTGTGTACCATGTTGGGGGCTCAGACACAGATTCTCCTGCCTCTAGGGAGAAGGCTCTCAATACAGGCATATGTTTGAGGTTCTGGCAAGGAAAGGATGCACTGCAACCATGCCTGCCCTCGGCCCCTCCCTCTAGAATCTGAGAGTGTTGGACCCCACCCCCTTGTGAAGCTTCCCCAATGCAAAGTTTTCCTGCTGCCTACCTTGAAGAGACAGTTTTCTCTCTTACAAGCATAGCAGGAACAACATCCTTCAATGGAGTGCTTTGGATTGGTAAGATTCCCCTCGGTCACCCCACTCTCTGTTCCCAAAAGGTCAGCTGGGTGGACTCTCCCCTCCAGGAGATCTGACCCCCCAGTGTTCCCTTAAAACCTGATCCACAGGTGAGGGGTCCAGCATTTCAGATGCAGATCCTTTACCCCCCTCGTGGGGAAAATCCTCCCTACAAAAGGTGGGCAGACTCCCCTGTCCCCTCTCACCTTCCATCTGGACTTTCCTCTCTGGGCTCCCCTCTGAGGCAGACACTCCTGTGTCCCCCAGAAGGGAACGTGATCCTGTGATAAATGAGGGAAGGTAAAGCTCCCTTTTATGCACACCCAGACAATTAGGGCCTCAACAGTAAAAGGTTAGGAGAAGCTTAACCTGAGTTGGCACCCGACCAGGGGAACCAATAAGGAGGCTGCACCCTTTCAAATTTGAAAAACTGCTGGGTGTGGGTTTTTGGCTTTGTGTCTCAGACTGGAGAGAGGGGAAGGCAGCAACAAGCCGTAGGTTTTAAGCCAGGTGTGGAAATCATCAGCATCATACCTAGAAACTGCTCATTTGGAACCCCAGATACGTAAGTAGCACAGAAAAAGTTAAGACAGATGTGATTAGAAATCTTTTGGGTTGTTTTGGTTTGTGGATTCCTCTGTGCTAATCCCAGGTGCTTTCATATTGCGTGTAACCTTTAAACTGAACCCCCCAAAAATATTTTTGGTGTTTAATCCCTAAAGCCTGAGTTTTCAGATGTTGTTTTTCTTTTTTTAATAAAATTTACCTTTAAAAAAAAATCCTTTAATTCCAAAGTCCTTAGACAAGGGGTTGGTCTGTGCTCACATTGCTAAGGCAACTGATTGGTATTTTATTCTCAAGTTTCCCCAGGAAAGGGGGTGAAGAGGCTTGGGGGGATATTTGGGGGGGAAATAGGGCTCCAAGTGACCCTTCGCTAAATATTTGTAAAAATCACTTGGTGGTGGCAGCAATATCTGTCCAAGGCAAAAAACTGTGCCTTGAAAAAGTTTTAACTTAAGCTGGTAGAAGATAAGCTTGGGGAGTCTTTCATGTGGATCCCCACATCTGTACCACAGAGTTCAGATCTGGCAGGGGGGATATACCCTAACAAACTCTAATCCAGTCATGGGCTCACAGCTACCAGCCAAGACAGACCCTTTGCTGGCCAGCAAAATCCCCCCCTTTCGCTCAGGTTGGGCTTGCTCCCAGCTACAGAGCCCTTGGGGTCTGTTCCCACTGCAGTGGTTCCCAGAACCCCAACTTCCATCCCTGGGATACATGTCTCTGTGCACCCCATGGCAGGACCCCTGCTGACCTGTAACTTTCTGTCAGTCAACAGCTGGGAAGGCCTCCCCCTGTTACAAGGTGGAACATACCCCTCCCCCAGGGAGATGATTACAGGACAGGAGCTGGCTCTATCCAGCCCTTCCTACAGGGACTTACCTTGAGCCCAGGGGCTACAGGAACTGGTTTTGACCACCCTTTTACGCAAAGTTGCATTCTCCACTGCTACAGAGGAATTAAAGAGACACTCTCCTATTCCTCCAGCAGCGCATGCAACTCCAGCCTCCCCCCTGGGGCTTTCAGCACAAGATTCCTTCTTGCTGCTAACAAACCCTGGGACAGATTCTGCCACGTCAAAAAAAAAATTCCCAATAGAAACGGTGCAAAATTGTGTGCCACTGCTGCACCGTTCAGCCTGCTAATCACCAGTTTCCATGTGTACCTTAGCTAAAGATGCAAGGACGTTGTTACCTCTGAACAATTCAAATTCTGCCATTTTTTCTGGTAACAAATCCTTCTCCTGGATCCGGCCCCTCCTAACCACAGAAATTTCTGCACCAGTGTCTCTCCAACCTTGGAGCACTTTGCCATTAAACTTAACAGCATGCATATGCTCACTGCTTGGTTGTGCAGAAGCAACCTTTACAAATCCTGTGTGATAAAAGGCAGTGGCCTGGGATACCCCTGTGCTCTGAGAAGCAGCAGCTTCATGTGTTAACTAGTGCCTGTTCCCACTCAGCCAAGGATATTTATTCCTCAGGTGTTCAGTGGACTTACAATGATAGCACCTCTTGGGCTCCTCTGCTTGTACAGGAGACTTGGGATGAGTAACAGGGGAAGGGGGGGGGGTGAACGCCCAGCCTTCTTTTTCTCAGGGGTAAAACGGTGATTCTGCTTTCCATCAACCCTATATCCCTCTGCCGGTGGTTTATGGTTAATCGCAGCTTGTGGCTGTTCGAAAGAGTCCGCAAACCCAGCTAATTCACCTACAGAACCTACCTTTTTGTCCCACAAATACTGTTTTACATCATCACTGCACATATTCAGGAACTGTTCCTGAGTAACCAAATCACACATTTCTTCCAAGCTCGTGATACCTTTTCCCCTCACCCCTGTGTCTAACAAATCTTTCATTTCATTTACATAGGCCACATTACTTAATTCAGATCCCCTCTTAAGACTCCTGAATTTCACCCTGTAGGTTTCAGATGTAACCTGGAACTCTTTCAAAACCAGTTCCTTAAATTTACCATAGTTTGAAGCATCAGCAATAGGCATCTTATTAAATATGTCCAAAGCTCTCCCAGTCAATTTTGCAATCAAAATGGTCATCTTCTCATCTTCAGGAACTGAAAGGAGCGTGCAGTCTTTCAAAGGTGATGAAATATTCACCAATATCACTGGATTCGTCATACTGCGGACACAACTGCTCCCATTTATGGATTTTTGGGGAAGTGGGCCCAGCTTCTGGAGGGTTTTGCCTCTTCTACTTCGTTACAGCCAGTTCATGCTTCTGGGTCTCAATTTGGGCCTGTATTTCTCGGTCTTTTAACTCCAGGGCTAGCTGCCTCTCTCTTTCCTTGTCCTCCTGGGCAGCTTTCTGGGCTTCAAGCTCTTTTTCTTTTAACTCCATGGCTCTTTTGTGAGCAGCTTCCTCCCTGGATGCCTCTGCTTCTTTGATCCTCATTTGAAACTCACGGTCCTTTGCCTTCTCTTCTGCTTCCAGTCTGGCCAGCTCTAGTTTTGTAGCTGCCTCACTGGCAGTCATTTTCCTGTTTTCTTGTGCTTATTTCCCTCACCCGAAATAAACAAACCAAAAATAATAAACCAGTAACCACTTTATCTGTTCTCTAGCCTCCACACTCAAAACTCACTCACAATCATTACCAGTGTCTCAAAACAATCAGCTGTGCACAGATCCTGCTGACTACGCCACTGTGACGGGTTCGGTCACAGGGACCCTCTTGGGACTGTCACCGCATGTGCTGAGACTACCTCTGAGCCCGTTTTATCTGCTAGCTTGGGCCTCCAGAACCCTGCCTTGTTGAGCCAGACACGCAACACAGACCCAGGGTCTGAACCATGCCTCCAAAGCTGCAGACTGAACTGAAAACAGCTCAGCAAGTGCTCCTGTCTCTAGCACCCAGACACCCAGCTCCCAATGGGATCCAAACCCCAAATAAATCCATTTTGCTCTGTATAAAGCTTATACAGGGTAAACTCATAAATTGCCCTCCCTCTGTAACACTGATAGAGAGTATCAGACGGGTAACCGTGCGGGATCTGTAAAAAGCAACATAGAATCCTGTGGCACCTTATAGACTAACAGACGTATTGGAGCAAAAGCTTTCATGGGTGAATACCCACTTAATCAGACGCAAGAACACCCACTTGACAAAGTGAATATTCACCCACAAAAGCTTATGCTCCAATACATCTGGTAGCCTATCAGCGGTGCAGCAGGGTCCAGGGGTTAAGGCAAGCTCCCTCCCTGCCCTCGTTCCATGTGGCTCCTGGAAGTGGCCACCAAGTCCCTTCAGCATCTGGGCAGCCAGAAAGGCTCCACGTGCTGCCCTAGCCCTGAGTGCCAGCTCCGCTGTTCCCAATTGGCCAAGAACCATGGCCAATGGGAGCTGTGGAGGCGGTTCCTGTGGGTGTGAGGGCAGCTCATGAAGCCTCTCCTGCTGCCAGTACATCTAGGGGCTGCAAGGACCTGATGTTTGCTTCCCAGGAGCCATGGTAACCACTGCCAGGACCTCCTCCCATACCCCAACACCTTGCCCCAGCTGAATTCCCTCCCAGAGGCCGCACCTTCCCCCAACACCCCAACCCCCTGCCACAGCCCCCTCCTGCACCCCAAAAACCCAAATATGGCCCCACCCCAGAGCTGGTATTCCCAGTCATAGACCACACCCCCTCCCACACCTTAACCCCTATCCCAGCCTGGAGCCCTTTCCTTCACCCCAAACTGCTCATCTCCAGCCCCACCCAGAGTCCATAACCCCAGCTGGAGCCCACACTCCCTCCCACACCCCTGCCCTGTCCCAGAGCCATCTCCCACACCCTGAACCCCTCATTTCTGGCCCCACCCAGAGCCTACACCCCTAGCCCAGAGCCCATACCCCCCCACATTCCAACCTCCTGCCCCAGCCCGGTGCCCTCTCCTGTATCCCAAACTTCTCATCCCCAGCCCTACCCCAGAGCCTGCAACCCAAGCAGAGACCTCACCCCCCTCCTGCACCCCAACCACCTGCCCCAGCCCAGTGAAAGTGAGTGAGGGTGGGGGAGGGTGAGCGATGGAGGGAAGGGGGATGCAGTGAGTGGGGATGGGACCTCAGAGAAGGGGCAGGGCAGGGGAGCCTCAGGGGTGGGGCGGGGCAGGGGTGTTCGATTTTGTGCAATTAGAAAGTTGGCAACCCAATTAGCTAGCAATAACCAAATTACAATGATTTGGACCTGTCTGTGTGCATATTGATTTGTTTTTCCTAAACCAAATAAAGTATTTTAGGGAAAAGTGTGAGAGTGGCCAACTCTGAGGGCACTGAAAAATGTGTCCTGAGAACCCCTGATCTAGACCATCCCTGACAGGTGTTTGTCCAACCTGATCTTAACAATCTCCAGTGATGGAGATTCCATAACCTTCCTAGGCAATTTATGCCAGTGCTTAACCATTGAATGTTAGGAAGTTTTTCCTAATGTCCAACCTAAACCTCCCTTGCTGCAATTTAATCCCATTGCTTCTTGTCCTACCCTCAGAGATTAAGGAGAACAATTTATTACCCTCCTCTTTATGACAACCTTTCGTGTACTTGAAAACTGTTCTCATGTCCCTTCTCAGTCGTCTCTTCTCTGGACTAAACAAACCCAAATGTTCCATTCTTTCCTCCTCGGTCATGTTTTCTGGACCTTTCATTATTTCTGTTGCTCTCCTCTGGACTCTATTTGCATTTGTCACACTTTCCTGAAGTATTGTCCCAGAACTGGACACAATCACTCCAGCTGAGGCCTCTTACTGGCGATGGAGAGCAAAAAGGATTACCCAATATAACTCGGTCATTACCCGTTTCATTAGACCGCAACTCCCGCCAGATGGTTAGTAAAAATAAGGCAAAAATGGTAGCGAGCCTTTCATATGGCCCCCAGTATTTCAGAGTTGCAAACTTTGGCTCCTGGCCATCAGGGAACCGCTGCGGGGTGACATTTATACTTGGAGCGTCAGCAGGCATGGAGCCTAGTGGCCTAACCGCAGCCATAGGGAACTAGGGGCCTCCACCTGCAAGACCTCCAGTAAACAACGACAATGTATTAGATATCAATTCAGATGATGCCAAAGAGTAATAAAATCATCAAAATTCTGGTGTCGACCTATAACTGTGAGGTTGTCTGGCGGACCACTGGAGCCAAATCAGGACCAAGCTACAACAGGGCATCCAGCCCTAAGGCGGGGTTTATCCACCTCTATAGGGCAAAACCAAACAGCCAGACATGAAAAATGACTTTGGGTGTCACCCCTCTGCTGAACCACAAGTCACACAGCAATGTCCTTAGACACCCAGTCTTCCAAGATGCACAACCACCTAGTTCCACCGTTGGGAGAAGGTTGAATAATCAATAGCCCCAGAAAAGAAAAAGGTCTCTCGATTCCCAAAGGAACTCAAGTGCCAGACCCAGGAAAATATACACTCAGATCTTAAGCTGCCCAAAATCACGCGGTGCCAATCCTTTCGAACCAGAAATAAAGGTTATATCATAAAAGATAAACGATAGAGAAGAGAGCTAGAATGTTAAATGGAATCAAACATACAGTCATGGCAAAGTTCTATTTCAGGCTGGTAGCAGGATGGAGTAACACTGCAGTTTAAATCCAGTCTCTGGAGAACATCCCCGCTGGGATGGGTGCATTCAGTCCTTTGTGCAGACGTCAAGCTTGTAGCGAAAGTCCCGCCAAGAGTAAAAGCAGGATCTGAGAACAAAATGGAGATGAGGCCCAGCCTTAAGTAAGCGTTCCCCGGTGTAATGAACCTCTGTGTCCTACTGGAAGTTACAGCAAAATGGAGTCTGCAGTCACATGGGCCATGTTTCTGCACACCCGTGCGGATACCAGGCGTCAACGCCTTCTCTTCGAGGTCAGTTGTGTAGCTAATGGGTCCTAATGGGCCTACAGCAGGCTAAGCAGAGTACCACCCACTTGTCTGGATCTGTTCCCACCCAGGCAAAGTTGGAAAGACAGACAGTAATACAGCCAATATTCATAACTTCAACTACAAAAATGATAACAGACAACAGACAGCATAATCCTAACCAGTAACGCGTAACCTGGTCTTAGACAACCTTAGCATTGACCCCCTTTACATAAGATCTGGTGCCACTACAGGACCTTGGTTGCAACCCATGTTCTATATGGTCCCAGTTTATATCAATAACGTCACATAAGCCAACCCCCACTCTTTGATGCGTCACTTTTTTATCAGAAATATGCCTCTTATGAATGAGTGTATTGCTCACACCACTCCTGCTAATACATCCCAGAATGGTGTTTGCTTTTTATGCAGTGGTGTTACATTGTTGACTCTTATGTTGCTTGTGATCCACCCAGATCCCTTTCTGCCGGACTTCTTCCTAGACAGGCCTTTCCCATTTTGTATTTGTGCAATGGGTTGTTCCTTCCTCAGTGTTGTGCTTTGCATTTGTCCTTATTGAATTTCATCCTATTTACTTCAGATCATTTCTCCAGTGTGTCCTGATCATTTTGAATTCTGACCATGTGCTCCAAAGTACTCGTAACCCATCCCCACCTGGTATCGTCTGCAAACTTTATCTGTGTTCTCCTATGCCATTATTCAAATCATTGATGAAGAAATTGAACAGAACCAAACCAGGACTGATCCCCGGGGAACCCCACCGATGATGCCCTTCCAGCTTGTCTGTGAACCGCTGATAACGACTCTCTGAGTCAGCTTTTCCAACCAGTTGTGCACCCACCTCACAATAAGCTGGTCTAGGCTGTTGTTGGACGATTGGATATGTGTAGAATAATTGCCACAAAAACAATTCAAGGGCTGGAGAATGGTCTGACAATGAGAGACTAAAGTGCTCGGTCTGTTTAGCTCAGTGTGTTTCTCAAAGACCGGTCCATGGCAGCCTCCTTGCCACTCACTGAGATCTCCCTGCCACAGGTTGGAAAGGCAGCAAGCTGATCCCTGGTATCAGAGGCGTTGACTTCCCCAGTTCCCGGGGGGAAGCTCAACCCCTGCTCTGCTCCAGGCCCACCCCCCTCCACCCCTTCCCCCAAGCCCTAACCTCTGCCCTGCCTCTTCCCACCCCTACACCATCCCGTTCTGCCCCCTCCCCCACCTCTTCTTGCCCCCACTCCTCCCCCCATGTGTCTCCTGTATGCCACTGAACAACTGATCGCAGTGGGCAGGAGGCACTGGGGGGTGGAGAAGGAGCTGATCCGTGAGGCTGCCGGTGGGTGCTGAGTGTGACGTTGCACTCCATGTGTTTGATGGAAATATGCCTATGAGTGTGTCTATAATGTAACTGGAATATGCTTTATGCAAAAGGTCTCTTGTAAGGTATCATTACAAAGTTTATAATCTACTAAGTGATTAATACCTGGGGGAGCAAACACTGGGTGTCTGGATGCTGGAGACAGGAGCACTTACTGAGCTGTTTTCAGTTAAGTCTGCAGCTTTTGGGGACATGGACCAGACCTGGGTCTGTGTTGCAGCAGGCTAGCGTGTCTTGCTCAACAAGACAGGGTTCTGGAGTCCCAAGCTGGCAGGGAAAATGGGCTCAGAGGTAATTCCAGCACATCAAGTGACAGTCCCATGGGAGAAACTGTGACCAAACCCGTCACACTGAGCACCCACTATTTTTTTCCGTGGGTGCTCAGCTCTGGTTAGCTGATCACAAAGATCAAAAGGTGATGATTTATGGTAACTAGGTACCTTTGGGGGTGGGTGGAATACAGGGTACTTGAGTGATAGAGGACAGAAGTTCAAACTGTTTAGCTTCACAAGGAGAAGGTTCCGAAGTAACATGATTCCCGTCTATAAGTACCTACGTGGGGAACAAATATTTAATAATGGGATCTTCGCTGTAGCCAAGGAAGGCCAAACACCATCCCATGGCTGGAAGTTGAAGCCAGAGATATTCAACTTAGAAATACATTTCAAATATTTACCAGCACAGGTGATCGATCATTGTAACAAACGCTGTGTGAAAGTAGTGAATTGTTCATTTCTTGGTGTTTCACAAATCAGATCTTTTGCATCCTTAATAATGTCTTACATTTTTTACAAAAAAAATACCCCTCCTAAAATTCAAAACATAAAATGCTGCTCAACCACTACTCTCTCCAAACCCATAAAACCTCAGTATAAAAATATTTTTTAAAAAAATCTTTAAAAAGCCCACTGCCATTTCTCCACTGGCCAGAAATAATTCCCCTGCCGTATCCTTTTTAATCATCAAATGGGGTGGAGTAATCGTAAAAATAATTTACTCTAAATGTCCAGTGGGTGGGTCCGTACTCCATTGTAAATCACACCCCCCACCCCCAACAGCGTACCAGCTTCAGCAACCAAGCAAACTAAAATAAGTGCATTGCCAATCAGCTCACAACATATGTTTGTTTCTCCCTAAATTTCTGGTCATAGCATCACATGCCTTGGTTATAAACCAGCCACCTACCTAAACTATCCTGGTTTCCAGCTGTCCATAAAATTATCTAAAAAACAATAACAAGAATTAACAAAAAATACCCCTCAAAAGGTTCTCTCTGGTTTAAGCTGCTAATAAAGCCCAAACCATCACGTAGCACAAGACTACAAATAAACAAAAAAGTTTGAAAAACAGCGCATAATCCAAATAAACACAGCAGGACCACAGCAAAATACCTGGCGGGTGGCCCCAACCCTCCCTTAAATCCCATAGAAACAAACCCTGTTCCTCCTAGAATGGCCTAAAGTGAAAAAAATATAAAAAGCTCTTTGGCAAGTAATAGCAATCCCTAAATGCAATATTGTCGTTACAACCTACTAAACCACGCAAACAACTCCCAAAACAAAAGCTAAGAAAAGCTATTACAAAACTCATAATTTAAAAAAAAAAAGTTTTATCCAAGCCTCAGTTTCCCCAATCTATGCATGTGTGTTGTTCATGTATGTTAACAAAACAAAGCAACAACAGCAAAAGCCCCCAAACACCCTAAACAAAAGTGGTAAAACCGCTCTTGCTGCTTCATCCTGCAAAATCCTCTTTCATTGTAATACATCTTTTCTGGGTATTTTCCAAAAGCGGCCACCGGCCGAAAGCTCCAGCTCCCCTAGCTCTGCATCTCACCGCCCCAGTTAGGTCCCAAATAAAATTAAGCCAAAAAAGCTCCATACCCGGCCAGGCAGCACCACATGGGACAATGTTACGTTCCATTGTCTCACCAGCGGGGGTAGCAAATTTTACCAGCCACCTGAATGCCACCTTGGGAGCTTTAAACATTTACCTGCCCCTAACACGCTTCCAGGTCCCAGCCTTCCTTCCCAATTGTACTGGGAGGGGGGCACCCTCCAACTCGCTCTCCTCAGAGTACAGTGTCTTTGTCCCCCCCCCTGCCCTCCCGAAAAGGAAACCCTAATGGGCTCCTTGTGCAGGGGGCCGGAATAATGCAGTCCTCAAAATCTCACCGCATTATAGGTGAGACCGTGTTATATCAAATTTGCTTTGCCCCCCTGTTTCTCGTTTCCTGACCGCTCCCTCGAGAGACCCCCAGGACCCCACCCCTTATCCAGCCCCCATATCCCCTGACTGCTCCGACCCCTATCCACCCCGTCCCTCTGCCCCTGACAGGCACTCAACGGCAGCAGCAGGAAGCGGAGCAGCCTGGCCCCAGCCCGCTCCACCCTGCCAGCTCCCAGTTGTGGCGCTCCACTTCCCGCTGCAGGTGAGTGCGGGGAGGTTGGGGAAAGGACGCCCCCTGCACTCACCTGCCCGGTGGGAAGTGGAGCGACGCAGCTGGGAGCTGGCGGAGTGGAGCTGGCTGGGGCTGGGCTGCTCTGCTTCCCGCCGCAGGTGAGTGGGGAAGTTGGGGAAAGGATGCCCCCTGCACTCACCTGCCCAGCAGGAAGTGGAGCGACGCGGCTAGGAGCTGGCAGAGTGGAGCTGGCGGGGGCTTGGTTGCTCTGCTTCCCGCCGCAGGTGAGTGTGGGGAGGTTGGGGAAAGGACGCCCCCTGCACTCACCTGCCCGGCGGGAAGTGGAGCGACACGGTTGGGAGCTGGCAGAGTGGAGCGGGCTGGGGCTGGGCTGCTCCGCTTCCCACCATTGCTGGTGAGTGCGGGGAGGATCTCTTCTCCCAAGTGCCCACCCTTGAGCAACACGGCTGGGGCCGGGGGGAGGGAAGCAGAGAGCGCTGCTCCCGGCAGCCCGCTAATCCCCTGGGCCACTCTTGGACTGTGGGCCCCCAAAAGTGCCCCCCACAGCTCCTGCCCCCCAGACCCTTGGGGGGAGAGCCCCTAACCGCCCCCGAGACCCTCTGCCCTTTATCGAACCCCTCAGCCCTGGCCTGGCCCTGCACCCTTAACACGCTGCTCAGAGCAGCGTGTCAAAGCTTTACCGCCTTGTATGTGAACCCACATTATATCAGGGTAGAGGTGTAAAACAATTAAAAACAGCCATAAAACTGGTCATAAGTGCAAATCTCACCCACCAGCAGTGGCCACCGCCGTCCTCAAACAAACTGCCAAAATGGCCCTCCGCATGCAAAACGCCTTACAAAAATGAATTAAATCCTAATTAAAGCCCCAAACCAACTAACATTAAATTCGGTGTGCTCCCAGTTCCAACAATATGTAACCCAACAAATCTGTAGCCCAGGCATGCTATTTTGCTATATATATAAAAGGCCAATGGTAACCCTAGCCACCGTGTCAAAAAAAGGGTAAAACCCAAATTGGTGACCCCTCACAACAAAATGTTGATTCGGGGTCGAGGTGGGGACCATCCCAGGCCCAAGGACTCCCTCTCTCAGGCGGTCCCATGGGAAGGCAGATCAGCATTGTGTGTTGCTAACGCGGTTGTGAGCATCGCAAGGCATTTTGGGAATGGAGGGGGAAGGTCAAAGGTGTAAGTGTAGAATGGAAGGTTCCCTTGCAGGGAGTGAGAGGCCAAGAGGGGGGAGGAGAAGAGCAGAGAATGGGTTAACTCGATACTCCAGCTCGCTCAGTCGAAAGATAAAGTACCGACTTTGGCCCAAGGCAGCAGCTCACAGCTGACCCTCAGCTGCCTGCCAAGAAAGAGGGGGGCCTGGATTTCCCCCTGCCCCAACCAGCCATAAGAAAGGGGGATCCAGCTAAACAAGCCTCAGAGGTAGCCCAAAACAAACAAGACAGCAAAGGCCAACACGGGGGAAAACAAAGTCCTGCCGGTGTGTCTGGAGCCAGTGGGTTTTGGAAAAGTTGAGGAAACCACTGAAGGCCATTTTGGACTGGTACAAAGAGCATTAGGAACACAGGTCCCTAAACAAAACATCCCCAAAGGGAACCCAGGACTTAAAATCCTCCTAAGAGCTGGAGCAACTCGGAGATTACAGCGGACCCCAAACGACATGGGTCCAGGACAAAACTCCCATCCACCCGTCCCCCTGTTCTTGCATTACATCCAGGCTTGGTCAGCCATGGGTTGTGCGTGTGAGAGTATGAAAGTGGGTTAGGGCTTGAGGCACTGATGCTTTCTTCCTTCCTCTGAGAGATGTGGAGAACACCCATCCCTCTCCACTGTTTTTATTATTTTATTAATAAAGCTTTACAGTTTAAACCCTTGGTGTGTTTTGTCATCTCCTCCCCCAACAATCCTGTGGCCTCAGCCCAATCCCCTGACGCCTCAGGCAGATTGGTAATTAAAATCTGTCACAATAACACTGCGAAGGAGGAGAACACTCATCCCCTACCCCAGGTAGATCCTGGCAGCCTCAGAGAGCTTCTGCAGCATGAAATAATCCTCCATCAGCTCACCCACCCTTGGAAAGGTGAATCGCTCCTGGGTGGCTCGCCTGTGTCCTTGACTCATACGGTCACCCCTTTTGGCCTGAGCCCCTCACCAAGATCTGCGGCCTGGCAGGGTCATTCCTGTCAGGAGTCTGGCCTGTGCTTGGAGGAATCTCATTTACTCCCAGAAATACGTCCCCACAGGCCTGTTCTCTTGAGCGCAGCAAGCAGTTCCCTAGTTCTAAAATCCCCACACCTGTCCCTCCAGCAGGCCCTGGGCCCAAAAATCTCTGCCTCTCTGCTTCCACCCACAGTCCCACTTGCAGCTTCTGCTCCTGGCTTCCTGCTTCCCACATGCACAGGCTGCAGGTGATCACCTTGCCCCCATGTTGGCTACCAGAGAAACCTTTCAACCCACATGGCTCAGCTCTGAGCCACCATGGATCTTGGGTGGTAACTTCCTTTGCATACAGCTCTCTCTGCACCATAATGGGGTTTGATTTCTCCTTCCATTGAGCCTGAAGCAGGGAGTTTGGGGCAGCCACTGGCTTAGCAGGTCCTGTGACTGACTTTGGATCCAATATCCCACTGAGCCAGCCATTTCAGCATAACATGAGCACAGAGCTGAGCTCTCCAAACTTTGCTCTTTATAGCCAAGAGATAATGTGGCCAAATGGATAGCACACCAGGCTGGGCCTTCGGAGACCTGAGTTTTAGTGCCAGTTCTTCCACTGGCCTGCTGTGGATCACGTCACTTGTCTGTGACTCAGTTTCCCTCCCCGGCAAATAGGGTAATGATACTGAACTCCTTTGTACAGTACTTGGAGATCTCTGGGTGGAAAGTCCTAGATAAGTATTTATTAATGACGCTAGGTGGGAAATCTGGTCTGTTTCCCAGCTATAAATTTTCAAAGGAAAAACATTTCCCACTGGGGAATTCCAGGTTTCCTACGGGCAGTCTAGAAACCTGGGGAAATGGGTGGCTTTCCACATTTTCGGAGTGTTTTCCTCCAGGGGGAAAACAGAAAATGTTGGGGGGAAAACTCCCACTCTTCACTTTTGAAACACCCTCCTGGTCAGATGATAACTACAGCTGGTCACGAAACCTGCCAATGGAACAGTTTTCTGTTGAAAAGTGGGGAAGGGAGACCCCGCATTTCAAAATGGAAAGATGTCAGAAACATCCTCAAACTAGCCCCTCCCCCCAACATTTATTTTTCTCTTTTGAAAACTATTCTGGAAAACGAAAAATTTCATCGAAAATGAACTTTTTTCTACAAAAAATCTAATAGAAAAAAATCATTTTTGTTCAGCTATCGCTACATAAAAATCCCTTCCTCTCAGGGATGAGTTAAATCCATAAATATCCGGGAGATGATCTTGCCACTGTGGTGATGTGGGTCGCACATGAGGATTTAGCCAGCCCTGTCCTGGGATACTTTTCCTTATCTGACCCCCAATCACCAGGGCATCTGGACACCTCACAATCTTCCCTCCCAGCTGGGTCCCGCACCCTTTGCTAAAGTAGGTGGCTGCCAGGCATGCTTTACGGCTGGAAAGTGACCATAAGTGTTTGGTATGACAGTAGGCGAATCACTCCGGGCTGGCTTCTGAAATGAGTGACTCATGGCAGCAATGCGGATGGTGAAAGAGGCCGTGTTGCTGGGCAGCATTTGAGACCAGTGGATCTTGGCCTGCTGATGACGGTGGATACCGAACTGATGTTGGCCTGTGATTGGGTTACCTGTTGGAACGCACCTATACGCCCATAGGATTGGGTCACTGAGTCCAGACCCCAGATGGGGGTTTGGTCTAGTGGTTAGATCATGAGGGCGCTGGAAGTCAGGACTCCGGTCTGCCATTCCCAGCTCTGGGAGGTGAGCTGGGTCTAGTGTGCTAGAGCAGGGGGCTGGGGGTTCAGGGTTCAGGCTGGGGGTTCAGGACTCCTGGGTTCTGTCCCCAGATCTGAGTGGAGTCTAGTGCATTAAAGCACAGGGGCTAGGTATCAGACTCCTGGGTTCCATCCCTGGCTCAGGAAGGGGCATAAGGTCTAGTGGTTGGAACATTGGGGACTCCCTGACTACTCCACATCTCCCATGGTGCACCATGTGGCCCAGCCAGCCAGTGGTGCACCACAGGAGTTGTAGCCCAGCCAAGGACTCCAGCTCCCACAAGAGAATGAGGGTGTGACACGATGAACTACAACTCCCATAAGGCACCTTGGGGAGATGCACTTTAATATTTACATTACAATTTGCCTGGTGGAAAATGCAAATATTGGAACACAACACGTGGAAAATGCCGATTTCACAGAAACCACTTTTTTCTGCTCCAAAAATGGCTTTGATGGAAAATTCCTCTCCAGCTCCAGTTCTGATTTTAAATCCCTGCCTGCAACCGTAACTAAAGTTGGAGTACGGCCCTCTCCTCCCACTGAGTTTGACACCCTTAACCTAGTGACATTTAAGCTACTCACAGTCACTTGCAGAAGCAGCTGGAAAATTGCAGGAGGAGCAATTCCAGGTGCCTTCACTAGGAGGCGTTGCCTCCATGAGAGGACAGGTTCTAGCAGATGCAAATACACAGCTTAGGTGTAGGTTTCCTTAGGGAATCGGGAAGGTAAGAGTGGGGAAGAGAAGAGGGCAACAGGTAGCTTTGGGAGAGGGGATGAAATGAAGACTTTACAGATCTCCATCTGTAGATCTCAAAGCACTTTACACCAGAGAGTCATCATTATCCCAATGGGGAAACTAAGGCTTGGGGAGACAAAGTGACTTGACAGAGGTCAGTAGCAGTAGCAGAGCCAGGAATTGAATCCAGCTCTCCTGAGAAGAATTTTTGGAGGCAAAAAAAAAAAAATCCACATTCAGGTCGACCACAACATCTTGCGAATTCATGTCCATTTCACTGAATCGCTTTGGTGGGGGAATAACAGACCTTACACACGTTCCATTTTTGGCATTTTCTAAACCAAACAGTTCCATGGTTTGGAGTCAAAATGCCTTTTCATTTCAAAATCACCTTCAGATTCATTTTTGACAACAGTTTGGAAATCTTTCAAACAAGCTGAAATTGTTTCATTTGACCTGAAATAATTTTTTTTTCAACATTTCGATTGGCTGAAAACGTTGAAACATTTCGTTGTTGGGCCGACCTAAAATTAATCTCCCCCTCCCCCGTTTTTCAGAATGGTTAGAGAACCAAAAACTCAGTTCTTTGCCCCATTCTGCTCTTGTGTACCTAATCGCTAGGCAGTTCTGCCTTCCCTCCACGCCCAGGCCAGTTTGACTCGTGTAATTCCTTGACGAGGCACATCCTTGCGACACTGCTGCTAGGACGAGAACTAGGATAACACCCAACTGCAAAGCACTCAGCGTAAGCTGATTGTAGCAGGGTGCTGGGGCAAAAGCACCTAATTAGCCCCTGCCCAGTAAGCTCCAATCAGGGGAAGCCGATGGGGGCTGCTGGAAAAGGCCTGATGCCGGCCTGAGGATTGGCAACACCTACTGGCCTGACAAGCCAAGGGCTAAAAAGGCTGGGAGAGAGCCGGGAGGGGGAAGCACCCAGGGAGAAGTCAGTCAGGGAGGGAACTGGAGGCCTTCCAGATGAAGGCTGCCTCTGCCTGTAAAGGAGGTGACCAATCCTGCAAGACTTGTCTATAAATAGATGCTGGTGGTGGGATAATCTTAAGTGAATAAAGACACGGGTGTTGCACAATGCCGAAGCCTCTCTGAGCCTTAGTGGGGGCAGCAAGCGGGCCCCAGGGAGAGGGGCAGGTCGTGGACCCTGTAACACTAGGGTGACCAGACAGCAAGTGTGGAAAAATTGGGACGGGCACTGGGGGTAATAGGAACCTATGTAAGAAAAAGCCCCAAAATCGGGACTGTCCCTATAAAATCAGGACACCTGGTCACCCAATATGACACTGATGTGCATGCAGGATGGGTGGGGAAATCAGCCACCCGGCTACGCACTGGGCTTTGCACCATTGTTCCATTGCACAGCCAGCATGGACATCGGCAAGTGGCGAGTGGAAAAGATCAGCCTCAGCGTGGACCATGGGGGAGGGATCTATTGGCCAAGGGTGTGATGGGACACAGTTTCCTTTCAGAGGTTTGCAGGCAGGGCCAGCTCAAACTTTTTTGCCGCTCCAAGCAAAAAAAAAAAGCACCACTCCGCCATAACACCCCTCCAAGCACCATGCTGCCCCACTGAAACAACCCCCCCGAGCGCCACACTGCACTGCCAAAACAACATCCCCAAGCGCCACCCCACTGCGCTGTAACAACCCCCCGAGTGCCACACCGCCGTGCCAAAACAACTCCCCCGAGCGCTGTGCTGTCCCACCAAAACAACCCCCCAAGCACTGCCCCGCCACGCTGTAACAACCCTCCCAGTGCCACCCTGCCCCACTGAAACAAACAACCCCCGAGTGCCGCGCGGCCAAAACAAACAAAAAAAAAACCCTTGAGCGCCGCCCCGCCGAACCAAAAACCACCCAGAGTGCCACTCCGGCACCCGAAGATTGGCCGCTGCTTGCAAGGTGCCACCTCAAGCACGTGTTTGGTCGGCTGGTGCCTGGAGCCAGCCCTCTTTGCAGGCTCATACGTGAATCAACCTCCTGGAAGAGCTCCAGGTTAGGAATGCTGCAGCAGAGCTAATTAGAGCCAATTACAATGTAATTACCCAGCCCTGGCATGAAAGGTCTGGTCGAACCAGCTAGGAGCAACCCTGCCCAGTGACTCGTTTGCTCCTCTACTTCTGGGAAGCTTTGAGCTCTCAATCAGCGGGGAGCAGACATGCTAAACTAGTGGGGAAAACGCAGACATTGGGCTTGGGTTTGGCTTAACTGGCTTGTAAGTTGCTTGTTGGCTAGTTTTTGGCTTGTAGCCTGTTGCTTGTTTGGCTTGTAGCTTCTTTTTTTTTTTTATCATTTCCAGACAAGCAGCAGGGTGACCAGATGTCCCGATTTTATAGGGACAGTCCATTTGGGTCTTTTTCTTGTAGGTCACCCTAGCAAGCAGGGGCAAGTGGGGGAGAGAGTCAGTGGTGCCCAGCAGGCCCACCACAGTCCCAGCCTGCACGCCGGGGGGATCTAGTCACATACAGTGTTGGCGTTTTCAGGGAGTGGCTTGTTTGTACCTTGTTTTGAAATGGGATTAGATGGATTTTTGGCTCATTGTGAAAGTTGAGGGGGGGGGGCTTCTTTACCGCACGAAAATTGTCAGCTGTGGCGGAGAGCTGGTTCTGTTCACCGTCAGATGAGTGAGACAATGAAAGAGCCAGGAGCGGCCTTCAGTTTATGATCCGTCTAAGCTGACCGTAAGTGTGACGCAGATAAGCTGTCACGGTCATCAGGCTGTATGTAGCATCAGTGGCAGGTTTTATTAAGAAAAAAAGAAAGTTTCTTGCCCTTATGGAGAAAAGCTTGAAAACGTGACCTGTCCATCCTCCAGAGCCAGAACTCAAAACAAAAGAGCCGGTGTTTCTTTATTTTTTTGAGCCAGTTTTTTGCAGCGGCCGTGCACCTCCTTCTTGCTCACGAGTCTATCTGAATTACGCGCCACATTTGAAGAGCCGGCGTTGTCCTGGTTTTAAGATCATTCGGGGCACAGAGAAGAAGGGCACAGGGCTGGATTGCAAAAATGACCCAGTTATTTTAATTAATATTAGTTTGCCGCCTAATGAATGGTTTCAGAGGGGTAGCCGTGTTAGTCTGTATCAGCAAAACCAACAAGGAGTCCTTGTCTCACCTTAGAGACTAACGCATTTATTTGGGCATAAGCTTTCGTGGGCTAGAACCCACTTCATCAGATGCATGGAGTGAAAAATACAGTAAGCAGAATACATATGATAGCACATGAAAAGATGGGAGTTGCCTTACCAAGTGGGGGGGGGGTCAGTGCTAACAAACCAATTCAATTAAGATGGAAGTAGCCTATTCTCAACAGTCGATAACAGGGGGCCAGTACCAAGGGAAGGAAAATCACTTTTGTAGTGCTAACGAGGCCAATGCAATCAAGGTGGCCTATCTCAAACAGTTGACAAGGAGTATCAGCAGAGGGAAAATTACTTTTTGTAGTGACCCAGCCACTTCTAATCTCTATTCAGGACACATCATTGCAGCAGCAGTCACAGCAGCGCCAACTCCAGAGGTGAAATAACCTCTCTGCTCCCACTTGAGATTCCCCTGTTTATGAGTCACACTTGGAGCTCGTGTGTAACTGGAGACAGAAATCTCTCCCTGCTAGAGGTTCTCCGGCCTGGGCTATGCAGGACGGTAGGATGGACGGATCACAATTTCCTTGTGATTTTTAAAATCGATGAAATCACAGGGTCCTTCACAAACACCTGCTGAAAGAAAGTGAGAAGTGTTTAAATAGTCGAGGGAATGAGGCTGAGAAGAGGGAATGACGCCCATGCCCTGTGATTGCAAAAGGCTTCCCAATACTACACCCTGATAATGAAAACATTTCCAGCACCACATCCACGTGCGGCCTGTTGTTTTTCAAAAGGGCAACAAACCTTTTTCATTACAAGGAAATAACTCACATCCGTCAAAACTCTGCATCTCCGTTCATTGGGACATTTCAACATTTGGACATTTGTTTTCGTTCCCAATAGGAAGGAAAAACAAAAATTTTGAACTCTCCCATGAAACAATTTCTGAGTTCTCTCCCTGGTTCTGGGCAGGAAGTGGGGTCTAGTGGTTGGAGTGGGTGGGGGGCAGGGAACCAGGACTCCTGGGTTCTATCCCTGGTTCTGGACAGGAAGTGGGGTCTTGTGGTTGGAGCAGGGAGGTGGGAGGGAGCCAGGACTCCTGGGTTCTCTCCCTAGTTCTGGGCAGGAAGTGGGGTCTGGTGGGCTAGGGCAGGAGAGGGCGGTAGCCCTATAGATGCCTTCTAACAGTTGTGCATCTTCCAGTGCTCCCTACCACTGGCCTGAGGTGACACCCAAGGGTTCAGACATCAGTTAGTCATCCACCCTCATCAGCAGTTCAAGCGTCACGGGTATCAAACGCTGCCCAGCAGCTGCCAGGAGTCGCTCGCTTCACAAGCCAGCCTGGAGTAGGGCTGCCAACCCTCCAGGATTGTCCTGGAGTCACCAGGAATTAAAGAGCAGCCTTTAAATAAAGATTATGGTGGGTGATGGAACCTCCAGGAAGACGCACAGCCCAAACTGGCAACCCTAACCTGGAGTGAATCACTTACCGTCGTACCGAACGCTCATGGTCATTTCCCAACCACAGACCTGGTCTGGAAGAGTCCTACCCTTGCAAAGTGGGGGATGAACACAGGGGCCCCTGCCAGAGCCCCAGAACCTACATAGAAGTAGGGGGCCACAGGTGCCAGGACCGTGGCCCTGCCCCCTGCTCCTCCTCTTCTTCCAAGGCCCCACCTCCTGCTCCTCCCCTGCCCCCTAGGGCCCCTCCCCATGGCCAGGCCGGAAGCCAGGCAGGGGCTGCAGTAAGAGCTATCCAGGGAGTCCAGGCCATTGTGGGGAGCCCCAGATGCTCCACCTGCCCTGGACCGGGGGAACAGGCACCTGAGAGCAGCTCCCAGCCCTCGTCCCTGCCCCCCAGGGTGCACCACCTGGGGCAGGTAGAGGGTCTGGGGCTCCCTGGGTAGCTCTTACTGTGGCTCGGCTCCAACTTCCAGCCTGGCCAGGGGGTGGGGTCTTGGGGGGAAGAGGAGAAGCGGGGGGTGGGGCAAGTGGAGTATGGGGGGGCAAATGTTCTTTGTGCCAAGGACCCCAATAAATCTCACTCTGCCTCTGATGGGATCTGGAGGACCCTACTGGGAAGGAATCTGGCAGGGTGGAGCTGACAGGATGGCTAGGTAAGGGGGAGCTGACCTGCTGGGCTCAGAAAGGACAGATGGACCAGTGGTTAGAGCACTAGCTTTCCATTCCCTGCTCCATCACTGGCAGGGGAGCAGGCTCATTGCCCCAATGAAACATCCTCCCACCGGAGCAGAGCAGGAGCCCTCGGTTTGACAATGCTCCTATTCAATTCACCAGGTCAGGGAGGAAGAGATGGGCGTGACCATCTCAGCTCCACCCACTCTATAAGTCCCGCCCACTTACAGAACCAAAACAGGGGGTAGGGGGGCAGTCACATTCGATTTTGCTGATGCTCAAAATAAGTCTTTCCTTGGGCTTGATTAGAATGTGCCATGGGGCACGCTGGGCTACTTGGGACAAAGCCCAGATCCTCCACAGTGTTAGGCGCCTAATTCCCATGGATCCCAATGGTATTGAGGTGCTGAACTGCCATAGAAATCAAAGGTATTTACAGACCTAACTTTCCTAGCAAGCAAAGTATTTAGATGCCTAACTCCCCTAGGCATCAAAATGTCGGTACCTAACTACTTCTTCTGTATGATTCGAGATGGGCAAATAATGGGGTTTTCAGTCTGCCGGCAATTTCGTAAAGTTGGGGTGGGGGAGGAATTGTTTCGAGATGGACGAGAAACGGAAAGGTTTGAATATTTTGGTGAATTGGAAAAATCAGGAAACAAAATTGGTTTAATGTCAGATGAAACTTTCAGTTTAATCAAAATCAAAACGTTTCGTTTCAATTTCATCCATTTTTAAATGTGCTCGAATTTTCTTTTAAAGAAATTTTGATGGCAAAATTCATTTAGCACCAACCAACCAAATACATTTCAAAATGAAACGTTTCATTCCTTTTTCAATCTCTTTGTTTTGGTTTGGTTTAGAAACAACGAATTCACGGGAACAGACATGAATTTGCAGTGTCTCCCAGAAAAAATTTCAGCTGAAACATTTTGCCTGGCCCCTGTTGTCAGTGATTCACCAGCATTTAAACAGCTCCCAAAAGTTTTGTGAATTTTAGCAGATGCAAATAAACAGGAAAAGCCCAGTGGGCGTTGGCCCTCCTGGGTTCTACCACTGACCTTCTGCGTTGTCCTGAGCAAATCACTTCTGTGCTCCAGGCCTCAGTTTCTCCTCTCCCTTTTGTCCCTCCTGTCTATTTAGACTGTAAGGGCTAAGGTCACAAAAAAATCTGGCACGTTAGTGAACATTTCAGTGCCACTGAGATCCTTACCACTGCTGTTCAGCTGCCATCCAAACCTCCAGACATCTAAAGTCCTAGATACCTGAATTTCTGCCAGGGAGCAGTCCGGGCACCAGGGCCGGCTCTAACTTTTTTGTCGCTCCAAGCAAAAAAAAAAAGTGCCACCCTGCCGTAACACCCCCCCCGCGAGCACCATGCCACCGAACCCCCTGAGTGCTGTGCCACCCAAACCCTGCACCTCTCTGAGTGCTGCGCCGCCCAAGTCCCTGCCCCCAAAGCGCCGCACAGCCCAAGCCCCCAAATGCCTTGCGCAAGCCCCTCACCCCCCCGAGCACTGCGCCGCCCAAGCCCCCCCGAATGCCGTGCTGCCCAAGCCCCCCACCCCCTGCCGCGCTGCCCAAGACCCTTGGCCTTCAGAGCACACGCAGCCCAAGCCCCCACCCCCCGGAGTGCCGTGCAGACCAAGCCCCCACCCCCCGAGCACCATGCTGCGCTGCCCAAGTCCCCCACCCCTCTGAGTGCCATGCCATGCTGCCCAAGCCCCCCACCCCCGAGCGTCATGCTATGCTACCCAAGCACCCGCTCCCCCAGGCGCCATGTCGCCCAAGCCCCTCGCACCCCTGAGCGCCATGTTGTGCTGCCCAAGCCTCTGCCCCCCTGAGCACCGCGCAGCCCAAGCCCCTCAAACGCTGCGTTGCCCAAGCCCCTGCCCCCCGAGCGCCACACTACCAAAACAAAAACAAACCAAAAAAACCTCTCCAGCGCCACCCTGCTGAACCAAAAAAAACCCCAAACAAACCTGAGCATCACCCTGCCCCAAAGTGCCACCCCAAGCACATGTTTGGTCGGCTGGTGCCTAGAACCGGCCCTGCCGGGCACTTACCAATGCCTCATCCCCATCAGGGCAGAAACTAGCCTCTTCCTTTTCTCTCTGTCATCTGCTGCTGCTTCCATCTGCTTTGTGCTGTTGACGTCAACTGTTCTGCCCTCCCTACTTAGAGTTCTTCTGAAGGTTTCCTGGGGGTACCCATCTGTCCTCGCACCAGTTAGTTTCTGCTTGACAGCTTCCCGTGCATTGGCATCCAAAGTCCACACGCCCCAGGTACGTCAAGCCTTTCCTTCAGATTCTGGTGGAAACAAGCTGCTGGTTGCAGGTTCCTCTGATCTCTTCATTGGCAAAGAAGTCTTTCCAGCCAATACCCAGGAATTATTTTCAAAGGTGTCTAGCTTCCGATTAACGTTGTGGTATGTCTCCAGCTCTTGCAGCCGTATGTTTGCGTGACCAATGCCCTTTTGATGCCAACTGGCAGAGGAGTACATGGGGTACAGGGATCCCATAGGTTCCCCAAAAGAGGTCATGGAAGGTCGCTCTCCACTGGACGTCTGAGTCAAACTGGTCATGCTAATCATTGCACGATGTACATATGGAAAAAATGTGAGGAGATATAGACTCATAGACTTTAAGGTCTGAGGAGACCATCACGACCATCTAGTCTGACCTGCCACACATTGCAGACCACAGAACCTCACCCACCCACTCCTGTAATACGCCCCTAACCACTGGCTGAGTTACTGAAGTCCTCAAATCATGATTTAAGACTTCAAGTTACAGAGAATCCACCATCTACACTAGTTGAAACCTACAAGTGGCCAGTGCTCCATGCTACAGAGGAAGGTGAGAACCATGCCCCCCCCCACGCCCCACCAGGGTCTCTGCCAATCTGACCTGGGGGGAAATTCCATCTCGACCCCAGATCTGGTGATCAGTTAGACCCTGAGCATGTGGACAAGACCCACTGGGCAGACACCTGGGAAAGAATTCTCTGTAGTAACACAGAGACCCTCCCCATCTAGTGTCCCATGACCGGCCATTGGAGATATTTGCTGCTAGCAGTCACAGATCGGCTACATGCCATTGTTGGCGGTCTCGTCATACCATCCCCTCCATAAACGTATCCAGTTCAGTCGTCTTGAAGCCAGTTCGGTGTTTTGCACCCACTGCTCCCCTTGGACGGCTGTTCCAGAACTTCATGGTGATGCTAACGGTTGTGTTCTCTAGGTCTGCAGCTACAAGCAGGTCACTCAAAGGTATCATGTCTTGAGACAAACTTCTCCAGCCAGCGGGTGGCCTGCCAGACCCCTTGTTAGGCGGCTTATTCCTTCGCCCTTTACAGGCCTTTACAGACAGGCCTGAATATCTATATCCTAACACCCCTGTGTACAGTGTGTTGTGCAATAGAAGTCGAGCGGCACACTAAGTCAAATGCTAACGAAGAGTGGCTGGAGGCTGCCGAAGGAAATTAACAGGAAGAGGTAAACAGCAGGACTCTATTTACGGATGGATCTTGAAGCTCTATTGGGGGTGCAGAGAATCACCCTGACATCCTTCCACCTGCAAAGATTAGCTACCAACCGGCTTGATCTTATGGAAGGGGCATCTGAGCCAACCTGGTTGCAAACAAAAGGACATGGGGCAAACCATCCTGCCGGAGATGGGGGACCGTTTTTGCGAGTGACGTTTCAGCTCCAGGAAGCGAGCTATGATTTGGTTTCTGCTATGACCCTTTGCTTCCCAAGTTCTTAGTCTCTAGCACCTGGAGCTCTGTTCTTTGACCGTAAACTTATTTGTTGCTTTCACTCAGTGAAATGTTTTTAAGTGCCGTGGGTTATGGAGAGTGGGAAGCCTGACATGAAGCTTGCAAGCGGGTCAGGATGACTCTACAGCCCAGGTGGTCTTCTAGGAGACAGGAAACCCACATTCAAATCCCTTCTTTACAGAAAGCAGACAGGGGCACTGAGGGGAATGATAGCTCAGTGGTTTGAGCATTGGCCTGCTAAACCCAGGGTTGTGAGCTCAATCCTTGAGGGGGCCATTTAGGAATCTGGGGCAAAAATCTGTCTGGGGATTGGTCCTGCTTTGAGCAGGGGGTTGGACTAGATGATCTCCTGAGATCCCTGACATTCTATGAGATGAGAGTGCTTCCCCCACCAGCCTTCCACAGGGAACAAAATGCTTTAAGTGTCTAATGCTGGGAGATGGCTTCCAGAGGAGACTCAAAGGTGTGACATTGTCAAAACATCCAGACATGACAATGTGTTGTGACTGAATTTATATCCATTTTTAAAATGGGGTTAAAAGGCCAAAAGCAAAATGAAAGCTTTAGAAATGTTCTCAATGAAATGTTGCAGCTGACCCAAATCAAGATGGTTTTTGTTTTCCTTTGTTGAATGGCAACATTTGTCAAGTTTTTTGAGATGGGAAAACTTTTCAAAATCTTGAGCATTCTCCTGGGATGGGAAAATCGTTCCCTGCCCCACCCTAACGAGAGTGACTTAAGTTCCCAATATTACTGGGACCGTCCCAATATTAGGGGCTTTGTCTTATATGGGCAAATATGCCCTCCCCCCCAAAAAAAGTATCCTGATTTTTCGCACTTGCTATTAGGTCACCCTAAAGGGAGTAGCAGCCCCTACCTTCTTCTCAGGGGTGTGCAAGGATAAATATATTAAAGAATGTGAAGTGCCCAGATACCAAGGTGATGGGGGGGCAGATAAGGACCTAAAATGAGCAGATCGAAACCTGAAGGCAAATAAACAGAATCCAATTCTTATTTTTACAAAAAAGCAATCTCCCTATCTGGTCCAGCATCTGGTTCACTGCCAGCACTCATTGGAAGGTGTGAGACCCCCTGCAGTGCCTGATGGGAGATATCTGTCCCCCTCCCAGAAAACACATCTTAATCTCTAATTATAAGAGAGCAGGGTGATGATTAACTCAAACCCTGAAAGAGGAGGTTTGATAATCCCAGACACTAATTGGTTTGCAATCACATACTGTGATAATTCCGGTTATTCCACTCCCTTCTTGATCTTCTTAGGGTTTTGGTTTCAACAGTTTCCTGTGGCAGTGAGTTCCATGGGTCAATTACACATTGCGTGAAAAATACAAGCCCTTTTATGGGCATTGAACTCACAGATTCATCAGTTGCGTCTCCATCGCAATTCAAACCCAGTGGCATCACGTCTCAGAGCCCGAATCATTAGACTCGAGCTCACAGGGCTTGGGCTGTGGGACTAAAAATAGCAACACAGACGTTCCCGCTTGGGATGGAGCCCTGGATCTCAGACCAACCCCCCCCCCCCCTTCATGTGGGGTTGCCCAGCTCAAACTCCAGCCCAAGCCTAAACATCTACATTGCTGTTTTCAGCCCTACAGCCCGAGCCCTGTGAGCCCAAGTCAGCTGACCCAGGCCAGGTGTGGCCATGCTGGGGGTCTTTCATCACAATGTAGGTGCACTGATATATTCTAAGGCCAGATGGGGCTAAGAGATTATCTAGTCTGGCCTCCTGTCTAATGCGAGTCAGAGAAATTCACCCAGTTCCCCCTGCATTGAGTCCAATCCATAGTCAGCATTTTCCCAGGATGGCACCTGTGCTTCACTGGAAGCCATCAAACAATGGAGAATCCATCAGGGAATAGCTAATCAACCCACACAGTGAAAAATTGGTGCCTTATTCCTAACCTGAATGTGTCTGTCTTTCATTTCCAGCCGCTGGTTCTTGTTCTCGTTCATTCACGAGCCCATCAGTACCTAGGTTTTTCTTCCTGTGAAGATATGCACACGCCGTGACCAAGCCATCTCTTGCTCTGCTTTTGGATCAGTGGAACAGATCTAGCTCTTTCCATCGCACATGGTGTAGGCGGGGTTTATGCTAAAAAACAAGGTTGACCCAGTTATGTCGTTCAAGGATGTGTGAAAAATTCACACCCCCCGAGTGATGTAATGAAACCAACCTAACCCTCCACGTAGACAGCTCTAGGTTTACGGAAGAATTCTCCCATCTACCTAGCTCCTGCCTTTCGGGGAGATGGATTGACTACGCCAATGGGCCAACCCCTCGCTGGAGCGTGTCAAGTGTAGACAAGCCCTCAGGCCCAACTTCCCCTGAGTCCCTGTTGCTCATCTCTGCCCCCCTCCTCGCCCCGATTCTCCATCTTCTTTTTTCCCCCCTTGTCCTCATGCAAGGAGACAGAGTGGAAGGTTCAGGGAGTCGCTTTCGCCAGTGGAGAAGGTGCCATTTCAAGGGCTAATTCCTGCCAGGTTCCCCTGCAGAGGACAGAGGCAGGAACAAAGGCCAGCTTGCTCCTGCAACTCCCTGGGATCCAACCTACTGAAACCAGGAGCATGAGGGTGGAGGGAGCCATCTGGCTGCCAAATCATGGGGCAGCTCCCCAGACACATCATGTTGACTCACAGGGACAGCCCATTTCCCTGGTATAAAAAGTGACCCATCCCAGAGGATCTTGAGCTTTATCCAAGACACAACTGCCGGAGCCTCTTCCACTCCCGAGGGCCCCCTGCCAGGAGGTACAGGTGAAGCAAGGCTAGTCCAGCCCCTGTTATGATGCCTGGCTGGTGGGTGGAGGGGATGTCATGGTTACAGGGTGGAAAGGAGATAGCTGTGGTTTGGAGAGTGATGTAGGGTGGTGGCTTGGGGCATCTCACTGTTATTGGGGTGATTACGGGCTGCCGGGGCATCACTTTATTATTGGGGGGCTATGGGGTACCAGGGGGCATCTTTCAGGTTTCAGGGGACAATAAAGTAACAAGGGGGTATTGCATTGTTATTGGAGGTGATAATGGGGTGCCAAGGTGCATTGCTGTATTATTGGGGGGATTATATGGGATGGCAAGGGGCACTCAATGTAGATGGATGGCTTGGCATTTCAGCCACTCAGCTGGTACTTGGAAGACATGGCTTCTAATCTCTGGTCTGCTGCTCCTTTCTGTAGGACCTTGGCCTGTAGGATCTGTGCCTCAGTTTTGCCATCTGTACAATGGGGATCATAGCCCTGCCCTGCTCACCAACAGATTGTGGGGATAAATAGGATAAAGATTGGGAGGTGTTCGGGTACTACCGTAATGGGGCCCAGATAGCACCTCAGGTCTATTAATTTCTCTATTATTAAGCTGGTTACGAGGGTTTCGCTCTACTCTGTTATTGGAGTAACACATTGGAAGGGGAGCTAGTAGGAGAGGGGTGAGCTCAGTCCTGTTCATGGAAATTTTTGTGATCTGGCTTGAGATTTAGTTCCCCCTACAGATCAGATCTTTTCATGGAACATGCCGCTGGGGGCAGCTGGGATCGGGCAGAAGTGGAAGATGGAGCTGAGTTGGGGGACACTGGGCCCCAATTGCCAACAGATGATCACAGTGCGTTTCTCCTCCCTGTGTCGGGCAGTGCTGTCATCCCCTGATAAAAGGCAGGGCAGCCGAGGTGCAGAAAAACAGCTCACTCATGAGAACCTGTGGAAGAACAGGAACTCAAGTGCGGCTTTCCTGAATCCTAAGCATGCACCTTCCCTGTGAGGCATCCATCCTCCTCAAGACGCCCGTGGCCAACAATTCCCTTTCAATCTCTTTCCCTGCAGTAAACCAGTAACTCCACCGACTCTATCGCCACAACTGCCATGGAGCTGCTGATCATCGCGATGCTGGTAGTCGGGGCAGCAGCAGGTAGGAAAAAGAGTCAAGCGAGAAGCCAAAGTTGGGTAGGGTGAGAAGGTTCTGCAGTTTCACCGCAAGGCCCTTCCAGGAACGTCTCAGAGATGTTGCTTAGGTCAGGTTCCTGCTAATGAGGAGTGAAGTTCCCAGCACTCCTATTATCTATTCCATGGGTTGTGAAAGGGAATTAATATATTCAGGCCTCATCTCTGATTATTCATTATTGTTTGTAGGGCAGGCAGGAAGCCACGATTTCACAATTTGTTTTCATCCCGAATCAGGATAGAAGGAAAGAATTTTTAAATTTCTCAAAAAATGAATCTGTTTCATTGAGATTTCGATGCCTTTAAATTTTAAGCATATATCAAAATATATAACTTTTATAGATCATCATATCTAATATAAAAACATGTAAACAAAAAATTATTTTAAAAAAATCAAAATGTTTTTTTTCCAAAAATGTCCAATGGCCTGGTCAAACTACCTATCCCATGAAGCACCATGCACCACTTGGTGAGGAGAAGTTAATGCATTAGGGGAGTCTCTGGCTGTGAGCATCATCCGAAATGTAGTTTGATTGTGGAGCCCAGTCCATACAGGAGACTGCTTTGTTTTGAACTTTTTTTAAAGGATTTGCATCACAATCAACACATTCTCACAGAAATTTTCAACTTTGACACAATGGCATTTTCTGATGGGAAGAAAAAAGTTTGACAGTTTTCATTATTTGTATTGCGATAAAGCCTAGAAATGCCAGTCATTGACCAACCCCCTGCTCTCCTGAGTATGTGTAAACTGTGCTTTCCAGAAGTTTATAATTTAACCAAGTCTGGGGGAATTTTCATGGGAACAGCAAAAGGCACCTCCCTGACACCAGGGCTATTCCTTTGCAAAATTTCAAGTCCCTGCTACCCAGGCACTAGAGCATTTCAAAAAGTGGTTGGAGAATTGTTTGAACATTGCAAAAATGACCTATCATTTCCAAACCTCATTCTTGGAAAAGGCTGAACTAGATCTTTCCAGAGCATATTCATAGAGCAAGCGTGGAAAATCTCTGCCTGAAGAGTTAAAGTGTGGCGAAGCTTTCAGCCACTGAAAACAGGGTTTGATCAAGGAAAGTGTTAGGTAACCTTGACTCTAGGTGTTGATACCAACACCGCCTACAATAGTTTATCATCCCTGCCTGAGCAAGTTGGTTTTATATGTAAATTCTGCCTCCCCAAATATTCAGCTCAAGCAAATTGTACACATCATTAGCAGAGAACACCAGCTAGCCTGTGACTGTCCATTCCAGAAAACAAATTATTTCTTCTCCCCCCACCCAAAAAAAATTGACTTTTTCAAAAACACTCCCAAAAAAACAAAAAACAAAAAACAAACAAAAAAAAACACCCCACAACCCTGAAACATTCTGATCTGCAAATACTACTGCAATGCTTCATGGGAGTTGTAGTATGGGGGCTTTAGGCTCCCATCCTTCTCTATTGGCCAACCTCTGTGGTCGGACTACTTCTCCCAGTCATAGTGAGGGAAGGTGGAGTCTCTGGTTGTGCTGCATCATGGGAGATGTAGTCCTTCTGTGATACATAGCTTATACAGGAATATGGGGCACCCAAACTGCAGTACTGCAGAAGGGTGCCAGCAGTATTTCCAAATAAAAAAAATTCAAAAATTTCCCCAGGAATAGAAAAGCTCTGTTTTGCTGAAACCCTGATTGTCCATTAAAACAGTTTCTATCCATCCCTGTTAATGATGCCCCTGGCTAGCTTGTCTGCAGGGATAAGATCCAGGACCCAACATGTAAAACCATAAGCCTTTCCTCTCTAAATGAAAGGATCAGCTCCGTGCACCTGTAGATTTGTGCATGCAGTTGGGCAGGAACTAGAATCTTCTGCGAGACATCCTGTGCTTTTGAAATTTATTTTCATTCCAAATCAGAACCACACCAACAAATTTTGACATTTTCAAATGAAATTTTCAAAAAAACTACTTCTGATCAATGAAAATGTTTAATTTTGATACAATTGAGGTGTTTAGTTCCAATTTTTAATTCGTAAAGAATTTAAATAAATTAAATAAGGTACTAAAATAGCAAAACAAATTGTCATTTCAAAATGAAAATTGAAATGTTCCATTCCGATCATGTCAATTTCTTTCCAAACAAAATTTCATTGAAATTGACATGATTCCTGTGAAATGTCTCCATTTCGACAAAATGGCATTTTCCGATGAAAAAGCTGTTCCACTGGAAATTTTCCAACCAGCTGTACCCCTGAACTTCTATCTTCTAGTGTAGCTATTAGGTAAGGACCCTGTGCTAGTGTGGCATGCACTAGATATGCCAATTTTCTTGGGAAAAATCAATTGATGACATCTCTGATAACACAACACATGGGATAATAGTGCTGCTGCTGGCTGTGGACCATGGATGGTGAATCTGAAGAACTGAAAAGACTATTGGCCTATGCATCTCAGCTACAATATTCTGCCTTTTTGTGCAAAATTTGCCAGATGGGCGAGGGGCAAAGACTGCAGCTGGGGATATGTATCATTAGCATCCAGAGTCTTCACAAATGCAGTCTCCAAACACACACAACTTCAGAAGGAAAGTCTGAGAAATCTGACTTGGTCTTGAAGCTTCTCCCAGCTGTGTCTATGGATCATTCACAATCGAAATAAGCTATCTCAATGATGAGTGCCATCTCAGATCCCAGTGCTCATGCTTCAGAATTATGACTCCACCGTTGAATTCACATCAGGAAGTCAAATCGTTGTGGGATGATGCTTCTTTCAAGATCTAAACGAGATCCATCAAGGTCAGGCTCCAGAAACCAACTTCCACATCAATCTACTCAGATGGTGTGCCATCTCGCATGTGGGACGTATGATCAAGTGCAACTGCAGAGATACTTGCGTCCATGATGCATGCTCCACATTCTGGATGGAAAACACCTTTCATGCCTAAACATTATGCCGTCTGAGCCTGCAGTGGTGGATAATGTTCTCCTCAAAGGGAAGTGTGTTAGGGACGATTGCAAAGTACTTCACTTCAGAAGGAAAAATCAAATGCGCAACTACAAAATGGGGAATAACTGACTAGGTGGCAGCACTGCTGAAAAGGATCTGGGGGTGATAGTGGATCACAAATGGAATATGAGTCAGCAGTGTGATGCAGCTATGAAAAAGGCCAATATCATTCTGGGATGCATTAAGAGGAGTGCCATATGAGAGACATGGGAAGTAATTGCTCCACTCTACTCAGCACTGGTGAGGCCCCAATTGGAGAAACGTGTCCACTTCTGGGCAACCACACTTTAGTAAAGATGTGCACAAATTGGAGAGAGTCCAGAGGACAGCAACAACAATGATCAAAGGTTGAGAAAACCTGACCTGTGAGGAGAGGTTAAGATAACTGAGCACATTTAGTCCTGAGAAAGGAAGACTGAAGTCAGACCTAAGAACAGTCTTCACATATGTTAAGGGCTGTTATGAAGAGGACGGTGATCAATTGCTTTCCATGTCCACTGAAGGTAGGACAAGAAACGATGGGCTCAATCTGCAGCAAGGCAGATTTAGGGTAGATATTAGGAAAAACTTCTCAACTCTCAGGACAGTTAAGCTCTGGAATCAGCTTCCAAGGAAGCCCTGTCATTGGAAGTTTTTAAGACCAGGTTGGGCAAACATCTGACAGGGATAGTCTAGGTATTTTGGGGGATTCTGCCTCAGGAGGCTGGTCTCGACATCCTCTGGAGATCCCTTCCAGTCCCATATATCTATGACACTATGATTTTGTCAAAACCAAAAGGTTTTGATCAACCTGAAAGGGGGTTCCCCTCCCCCCTAGAATTTGTTTCATGGGAAATATTGGGGGCACATTTGGCCCCTGTCCTTGGCAGCCGAGTCCAGAGTCTGGACCGGGAGCAGGACAGAGCCACTTCTCACGTGGCTGAAGGTGGCTGCTCAGGGTCACTGCTCTGTGCAGAATGGTGGCTGGCTGTGGAGGCGGTGGCTTCCTCTCCCTGCCTGGGCCAGGCTGCCGGGGACAGAGGCCGAGTGAGCCGGAAACGTGCAGGGGGAAGATGGCATCTGCTCACTCAGCCTCTGTCCCTGACAGCCAGGCCCAGGTGGGGAGTGGAAGCCGCCACCTCCTCTGTTGGACTCTCTCTCAGGCAGCCGCCGCACTGCACAGAGCAGCGACCCAGAGCAACTGGTCCCACCCTTTCCACTCCTCGCTTGGGAGGGGGGCCGAGCGTGCCAAGGGGCAGGCGCATCGGGGAAGGACAGAGCCTCCCTCCCTCCCTCTCTCCTGGCAGGCCAAGCAGAAATCTACGGGAGGGGCACATAACCCCACAGGCCCCCCCACCACAAGTTGCCTATGAATACATCCCTATCACTACTGCAAATGCCTCGCCGGGTACAACCTCGGACCGCCTTGGGCTTTTGCACGACCGCGTGCGAGCGGCAGCTCATGGGCATCCTGCCACAGGCCAATCCATATTGCCCCGCCTCACCCCATGCCCTGCTTTCAGCTGCTGTTTGCAACTCTCCATTGCAGACTCAGACACAGAGGGAAACCGGATCATTGGCGGGAGACAGTGCCGCATTGGCTCCCGGCCCTACCAGGTGGCTCTCCTGAGGAACGGCCACATCTACTGTGGTGGGAGCCTGATAGACCCGAAGTGGGTGCTAACTGCTGCGCACTGCAGCAGAAATATCAGGTAAGTCAGTGCTAGGGTGGAGACAGAGAGGAAGATGCATGGGAGTAACCCATGTCCCCAGTCCTTATCTTCTACCTTGGTATTCCCCATCCGTACCCAGGTCTCCCTCTGCGTCCTCTAAACCCCAGCCAACCCCATCCCCCTCCATTTTTTTCCAGCCCTCAAATCATTTTTGTGGCTCTTTTCTGCACCCTCTGTAGTTTTCCAGCATCCTCGTACAGATGTGCCCACCCCAGCACGGACACGGCACGCCAGCAACGCTCTCCGCAGCGGCATGTGCAGAGGGAAACTCATCCCCAGGCTCACCAGGATCAGCCCCTTTAGCATCCTACTGGCAGGTCATGTGCAGGTGCTCTAGGAGCTGATGGAATGGAGCGGAGCTCCAGGAAATATTTCCCCTTGACTCCAGTCTGATGCCCTTGGTTCTCAGTCGGAGAGTCTGCAACCCGCTACTGGTTTCAGGGGGTCTTTGGGGCCCTGTGGCTGAAGCCTGGAGCCCTGAGCCCTGGTGCGCCCCATGGGGCTGGTGCATCCTGCATGGCTAAAGCCCCAAGTCCCCCTCTGGCAACCCCACTCCAGATGCAAACTGGAACTGGGGTGCTGCTCTTTTACCAATCTGGGTTCCCTCTCACACTGTGGGTATGGCTACACTGGCACTTTACAGCACGACAAGTTTCGCGCTCAGGGGTGTGAAAAAACACCTCCCGAGCGCTGCAAGGTACAGCGCTGTAAAGCCTCAGTGTAATCAGGGCGGCAGTGCTGGGAGCACGGCTCCCAGCGCTGCAAGCTACACCCGTAGAGGATGTGGTTTATGTGCAGCGCTGGGAGAGCTCTCCCCCAGCGCTGGCGTTCCGACCACACTCACACGCTTTGAAATTTCAGGTGTAGCCATACCCTGTGATGTGACAAGCTGCAAAGCCCTCCAAGCTTGCCCTCACACCAACATCCACAGGCAGGAGTCACACCCATGCTTCCCTGAGTCATAACAGGGGCCATTAGCCCTAGAATGTCCTCAGGAAAGTCCATCAAGTGTGGATAGGCTTCTTCCATGGTCCATTTCAAGTTAAGCATTCTTTGATGGGCCATTCAACTTGAATAGTTCCTTCACGATGTGCTGGCCAAACTAGAAGCAAATTGCCTTGAGGGTGCTACCCCCAGAAGCAAACATATTTGAAATACAGATACATGATCAATATTCATAACTCCAGATACAAAAATGCTACTTGCCTGCAAACAGGATAATCATATTTAGCAAAGCCTACATAGCAAAGCAAAGCATACATTTTCCATTGACACCTCACATGCCATGGTGCACAAGATGCATCATAATTATGTCATACTCATAATCATATCACTATGATGAATATGGGGTGCAGAGTGTCACAACCCCACCCTGAAGCTGAAGCCCAGAGCCCTGAATGGAGGGCACCTGTGGAAGGTTCCAGGAAATACTTGATGAGAATTTAAACCCTGGAATGAACGCTTGGTGTTCCGCAGAAGGGGAGTGCCTGAAAAACCAAAAGCAATTCAGGATGCCTTTTTAGATCTCCGTAATTACTGCAAATCCTGAAGATAGATCTGTCCTTCCCCTCCCCTCCTTTTCTCCCAACTCTCTTTGTGTGTTAGGATGAAGCTGGTATATTCGTTGTATTTGGAAAACTAATTGAAAAGTATAAATAATACATTAAAATCGCAATATCTCACGTTGACATTTTCAAAACGTTTCGATTTTCAATTTGAGACTTCTTTCAGCCATGTTTCGTCATGATCGGAATGAACTTTTCTCGCCTGACTTTTTGATTCACTGGAAAATTCTTTGACCTAGATTTACTCTTTGTGGTTCTCAGGGCTCCCGCATATTGGTTTAACTTGGCATGAGAGAGCCGCAGTAATCCAGGACAAGGCAAAAGTAAAAACAACCGTGTTAAATGGGTCCCAAAAGTAGGATGAGCAGCTAGCACGTGTGAAAAACCAGGAAACTTTTGCTCAGGGAGAGAGATAGAGTTGCACAAACCTCTTATATTGAGACGATCTCGATATTACTGGAACAACTGGTCACCCCACTCAAAAGCCAAGGACAAGGAATTCATGATCTTTGGTGAAAACTGCAGCTTTGATAACATCAAAATGTCCCAGAAATTCGGAATGATTTTACCAAATTGTTCATTTCAGCTGTGTAAAACCAGGTGCAAGAAATAGTAGTGTCAGCAACAATAGCTAAGAATGTGTGGAAGGAGACTATTCAGACAGGGAGAAAAACAAAATATACCGTGCACATGTGACGTGAGAACAAAGCATGATATGTACAGGACTTGGACCTGAAAAAAAACAGACAAACCATAAAGTGCATGATTGCATGTAAAATGGAGGATGCATGCATCAGAATAGGGTTAAACTTGTATATAAAGTAACCAATATCTGTATTCTTCGGATCTGTGATATGCCCTGTACCCACTCCTTACACATGATTCTGATCAGCTCTGAGGAGTCTAAGTGTATGCCAAGAAAAACACGAGATTGGAGTGAAACTGAGTTCTTGGTGAACCAAGTTGATGAGATCTCAGAGACTACCCCATCACTGAAAAATCCATTATTGGTCCAATTCTAGTTGCTTGCCAGATATTACCATTGAATTGCCACCCATTGAGCTCTTCCTTTGTCCTCTCTCCATACAGATCTGTGCAGGTGCATCTGGGAGATTATAATCTACGGGCGAAGGAACCCACAGAACAGATACGAAGAGTCCGCAACTTCTTTGTGCATCCAGAGTACAACCTCCGCCGTTATGACAATGACTTCATGCTTCTGGAGTTGGATGCGCCAGCTCAACTCAACAACAACGTGAACACAATCAACTTGGCTACCAGGTGTCCCTCTCCTGGAACACCATGCATCGTGTCAGGATGGGGCACTATCAGGTCCCCCCAAAGTATGGTGTGCTGGGGTTTAGAGGGAGGTTGAGGTTGGGCTCAGGTTGCTGGGGGGGGTGGAAGCTCTTTAAGGAGACCTCGTTAATGAACTGTCAAGGGTTCTTGGCTTCTCCTGGGGGAAATTTTTCAACAGAATGATTTGTAGTGAAAAACGCAACTTCGACAACACCAAAGTATCCCACAAATTCGGGGCGATTTCATTCATTTTAGAAAAAAAATATTCTGAAAATAGTCAAAACTTTGCATTTGAAAACACTGGGACACAATGGCTTGATTTTTTTTTTCTATTGAGAATGTTTTCTTTTGAAATTTCCTTTCCTTTTGTTTTCAAAACAATTTAAAAACGTTACAGACGTGCTTCAAATCGCAACAAAATATTATAAGATCACATAAAATACTGGATTTAAATGAAAGGATATGTTTGACCTGAAATGAGGATTTTTTTTTCTGTCTTTTCTCATCATCAAAATTTTCCTTTTTTGGAAAAGGAATACGGCCAGATCCCAGCTGGGGTCAATGGGCTGTAGCTCCATTGGAGTCAATGGGCCAGATCCCAGCTGGGGTCAATGGGCCGTAGCTCCATTGTAATCAATGGGGCCAGATCCTAGCTGGGGTCAATCACTGTAGCTCCATTGAAGTCAGTGGCTCTGTGCCAGTTTACACCATTTGAGGGTCTTACATCAAGTTTTCTTCTCTTGCACCTTGTTCCCTACTCATGAACTCCTGTTTTTCTGTCATTGCCCAGGGCTGTTCCCAAGTGTCCTGCGGTGTGCAGATATCCATAGCGTCAGCCAGGCCAGCTGCCAGACCGCTTACAGGGGCATAATCACAGAGAACATGTTCTGCGCTGGCACGGAGCGGGGTGGCATAGACTCATGCCAGGTAAGGGGGCATCCCGGAGAGTAGGGTAGGTGCCGGGTGTTGAAGCTCACAAAGTTCAATACTCTTTATCCGCTACGACCTGCAAACCCTTATCTGCCTACTACTGAGAGGCCGTCGTCAGTCATCCTCTGGCCCCAGCCAGCCTCTGTGCCCCGTGGAAGAGCAGCCAATCTGCCTTCCGGCTGCACCAAGGGCTGGGCTTCATCCAGTTCCTGGGCCTGTCTGATCCCCAGCACAGGTGTAGGAAGCTCAGACCACTTGAAACCATTTCTGCTCTTTAAATCCTTCCTGTGTCCGTGTGTGTCCCTGTCACCCCCTGCTGGAGGGCATGAGTGCTGGTGTGTGGGGGGGTGTCCCTGACGCCCCCTGCTGAAGAGAGTGGGCCATGCTCTGTGGGGGGGGGCCCTGGAGGCATGGCTGTGTTTTACAGATGGCTCCACATTGTCTCCACAGGGTGATTCAGGAGGCCCACTGGTCTGCAATGGGCAGCTGCAGGGTGTGGTCTCCTGGGGGATGTCCGTTTGTGCCATGCCGGGACGGCCCGGAGTCTATGCCAATGTCTGCAAAGCTGCCGAGTGGGTGAGGAGAACAATAGAGAGGAAGTGCATCGGATCAGACTGAGAGCTCACAGCGTGTCACGCCTGCCACAATAACCCACCAACACATGCCCCAGCCACACCTCTCCTCATCTCACCGCGGCACCCGGGGGGTGCTGATCTGGGTGGGACTAGGATGGTGGCACTGCGGTGGGCCAGCCCAAAGCAGCCAGTGGTTATGAGTCAGGCCTGACAAAATCCTGAGACTAGGTTAAAAATGTGGGACAGGTTTAAGAATCATGAATCAGCCTAAAGATTGTGAGATTGCTTTAAAAATCATGAGATGAGTGTTAAATTCATGAGATTGCTTTAATAAATCACGAGATTGCCTTAAAAGTCACAAATCAGCCTGAAGTTCACAGGATTGCTTTAAAAATCAAGATGTTGAGTTTAAATATCAGGAGATTTGGTTTAGAATCATGGGATTAGTTTGAAAGCCGCAAGACTACTGTAAAGGTCGTGAGATCAGCCCAACAATTGTGAGATGGATTTAAAAATCATGAGATTGGATTAAAACCTGTCTCATAATTTTTAAAATGCCATAAATAACGCACAGGTCTTTGATCGGGTCTCTTGGGTTAGTAAGGGTGGCATAAGCGGCTATAACTGCTCTGAAGTCACAGAGTCTGATGTCTCATGGAGTTCAAATTTTGTCATATTGTGCTACAGAAACATAGCTACTGCACCTGTGGCGTAGACAAGCCCCAGGAGTTCATGTTCAGCTGATTATCCACCACAGCCCTCAAATCTTTCTGAGTGTCACTTCTTCTACGGAGAGGGTCCCCCATCCTCCAAGTCTGGTGGACATTCTTTGGTCTGAAAGAGATACATTTGCAGTAGCCATTTACATCCCCACGAGACTCAGGGTAAACCAGTGAGACTTGGCAGTGGTGAGACTCAGTGACCCAAATCTCACATGATTTTATGACACGTCTCATGAGGGGGGGTTTGTTTCTTAAAGTCTTGAGCTCCTGGAGTCACGTGACTGTGAGAAGCTGAGCTTTTGTTGGCAGAAATCGCTTTTTAGACCTAGGCTTTGTGGAAAGAAAGCTGGGAAACCGACCCTTAGAGGTGCTAAAAACAGTGAATAAACAAACCCTACTGGTTTTGTTTTATTTTTCACATCTTCTGATTTTTTTAAGCCAATCTCACAATTCTGAGTGGGCCCAGACTTGGAAATGTTAAACTCTTGAGGCAAGAGATACTAGCCACAAGGGGTGGAAAAATCACTGACCGATCCTAGACAAAAAGCTGGGACAGGAGAGATTGACAAAGAGTGAGGCAGTTTGTGCTCATAAACCACACCTGGTTGCAGGGCCGTCCTTAGCCATAGGCAGAATAGGCAGCCGCCTAGGGCACCGCTAGGTCTGGGGGCACTGCTCTGCTGGGAGCCCGGACAGATGGGAAGCCGTGGAGCATGTAAGAGCAGGGCTGCTGGGTCCTAGAGAGAGCCAAATGCAGCACAGTCTGAGGGAGGGGATTGGCTGCTGGGGTCTCTGGGAAGGGAACGGAAGGGAAGGGCAGGGGGAAGGAACTCACCTGTGAGTGTGACTCTTTCCCCTGGCATGAGGTGAGGCAGGCTCGGCGGCTCTGGCAGTATCCTTTGTTGTCCCCCATAAGATCCATTCTTCTCCCCCCTGCCCCACGGAGCACCCCGCCTTTCTCCCTCCCCCCACAGAGCACCCTTCTCTTCCCCCCCACCTCCTGGCTGCCTGCTGAGAAATAAAAGTGAAAGTAACTCACTTCTTGGCAGGCAGCTGGGACTGGAATGGTCACACAGGGCTGGGCTGGGGAAAGCCAGACAGCATGTGCAAAAAATCAGGACAGGGGGTTGGGGTAGGGTGAGCAGATGTTCCACTTTTATAGGGACAGTCCCAATTTTGGGGTCTTTTTCTTATATAGGCACCAGGTGCCTATATAAGACAAAGCCCCAAATATCGGGACTGGCCCTATAAAATCAGGACATCTGGATCTGATCTCTCTAGCTGGGGAGCGTATCTCTCCCCCGGGCGGAGCTGCACAGGGCAGGATGAGCTGCTGTGGCTCCGTGGGTGCCCTGTCCCTGAGATCAGACGCTGTGCTAACTTCACCATGGTCTGTTGGGCTGGCGGTGGTGCCCATAGGCGTGTGATTGGACCTGAGGGTTTGCTGCTGCTGTTGCCACTCTGCACCCAAGAGGTGGATATTGGGGTCCTGCAGTTTTCCACCTATTTCCTCCTCTACTGCAGCTGTTGAACCAGCAGCCTGGGGGGGTGAGCCAAGCATGAAAGCAGTGCTGTGTTGCCATTTAGATTGTCATTTAATAAATTTGTTTGCCAAAAATGCTTTCTAACAATCCTGAATTCAATTTCAATGTAAAAAAAAAAATCAATATCTTAGCCAAAAACAGAAAATTAAGTTGTTGACAATTATTTGTGACAAGTTTGGTTTGGGGCAGGGAGTGGGCCAGTTTTCATCAGAGAAACAAAAAATGTTGACTGACTTTCCTATAGCCCTGTTACTGCTAAATAGAGCCCTCCAACAACTGTAAGATGCTCATCTCCTTACTAGTGTATAGAGCAGGGGTTCTCAAACTTTAACAGCCCGCGAACCCCTTTCACTAAATTGTGAAATGTCATGAACCCCCTCCTAAAAATGAATATTTTCAAGGATCTAAGTTTAAATTTCCTCAGTGTGATGGATGCCCCAACTGCCCTCCCCGCTCTTCCTAGAGCTCAGGCTGGGATTCGGGCTGCCGGCTCCCTTGCTGACAGGGGCAGGGCTCAGGCTGCCAGCCCCAACTGCCCAGCCCCACTCTCCCTGTTACTCAGGCTGCCAGCCCCGCACAGAGCACTGGGGTTCAGACTCCCCGCTCTCTTGCTGACCGCTGGGACTCAGGCTGCCAGCCCCAACTGCCCAACCCTACTCTTTCTTTTACGCGGACTGCTAGCCCCGCACAGAGCACTGGGGTTCAGGCTCCCCGCTCTCTTGCTGACCGCTGGGGCTCAGGCTGCCAGCCCCAACTGCCCGGCCCCACTGTCTCTGGGGCTTAGGCTACAGCCCCGCGCAGAGTGCTGGGGTTTGGGCTGCTGGCTCCCACGCTGACCGCCAGAACTCCGGCTGCCAGCCCAAACTGCCCGGCCCCACTCTCCCTGGGGCTCAGGGCTTCTGCCTTGCAACTGGGTCCCACCTGCTGTCTCCAATGCCTAGGGTCCTCTGGCCACCATTAGTGGCATTTTTCTGGTGAACCCCCTGTAACATTTCGCAAACCCCAGTTTGGGAACCACTGGTATAGAGCAGGGGTAAGCAACCTATGGCACACGTGCCAAAGGTGGCATGCCAGCTGATTTTTGATGCTCTGGGGTTCTGGCTGCTGCCCACTTGCCAGCTGGGGTCCTGGCCGCCGGCCCCACTCAGCACCTGCTGCCAGCCTGGGGACACCCAAGGAACCCCAGGCTGGTAGTGGACTAAGCAGGCCGGCGACTGAGACCCCGGCTGAGCCACTCAACCCACTGTCCACCTGAGGTTCCATTCACTCAGCTGGCAGCAGGCTGAGCGGGACTAAATTCAACGAAACAGGAAAATAAGAGCAACTAATGGCAAAGTGCAAGAACCTGGAGAGCCTCCTGAAGCACAGCGATAGTTTTGATTTAAATGGACTTGAACTGTATGAAGAATTGAGTGCACTGTCATCAGTGTTGCCACATGCAAAATCAGTGATGGACATTGTACAGTTTATTCACACCAGCAAACTTGTTGATATATCTCCTAATGTGCACGTTGCCACTCGTATTCTGCTGACAATTCCTGTAGCAGGAGCATCAGGAGAACGGAGTTTCTCAAAACTAAAGCTCATTAAAAACTATCTCCGCTCTACAATGAGTCAGGAATGCTTAACTGGTCTTGCTATTCTTGCAATCGAACAAGACATCACTTTGTCTTTGTCATACGATGACATTATTACTGATTTTGCAGCTCAAAAAGCCAGAAAGATTGCTTTTAATTAAAAACAAATCCTTGTTTCAATACCTCTTCATGTCAATTTCCAATAAAATTTTGACAAATTTAAAAAGTTATATTATTTGTATCATTCTGTCAAATCAGAATTTTTTCTATAGTGCTACTTCTTTAGTGCTAGTCCATCAGCGTTACAATGTGCTTCATTAAGTTAAACTGGTTTTAATAACATGCATGTGGCAAGTTTTCCAATACTGTAAGCTTATGTTTGTGTTGCTCAGAGCAAGTCAGGCACAGAGGCACCAGTTTAATAATGCTGCCTAGGGCACCATAAATCCTAAGGACGGCCCTGCCTGGTTGGAAAATAAGGCTCCCAGTCCATGCTGAAATGTCCGTTTCTATAATGAAAGCATGTCATTTCTATACTCCTGTATCTTGGCAGGGGGTTAGACTGGATGACCCTTGCAGTCCCTCCTGAGCCTCCCGTTCTATTATTCTGTGACAATGTTAGAAACCTTTAACGCCAAATATGTACACAAGAGAAGCACCCAAAAGAGGACAAGTATTTAGAAATGTGTCACCTTTTCTAGCATACTCAGCAGAAGAGGGCCCAGGGATCAAACCAGAATCTTTAGCCTGGTTCTCTGAACATTAATCTGATCCTGGATAAGTAATGTGAGATGTACTGTGTTAAAGTGCTTTTATAACTCTTCCTTAATAAAACATTTCAGAAAAGCAAAAACAAATGTTTTGTGTCAACATTGTCATCTTGAGTCATTGATTTTTGATTTTGACTTTGCTGAAATCTTCATTGTTGGAGGTGTTTAAGAACAGGTTAGACAAACACCTGTCAGGGATGGTCTAAATGTACACAGGGCATGGACTTCACTAGATGATCTTTCAAGGTCCCTTCCATCCCTACATTTCTTTGATTTTATGGATAGCATAGAATACAGCGGGATGGGTAGGTTGGTGGATGGATGAGTGGGTGGATGAGTGGGTGGAGGGGTGATTGGGTGGGCAGATAGTTGGATCCTGCTTGGACATGATGTAGAAAAAGTTCGGTGATGTTTGAGGTCTCTTCTATCCGTGCAGTTCTATGATTCTATCAACTACATAGAATATAAAATAAATTATTGAAATTAATATTTTAATGTCACATAAAGGCCTAAAACAAGTCAAAACAAATATTAGAACCTTATTGAAAAGAATCGTTTTCACACCACCAAAACAAGAGGATCATTTCTTTTTTTCCCATCAAAAATATCAAAATTGACACCGAGAATTGGGTAGATAATGGATTTTTCTGTTCACTGGCAATTTTGGAACAAAAAATCATTTGGAGTCAACCAAAACATTTTGTTTGACCTGAAACTAAATATTTCATTTGGATGTTGAATATTTTTAAACATTTTAATTTGTTTAAAATAAAAGTTAAAGGGATATTTCTGAACAAGAAGTGATTAGGAAGTGAAAATTGGGAAATGTTTTGTTTGGAAATTTTTGAAACAAAATATTCTGATTTCTTGGAATTTTTTTTAGTTTTTATTTTTTCAGCTAAACAATTCAGCAAAACTGACAGGATAGTCTTCCAAGAAATGCTAGCCAGTTACTGTTGATGGATGTGCAGGTGGCCAGTAGAACCAATCTCAGATCCACAGATCTCATCACACTGGGGCAGATGGCTCCCAGTGGAAGGGGCAGATCCAGATTATTGAGTCAGGCTGCACAGCGTTCTTGCCTCCTTTCATGTTTCTCCATTTTCTGTTGTCTTCATTGGGTCTCGTAATGCTGGATCCTTCCCATAAGGTCCTTCTCCATTTCAGTTGGTAGAGGGCTTGGGTTTCCCATAACTCCTCAACAGCACACCAGGTGGACAAAGAGACAATTTCTCTCAATCTCTGTGATGGCAGATGAAGGGTACAGCATGATGGCAATTTCCTATCACCTCGGTTTCCTGGCGTTTGGATGAAAAGCCTCATTCTGCCAAGCACCGTGTGGACCCTGGTGTGCAACGGCATCTCCATGCAGGGGCACCGGAACAGGCGGGGCTAAGGGCCCATGGCCCTCCCATTTTTTACTGGCCACAAGGGTGAGTGGCAGTGGGGAGGAGATGGAGAGGAGCAAGTGGTGGGCAGGGTTTTGGGGAGAAGAGGTGGTATGAGGATGATGGCTCAGGGGTAGAGGTGGTGTGGGGGCTGGGGTTCAGAGGAAAGGGTGGGGTCAGGGTGGGGCCATTGTTCAGACGCCAGTGGTCTCCCCACGAGACACACTTTTTGGGCGCTTCCATCGCCCCTGTCTCCACATTCAAAGAAATCACTCACAGGTGTCTTCCATACTCACATCAATGTCCAGATGCAGATTAAAATCTCCTGGGGCCCTGGGCTGGAACAAGTGAGGGGATCCCAGGTCCAGAAAGTTCTCCCCACCCCACCTCTTCTGCCCGCAGTTCCGCCCCTTCTGCCTATGGCCCCACCCATGGTCCCACCCTCTTCTGCCCCTTTCCCATATCTGTCCCTCACCCCCACTTGCTGATTTCCATCACGCACCCACTCCACTGCAGTCCTGAGACTGGAGAGAAGCTTTGTGTCCTGTGGCCACAGCAGGGAGCGAGAGCAACCCCAGCCTCCGGAGTGGGGTGGGGGGGAATTTTCAGGTGCCACAAATTGGCCTGGACCCCTGGGCATGGGCCATGTTGGCCTGTGCAGTAATCCGCCACTGTCCATGTCCAAGTCCTGTGGCAACGGGAGCAGGACAGTGATGTTCGGAAGCTCCTAGTCACCAACCAGCACGCAGCCAGCAGCTGTCAGAGGGTCATTTCTGCATTGGGAAAGAGGCAGGCCTGCAACTCGGCAGCTTCAACACAACTGAGTAGTTGCTTTTACGGCCTGCTCCGCTCCCCTGCATGAGCAGGATGTGGGCAGTCTGACCTAGTATTCAAAGCAGGAGTTGGGAAATCAGGCCGGGCCATGTACCGGGAGATCAGAGTCTGAGGCAGGCCTGAGGGCAAACCCAGAGTCGAGTGTGAGGCGGCAGGGTCTGGGTACCAGATCAGAGGTAGGAACCAAACCTGAGAGCAGAAGCACAGATCAACACGCAGAGTCAGGCCGGGTCAGGATACCAGTGTAAGCAGGGAAATGGTCTTGCTATTGTGGGAAAAGTTCCTGGTTTATGCACCACTCTAATGAGATGGGCTAATGAAAGGATCTGAGTCCTCGCTCCCACTCCCTTTACCCAGAGGCCTGCCTGACCTCAGGGGCTCCCCTTCCATCTCCAGTCTGGCAGAGTCCTCGTAACCCCGACAAGGCTGGGCCCAGCATTCCTGGGGGGAGTTGACCCCCAACCTTGTTGTGGTCACTTAGGGCAGGCGCTAGGGTGTCCCCACTCCAGGGTGCTCTCTCTGCACTGGATGCTTCCCTGACCCACTGATCATTTCATACAGTTCAAAGCAAATACAATTTATTAAACGGCAACAAATTAAAAAAATTAGGGGGAAAATGGGAAGGTGAAAGGAAAACCTGTCACCCTGCTCTGAGACAGGGGGACATTGCAACCAGCGTCTCTGGGCTGTAAGGGCAGTTCACAGCCTGTTCTTTACACATCCCTGGCTGTGCAGATGCCACAGCTGGACACTTGCTCTGGTGGCAGGACCCTTCTTCCCAATGTCAGCCCCCTCCCGTCAGGGTTACGATCCCCCTCCCAGTCTGTCCTGCCAGGCTCCTTGGCTGGGGGCGTCTCCCGGAGCTGGGCCCCCTGCCCAGGGTCTCCCTCGCTCTCCCCAGCTGCTCACCGCAGCTGGCTCGGGATGGCTCCAGCCCCAGCTCCAGCTCCGGCTCCACAATGCCTCAGAGTGGCTGCGGCTTCTGCCCTGGGCTGCTTTCCTTGCCCCTCTAGCTCTGGATGCTGCACCTCTCCTCCCAGCACTGACTTGCTCTCTGGGCTGCTTCTCTGCTTCTCTGGCCGGCCCGACCCTGCTCCCCAGCTCAGCTCAGGCCCCTGCTGTCCCCTTAGCTCGGCCCCACTCGGTCTGACCCAGGCAATTCCAGCTCACAGGGAGGACAGGACCCCCCTGGCCTCCTGACTCCCTCATTGGCCTGGAGCACTGGCCTCTCCCCATTGCGCATTGGGACTGTCAGTCTCAGGGTCCTGATTTCCCATCGACCCTTCTCCTTCCCTTTGGTGCTGGGAGCTAGCCAACCAAAAGCCCCACTGAGTTTTAGTAAGGGGCCAACAGTCCCCTTACACCAGGAAGAGGACAAGGAAGGTGGAAGGTTCAAGGAGTCGCTTTCGGCAATGGAGAGGTGCCGTTCCAAGGGCTAATTCCTGCCAGGATTCCCAGCAGAGGACAGAGTCAGGAACAAAGGCTGGCAACTCCCCCGGATACAATGTCCTGGAGCATGGGGGTGGAGGGAGTTGCCTGGATGCAGAAATGTGAGGAAGTTCCCCAGATACGTCAATCATGTTGACTCAGAGGGACAGCCCATTTCCCTGGTATAAAAAGTGGCTCATCCCAGAGTATCCTTAGTTTTGTCCAAGACGCAACTGCTGGAACCTCTTCCACTCCCGAGGGCCCCCGCCAGGAGCTACAGGTGAAGCAGGGCCAGTCCAGCCCCTGTGTCAGGATGCCTGGCTGAGGGCATTGGGATACTGGGATGGAAAGGAGATATCTCTGGTTTGAGGAGCAAGATAGAGTGGTGGCTTGGGGCACCTTGCAGTTATTGGGGTGATTATGGGCTGCCAGTGGGATCACTCCATTTTGGAGGTATTGATGGGATAGAATGGGGGCTCTGCTCTGTTATTGGGGGGATTATGGCCTGGAATGGGGCACTCAATGAAGATGGATGACTTGGTGGTTTGCCTGTTCAGCTGGTTCTTGGACAAAATGGCTTCTAATCTCTGGTCTGGTGCTGTCACCCAATCACTTCGCTGCTCTGTGCCTGACTTTCTCCATCTCTACAATGGGGATCATAGGCCTGGCCTGCCTCAACAAGGAATTGTGGGGCTAAATAGGATGAAGATTGGAAGGTGCTCAGGTACTACCGTAATAGGGCCCAGATAGCACCTCAGGTCTATTAATTTCTCTGTTATTAAGCTGGCTATGGGGGTTTCGGTCTACTCTGTTATTGTTAGAAAGGGAACGAGTGACAACAGGGTGGGCTCAGGCGAGCTCATGGAAATCTTTCTCATCTGGCTTGACTTTTAGTTTCTCTCTGCACACCCACCAACAGATGACATCTTTTCATGGAACATGCCCCTGGGGGCATCTGGGACCGGGTGGAAGTGGAAGATGGAGCTGAGTTGGGGGACAGTGGGCCCCCACTGCCAACAGACAATCACAGTGTGTTTCTGCTCCCCATGTCAGGCAGTGCTGTCATCTCCTGCTACAGGCAGGGCAGCCGAGGTGCAGAGAAACCGCTTGCTCATGGGAGCCTGTGGAAGAAGAGGGACTCAAGTGCGGCCTTCCCGAATCCTAACCATGCACTTTCCCCGCGAGGCATCCATCCTCCTCAAGATGCCCATGGCCAACAATTCCCTTTTGATCTCTTTCCCTGCAGGAAAGCCAGTGACTCCGCAACCATATCCATCACCACAACCGCCATGGAGCTGCTGATCATCGCGATGCTGGTAGTCGGGGCAGCAGCAGGTAGGAAAAAGAGTCAAGCGAGAAGCCAAGGTTGGGTTGGGTGAGAAGATTCTGCAGTTTCACCACAGGCTCTTCCAGGAATATCTTAGAGACATTGCTTAAGACAGGTTCCTGCTCAGGAAGAGCAAAGTTTCCAACACTCCCATTATCCATTTCACTGGTTGCGAAAGGAAATTAATATATTCAGTCCTTGTGTCTGATTATTCTTTACTATTTGTAGAGCAGGCTGGGAGCCATGATTTCAGAATCTGTTTTCATCCCGAATCAGGATAGAAAGAATTTTGAAATTTCTCACAATAGAAAAGGTTTTTTGGGGAAAAAAATAAATCTGTTACACTGACATTTCAACGTCTTTAAATTTAAAGCATTTATAAAAATATATAACTTTGACAGAACATCATTTCGAAATATAATGTTAATTCTTTTAAGAAAAATGTGGAAACAAAAATTATTGAAAAAAATAAAAAACAAATCAACATGGCCCTTTCTGGTAATCTTCAATGCTCTGGTCAGACTGCCTGTCCCATGAAGCACCATGCACCACTTGGTGAGAAGTTAGTGCATCATGGAAGTCTCTGGTTGTCAGGCATCAGGGGAGATATAGTTTGATTGTGGAGCCTAGTCCTTACAGGAGACTGTTTAGGTTTAAATTTTTTTTAAAGAATGTGCATCACAACCAACACATTCCCTCAGAAATTATCAGCTCTGACAAAATGGCATTTTACGATGGGAAAAAGTTCCATCCAAAAAAGTTTGACTGTTTTAAATATTTTGTGACAGGGTCAGGCCAGATGGCTACAGGAGACTGGTGGAAGGTAGATTCACTAGCCCCAGATTAACCAGGTCCCTTTTCCCTGGGTAAAATAACAGGGACTATTCCAGAACAATCAAGACCCTGCTAGAATCAATTAAGGTAGGTGGGCTAATTAGGACACCTAATTATGAGCCAATTAGGAAGCTACTAGAACAAATTAAGGCAAGTAGGCTAATCAGGGCACCTGGTTAAAAGAAAGACCTCCCTTCAGTTAGGGAGAGACGCGGAAGGAGCTGGGAGTGGGAGGACATGCTGCTGGAGGACTGAAGAATACAAACGCCATCAGGCATCAGGAAGAAGATCCTGAGGTGAGGACAAAGAAGGTGCTGGGGGGAGGTCATGGAGAAGTGGCCCAGGGAGTTGTAGTTGTCACACAGCTGTTACAGGAGACATTGTAGACAGCTATGATCTGCAGGCCCCCGGGCTGGAACCCAGAGTAGAGGGCGGGCTTGGGTTCCCTCCCATCCCCCCAACTCCCTATTTGACACAAGAGGAGTTGACCTGGACTGTGAGTTCCACCAGAGGGGAAAGTCTCTGGTCTGTCCCCGACCCACTAGGTGGGACAACAGAGGTTGTGGGGATTATTCTCCTCCCTTCCCCCATGCTGGCCAGTGATGAAGTGAATGGCAGGTTTAAGTCAGTAGCAAAAGTGGCCAAACTGAGGGCTGCTGTGAACCTCTGAGGTGAGCAAATCTGCCGGAAAGCACAAGACCCACCAAGGCAGAGGAGGAACTTTGTCACAATTTGTATTGCAGTCACGGGCGCTGACTCCGCGGGTGCTCCAGGGCTGGACCACCCACAGGGAAAAAATTTGGGGTTCTCTGCACCCGTCAGCAGCCAAGGTCCCCTACCCTCACCTCCTTCTCCCACCCCTGGAGTGTGCTGTGCCCCCGCTCCTCCCAGTCCCTCCCAGAGCTTCCTGCTCCCCCGCCGCCTAACAGCGGTTTGGCAGCACTTAGGACTTTCCGGGAGGGAGCAGGAGGAGTAGGGATGCAGCACGCTCAGGGGAGGAGACAAAGAAGAGGCAGGGCAGGGGCAGGGACTTTAGGGAAGGGGTCGAATGGGTGCAGGGTGAGAGACTGTGCAGGGGAGGGAAAAGGCAGGGCAGGGGCGGGGGCAGAGGTGGAACCAGTGGTGGGGTGGAGATCGAGCATCCACCGGGCAGAGGGAAAGTCGGTGCCTGTGATTGCAGTAAAGCCTAGAAACAGCAGTCATTGACTAACCCCCTGTTCTCCTGAACATGTGTAAATTGTAATTTCAAGAGGTCTATAATTTGATCAAATCAAGGTGAATTTTCATGAGAACAGCAAAAGGTACCTCCCTGACTCCAGGGCTATTCCCTTGCAAAATTTCAAGTCCCTGCTGCCAAGGTAGCACTTTAAAATCACTTTAAAAAGTGGTTGAAATACAGTTTGAACATTAAAAAATGAATTGTCCTCCTGGGTCGTCATAACTAGTCCCTACTACCATGGGCAACTTGGTTGTAGAAGCATATCGAGCTCCATCTTCAAACTCAAGAGGTTTTTTCCCTTCCGCTCCTGTTCCACAACTTCCTTCCTTTGATGGTTAGTAACTGTCTTCTGATCTCAGCCTAGATTTATCCATGGTGCTTATCCTCATTTGTTCTTGTGCCAACGCTGGTCTCCATCTCCTACAGATCTTCTCCCTCCCTGGTGTCCCCCCACACACTCTGTATTTAGAGAGAACAATCAGATGTTGTCTTGGCCTTCCTTTTAGGTTAAGCCAGCTGAGCTCTTCTGTCTCTCCTTGTAAGAGCAGCTCTCCATTCCCTGATAATCCTAGCTCCCTTCTCGACACCTGTTCCAGTTGGAATTCCTCTTTCTGGAACATGGGTGATTGGAATTGGAGGTTTTCCCAGTGGCATTAATGCCTCCCTGTCCCTACTGGAAATATCTCATAGAATATCAAGGTTGGAAGGGACCTCCAGAGGTATCTAGTCCAACCCCCTGCTCAAAGCAGGACCAATCCCCAGACAGATTTTTACCTCCGTTCCCTAAATGGCCCTCTCAAGGATTGACCTCACTACCCTGGGTTTAGAAGGCCAATGCTCAAACCATTGAGCTATCCCCCCCGTTTTACACTACCTCACCTGGTACAACCTTGGATCGCCTTCTGCATTTGCATGGCCACATACAAGCAGAGGCTCATGGTCATCTTGCCCAGGGCTGCCTGGCGGGGGAGCAAGTGGGGAAATTTGCCCCAGACCCCAGGCCCCGCAGTGGCCCCGCGAGCCCTGGCCCAGCGGCAGTCCGGGTCTTGGGCGGCATTTCGACGGCGGGGGGCTCTTCAGTGCTGCTGAAGACACAGAGCAACTGAAGGGCCCCATGTCGCCGAAATGCCGCAGCTCCCCCACTTTGCCCCAGGCCCCCTGAATCCTCTGGGCGGCCCTGATCTTGCCACCAGCCAATCAATCTGGATATGACTGCTGCCCACCCCGTCCCCTGCCCTGCTTTCAGCTGATGTTTGCCACTCTCCATTGCAGCCTCAGACACACAGGGACACCGAATCATTGGCGGGAGAGAGTGCCGCATTGGTTCCCGGCCCTACCAGGTGGCTCTCCTGAGGAACGGCCGCATCTACTGTGGTGGGAGCCTGATAGCCCCAAAGTGGGTGCTAACTGCTGCACACTGCAGCAGACGGATCAAGTAAGTCACTGCAGAGGTGGAGGGAAAGAGAGAGATGCATGGGAGTAACCCACATCCCCAGTCCTTATCTTCTCCCTTGGTGTCCCCCATCCATGCCCAGGTCTCCCTCTGCGCCCTCTAAATCCCCAGCCCTATCCTCCTCCATTTTTTCCAGCCCTCAGATCATTTTTGTGGTTCTTCTCTGCATCCTCTGCAGTTTTCCAGCATCCTTGTTCACATGCGCCTCTGCATGTGAGCAACACTCTCCCCAGCAGTGTGTGCAGAGGGAAACTCCCTCTCAGGCTCGCCAGCATCAGCCTCTTTAGCATCCCTCTGGCAGGTCATGTGCAGGTGCTCTAGGAGCTGATGGAATGGAGCGGAGCTCCAGGAAATGTTTCCCCTTGAGTCTAGCCTGATGCTCTTGGTTCTCAACCATGGAGCTCTGCGGCCCCCCGCTGGTTTCAGGGGGTCTGTTGGGCTCTGTGGCAGAAGTCAGGAACCCTGAGTGGTGGCACATCAGGGCTAAAGCTTTGAGTCCCGGTGCCTCCCAGAGCGCTGAAGTGACAAGCCCAAGTGCCTCCATCCCACAGGTGAAACCTGGATCCCCGAATGGAGGGGGGCTGTGGGGAGCTCCAGGAAATACTCGATGAGAATTTAAGCCCTGGAACAAACACTCAGAAGGGGTGTGCCTGAAAAACTGGAAGCAATTCAAGCTGCTTTTTTTGAGTTCTGTAATTCTGCAGCTCCTCATAGACTCATAGACTTTAAGGTCAGAAGGGACCATTATGATCGTCTAGTCTGACCTCCTGCGCAATGCAGGTCACAGAATCTCACCCACCCACTCCTGTAACAAACCCTTAACCTATGTGTGAGTTATTGAAATCCTCAAATTGTGGTTTAAAGACCTGCAGATAGATCTGTCCTTCCCCGCCCCTCCTTTTCTCCTAACTCTCTTTGTATGTTACGACGAAGCTGGTCTCTTTGTTGTATTTGGAAAAACTAATTAAAAGGCATAAATAATACGTTAAAAATCACATTGTCTCATGTCGGCATTTTTTAAACTTTTCGATTTTCCACTCGCAACTTTTTCTTTCAAAGTGCCCTGTTAGTTTATTTTCAAAAATATTTTGCAACAACTGAAACAAACTATTGCCACTCGATTTTTCAATTCGCTGGAAAGCACAAAACTCTTAGACCCAGATTTGACTCTTTGAAATTCTCAGTGCTCCTGCATGTTGGTTTAGCTTGGTATGAGCAGGCCACAGTGACCCAGGACAAGGGAAAAGAAAAATAACCGAATTAAGTTGGTCACAAAAGTGAGTAAGGAGATAGCAAGCGTGAAAAACCAGGACACTTTTTTTCAGGGGTGGGGTATATTTGCATGTATAAGAAAAAGCCCCTAATATTGGGACAATCCCGATATTATTGGGATGTGTGGTCACCCTACCCAAAAGCCAAGGAGAAGGAATTCACGATTTTTGGTGAAAACTGCAGCTTTGATAACACCAAAGTGTCCCACAAATTAAGGGTGAAGTCATCAAATTATTCATTTCAGCTCTGTAAAACCAGGTGAAAGAAACAATAATGTCACCAAAATGTGCTGTGAACCTGTGGCATGAGAACAAAGCATGATATGTACAGGAATTGGGCCTGAAAATAACCGGACAAACCATAAAGTGCATGATTTCAGGTAAAATGGAGGACGCATGCATTAGAAGATAGTTAAACTTGTATGTAAAGTAACCAATACTTGTATTCTTTGGATCTGTGATATGCCCCATAGCCACCCCTTACTCATGACTCTGATCAATTCTGTGGAGTGTATGCCAAGAAAAACACAAGATCGGATGAGATTGGAGTCAAACTGAGTTCTTGGAGAACTAAGATGACAAGATCTCGGAAGCTACTCCAGCATCGAAAATCCATTATTGGCCCAGTTGTAGTTGCTTGTCCGATATGACCTTTGAATAGTCACCCATTGATCTCTTCCTTTGTCCTCTCTCCATGCAGCTCCCTGCGGGTGCATCTGGGGGATTATAATCTATGGGTGAAAGAACCCACGGAACAGATACGAAGAATCCGCAACTTCTTTGTGCACCCCGAGTATAACCTCCGTCATCGTGACAACGACTTCATGCTTCTGGAGTTGGATAAGCCCGCTCTACTCAACAGCTACGTGAACACAATCAACCTGGCTACCCATTGTCCTTCTCCTGGAACACGATGCAGTGTGTCGGGATGGGGCACCATTGAGTCCCCCCAAAGTATGGGTTGCTGGGGTGTAGAGGGAGGGGTTGAGGTTGGGCTCAGCTTGGAATGGAGGTGGAAGCTCTTTAAGGAGACCTCGTTAATGGGCTGTCAAGGATTTTTGGAGTCTCTTGGGGGAAAATTTTCATCTGATACTATTGTTAGTGGACAGCTCAGGTTCAACAACTCCAAAGTGTCCCACAAATTTGGGGCGTTTTCATTCATTTCAGAAAAAATATTCTGAAAAAACTTTGCATTTGAAAACACTGGGATACAATGGCATTTTTTTTCCTTTCGAAATGTTTCCTTTCCTTTTCTTTTCAAACTGTTACAGACGTACTTCAAATCACAATGAAATATTATAGTATAACATAAAATACTGAATCTTAATGAAACGATTTGTTTGCCATTAAATGAAGAGTTTTTTGTGGCTCTTCTGTACATCAAATTTTTTTTTTTTTTTTTTTGGAAAATGAATGTGGCCAGATCCCAGCTGGGGTCAATCAGCCGTAGCTCCATTGGAGTCAATGGGGCCAGATCCCAGCTGGGGTCAATGGACCATAGCTCCATTGGAATCAATGGGGCCAGATCCCAGCAGAAGTCAATGGACCGTAGCGCCATTGGAGTCAATGGGGCCAGATCCCAGCTGGGGTCAATGGACCGTAGCTCCATTGGAATCAATGGGGCCAGATCCCAGCAGAAGTCAATCGGCCGCAGCTCCATTGGAGTCAATGGGGCCAGATCCCAGCTGGGGTCAATCGGCTGTAGCTCCATCGCAGTCAGTGGATCTAAGCCAGTTTACAGCAATTGAGGGTCCTACATTAAGCTTTTTTCTCTTGCACCTTGTTCCCTGCTCATGATCTGCCGTTCTTCTGTCCTTGCCCAGAGCTGTTCCCAGCCATCATGCAGTGTGCAGATCTCTATAGCATCAGCCAGACCAGATGCCAGGCCACTTACGGGGGCAGGATCACAGAGAACATGTTCTGTGCTGGCGTGGAACAGGGTGGCATCAGCTCATGCAAGGTAAGAGGGCATCCCGGAGAATGGGGTGGGTGATGGGTGTCGGAGCTCACACAGCTCCATACTCTTTATCCCTTACGACCTGCAAACTCTTATCTGCCTACTGCTAAGGGGCTGTCGTCACTCAGTCCCTGGACCCAGCCAGCCTTCATGTCCCATGGAAGAGCAGCTGATCTGCCCTCTGGCTGCACCGAGCCCTAAATGCTGGGCTTCATCCAGCTCCTGGGCCTGTCTGGTCTCAGCACAGGTGCAGCCAGCTGCAGGTACCTGAACCCATTTCTGCTCTTTAAACCCTTCCTGTCTGTGTGTCCCTGCCGCTACCTGCTGGAGGAGATGAGGTCTGTGAGTCTGTGTATTTGTGTATGTGTGTGTGACCCTGCTGGAGGGGATGGACCCTGCTCTGGGTGTGTGCACACACGCTGGGGGCATGGCTATGTTTTGCTGATGTCTTCGCATTGTCTCTGCAGGGGGATTCAGGAGGCCCACTGGTCTGCAATGGGCAGCTGCAGGGCGTGGTTTCCTGGGGGAAATCTGTCTGTGCCCTGCCGGGACAGCCCAGGGTCTACGCCAATGTCTGCAAAGCTGCCGAGTGGGTGAGGAGCACCATAGGGAGGAAGTGCACCAGATCGGACTGAGAGCTCACAACGCCTCATGCCTGCCACAATAACCCACCAACACACGCCCCAGCCACACCTCTCCTCATCTCACCGCAGCACCCAGGGGATGCAGAATGGGGTCGGAGAAGCTGGCCCGGCTGGGGCTGGGATGGGGGAGCTGCAGTTGGGCCAGGCCTGACAAAATCCTAGGACTAAGTTAAAAGTGTGTGACTGATTTGAAAAGCATGAATGAGCCTGAACGTTGTGAAAACAAGGAGGAGTCCTTGTGGCACCTTAGAGACTAACACGTTTATTTGGGCATAAACTTTTGTGGACTAGAATCCACTTCATCAGATGCATGGAGTGGAAAATATTGGAGCAGGTATATATACATAGTATGTGAAAAGATGGGAGTTGCCTTACCAAGTGGGGGGGGGGTCCATCTAATGAGACAATTCAATTAACAGCAGGATACCAAGGGAGGAACAATCACTTTTGTAGTGGTAATGAGGTGGCCCATTTCAAATAGTCGGCAAAAAGGTGTGAGTAACAATGGGGGAAATTAGTTTTTGTAATGGCCCATCCACTCCCAGTCTTTATATAGGCCTAATTTGATGGTATCCAGTTTGCAAATTAATTCCAGTTCTGCACTTTCATGGACACCATCATAGGACCTAACCACATCAGCCACACCATCAGCGGCTCGTTCACCTGCACTTCTGCTAACCTGATATATGCCATCATGTGCCAGCAATGCCCCTCTGCCATGTACATTGGCCAAACCGGACAGTCTCTACGCAAAAGAATAAATGGACACAAATATGACATCAGGAATTATAACATTCAAAAACCAATCAGAGAACACGTCAACCACTCTGGTCACTCAATAACAAACTTAAAAGTGGCAATTCTTTAACAAAAAGACTTCAAAAACAGACTCCAATGTGAAACTGCAGAACTGCAGAACTGGAAACTAATAGCCATTGATGGACCTATCTTCTGTGAATTCATCTAGGTCTTTTATGAACCCTTTTCTTGGCCTTCACAACATCATCTTGCAAGGAGTTCCACAGGTTGACTGTGCATTGTGTGAAGAAATACTTCTTTGTATTTGTTTTAAATCTGCTGCCTATTAATTTCATTGGGTGACCCTAGTTCTTGAGTTATGAGAAGGAGTAAATAACACTTCGTTATTTATGGATGGATTGATAGATCCTGCAGAGACATGTGGAAATGGCTAGGTGACACTTGGAGCTTTTCCATCCCTGCATGTCTATGATTCTATTGACAATATAGAATATTAAATATATTACTCAAATTAATACTATATGTCACATAAAGGTCTAGAAGAAATCAAGCAAAATATGCAAGTTGAACCAAAGTATTGCAACCTTATTCAAATGAATCATTTTCACACCATCAAAACAGAAGGATCATTTTGGCTTTTTGTCATCCAAAATATCAAAACTGACGCAGAGAATTGGGCAGAAAATGGATTTTTCTCTTCACTGGCAATTTTGGGGAAAAAATCATTTGGGATCAAGTAAAACATTTCTTTTTATCTGAAACTAAACGTTTCATTTGGACATTCAGCATTTTTAAACATTTTAATTTTTTTTTTTAACTAAAAGTTAAAGGAAATTTCTAAACAGTCAAAGGGCAAACTGGGAAATGTTTGGTTCGGAAATTTTTGAAACAAAATGTTTTGATTTTTGGGAAATCTTTTGGGGGGAAGGGGGTGTTATTTTTTGACTGAAACATTTCAGCAAAATTGACACATGATCATCTTCTATGAAATGATAGCCAGTTACTGCTGGTGGGGCCACAAGTGGCCAATAAGACCAATCCGGATTATTGAGTCAGGCTGCCACACATTCTTTCCTCCTTTCCCATTTCTCTGTTTCCTGGTGTCTTAGTTGGGTCTTGAAACGCTGGGATCCTTCCCACGAGATCCTTCTCCATTTTAGTGGGTGGAGGGCTTGGGTTTCCCATATGTCCTCAATGACAGAGCAGGCAAAGAGGCAGTTTTTCTCAATGGCTGAGAAGACAGATGAAGGCTACAGCAGGATGGCGATCTCTTGATTTCCTGATGTTTGGATGAAGACCCTCATCCTGCCAAGCACTGTGTGGACACTGGTGTGGAGCCACCCTCTGATGTATTAGGGCATCAACCATTACCTTGTACATGTTGGTTTGATCAAAACATCTCTATCCATCATGCTGTCATCCTGACCTTATCCTTCAGATGACTCGGCGTGTTCCTGTTCTGTTTGGGAAGTGTGTTTGGTATCAAGGTATTTTGATACCACCTTTCCGGCATGTGTTTGCGTATATTTTCTTGTGCCTAACTCTACACTTCTTACATGTTCCATTTTATGCATCCGATGAAGTGGGCTGTAGCCCACAAAAGCTTATGCTCAAATAAATGTGTTAGTCTCTAAGGTGCCACAAGGACTCCTGTTCTTTTTACAGATACAGACTAACATGGCTGCTACTCTGAACCCTTTATGTAGGAATGTGTGTTTTTGAAATATCAGCCCTGTTCTTGCCAGAGTCTGTGAGCAGGGCCTGTCTCTTGCTCACAATGTAACTTTGCTTTATATCAGCAAAGTTTTGACTACTTGAGCCCAGATCTCAGGCCTCATATCAAGCCTCTGATACATGGGCTTATGTTTCAGGCCCTTTTCTTACTATAGCACACATCTGTAGTATTCCATATTCACATCCATGTCCAAGTCCTGTGGCGATCGGTGACCGGAGCAGGACAGCAATGACTGGAAACTCCTAGTCACCGACCGACTTGCAGGCAGCAGCTGTCAGAGGGCCATTCTTGCATTTGGAGAGAGACAAGCCTGCAACTCAGCAGCCACAAATGCGACAGAGCAGCTGTTTTTAGGGCCCACTCCACTCCCTTGCATGGGATGTGGAGGGGGGCGGGGAGGTGTCACGAGCAGGACATGAGCAGTCTGACCTAGTGCTCAAAGCAGGAGTTGGGAAATCAGGCCAGGCTACATACCAGGAGATCAGAGTCTGAGGCAGGCCCGAGGGCAAACCCAGAGTTGAGCGTTGGGAGGCAGGATCCGGTTACCAGGAGATCAGAGATAGGAGCCAAACTTGAGAGCAGAACCAGGGATCAACACGCAGAGTCAGGCCAAGTCAGAGTACCAGGAAGAGGAAGAGGATGAGGAAGGCACACACTCCAGAACAGGGCGGAAGGTTCAGGGAGTCGCTTTTGGCAATAGACAAAGTGCCCTTCCAAGGGCTAATTCCTTCCAGGTTCCCCTGTAGAGGACAGAGGCAGGAACAAAGACTGGCTTGCTTCCGCAACTCCCTGGGATCCAACCTGCTTGTGCCAGGTGTATGAGTGTGGAGGGAGTTGCCTGCATGCCGACATGTGGGCAGCTCCCCAGATATGGCAATCACGTTGACTCACGGGACAGCCCATTTCCCCAGCATAAAAAATGGCCCATCCCAGAGGATCCTTAGTTTTGACCAAGACACAACCATGCCAGGAGCTACAGGTGAAGCAGGGCCAATCCAGCCCCTGTTGTCAGGATGCCTGGCTGGGGGTGTCAGGGCGCTGGGGTGGAAAGGAGATAACTGTGGCTTGGAGAGCAACATAGGGTGGTGTTTTGGGGCATCTTGCAGTTATTGGGGTGATTATGGGCTGCCAGTGGGATCACTTTGTTTTGGGGGTATTGATGGGATGGAATGGGGATTCTGCTCTATTATTGGGGGTGATTATAGAGTGTGAGGTGGCATTCTCTTTATTGGGGGTGATTATGGGATACAAGAGAGCATTGCTTTGTTATTGGGGGTGATTATGGGGTATGAGAAGGCAATTCTCTGTTATTGGGGGTGATTATGAGATACGAGGGGGCATTGCTCTGTTAATGGAGATGATTATGAGGTGGAATGGGACACTAAATGAAGATGGATGGCTTGGCAATTGGCTGCTCAGCTTGTACTTGGAAGACATAGCTTCTAATCTCTGGTCTGATGCTCCATCCCTGTAGGACCTTGGCCCAATCACTTAGCCTCTCTGTGCCTCAGTTCCCTCATCTCTACAATGGGGATTGTAGCCCTGCCCTTCCTCATCAAGGAATTGTGGGGATAAATAGGAGAAAGATTGGGAGGTGCTCGGGTACTGCTATAATGGAGGCCAGATACCACCTGAGATCTATTAATTTCTCTGTTATTAAGCTGGTCATCGGGGTTTCTCCCTCTTTTGTTATTGGGGTGACATGTTAGAAGGGGAACGAGTGGCAGTGAGGTGGCTCAGGCCAGCTCATGGAAATCTTTCTCATCTGGCTTGACTTTTAGTTTCTCTCTGCACACCCACCAACAGATGACATCTTTTCATGGAACATGCCCCTGGGGGCATCTGGGACCGGGCAGAAGTGGAAGATGGAGCTGAGTTGGGGGACACTGGGCCCCCATTGCCAACATATGATTACAGTGTGTTTCCTCTCCCCATGTCGGGCAGTGCTGTCATCTCCTGCTACAGGCAGGGCAGCCAAGGTGCAGAGAAACTGCTTGCTCATGGGAGCCTGTGGAAGAAGAGGGACTCAAGTGCGGCTTTCCTGAATCCTAACCATGCACCTTCCCCGCGA
>NC_133779.1:58378501-58393651 GCF_003597395.2 Chelonoidis abingdonii | reverse complement strand
AATGCTTCCACCCCTGCGGCAACACGCAGAAGGTGTACTGACGCGCTTGCCAGGAAAACGCAAATTGCTCTTGGCTGCGTGGATTAATAGCAATAAAAAAAAAGGCATTTGCCAAATCCAGCACGGCGTGCCATGGTTGGGCCGCGGCTGCAATATGCTCAATTAGGGTGACTATATTTGGGACAACTGCAGTCAACGGGGGGGTCACTTTATTAAGCTTTCAGTAGTTGACCATCATACGCCACATTCCGTTTGGCTTTTGCACGGGCCAGATGGGGCTATTATAGGGGCTTAGGGTTGGCCTAATAACCTTCGCATTCAACAAGGCAGCAACCATTTTGGTGATCTCGTCCTCCCCTCCGGGGAGGCGGTACTGCTTTTTGGACACTATGGCTAGTGGGGGAGGCAGCACTACAGGTTCCCACCGTGGGGCGCCCCGCAAAATCGTTAGGGTCTACACTTTTCGCATTCGTTTCGCACTTACATACCAGGGATGGCCGAAGGCGAACAGGCCATATTGTGTGTTAACGGAGCGGCCCCGGAGGACGTCAATGCCCAAGATATACTTTTTTACCGCCGCTGCTAATACCGTTGCTTGAAAAGGAGGAGCTTTCCCCAAAGTCAAGGTGACTGTAACTTTATAGGCCGGGGTTTTAGCCCCGACCAGGCCCTTTACAAGAGCGGCTCAGCCGTGGGTCTGCGTGGAGTGCAATATTGTTACTTTGGCACCGGTATTAAGGAACGCCAGAACGTGTTGGATCCCTTTCCTGGGCCAACGAATTCGCAAGGGCACGTAGGGGTGTTGGTTCCCCGCTTCCCTCCCGTAGGTGGCCACGGCCATGCACGGGGCGGAGGACCCGCCACTCCCTTAGTAGGGATGGGGTAGCTGCCATTTTGCAGGGGGAGCAGACGGCTTCGCTGGCTTGTTTGGTTTTACGGTCCTTTTTCTCCCTGGCCCCGTGCTCCGCTTGGAGGCAGGCAGTTGCATCCATTGTTTGTACAGGTTAGCCGTAGGTTTTTTGTTTATTTTGTTTGGGGGGACGCCCACCTGTAAGAGGTTGAACCACAGGACCCTTTGGGGCACGCGCAGCTCCCCCTTTTTTACTTTCTGCCCGGCCTATTCTTGGTTTCGCTGTCCTTTGGCAGCGCGAACGGCCTTCGGTCGGGCCCCGGCCAAGGCCGTCTCCAACTGCATAAGGGTGGCCGCCAATTTGCCGACCCGCCCATTCGCTGCCATGACTACGGCCAAGAGGGAGGGCTTGAGCTTATTGGGGGCAGTTCGCAAAAAAGCAGCCTTGGTGGACTTAGTGACCGGCATGTTATTGGGCCCGTCCATACCTTCCGTTGCCACCGCCCAGGCCATACCCAAATGGCGCAGGGCCTGCACCCCTTTAGCTATGGTTTTTTAGGGGCCTACTTGAGCCTTCAATTCCCCTGCCGAGGAGTAGGCTGTGCCTACGGCGCCTGCCAGCCAGCGGTAGAGGGACAGGGATTCCTTGTTCTGCCCATTTGCATCCTTTGGGTTTGGGGGATTGGCCATTTTCGCTTGTACCTGTGCATTTTGTGCCATGACGCCCAGCTGTTGCAATTTATACCGCAGGAGCAGCATTGTTTGTTCCGCGTTGTTTCACACTTGGACCAGCCAGCGCAGCACGCCTTCTTTTGGCTCCTGCCGGAACGTCTTGACAATTTTCTGGAGCTCGCTGGTCTTGTAGGTCCGCACTACCTTCAGCTGGAGACAACCACCTTTAGCCCTTAGTTCTTTTACCGGGCGGGCGTGTACTTTTGCTGCCGGCTTGTGCTCGTCCTCCTCATCTGAGGAGGAGGACGAGCCCCAAATATTTCCGTTCCACGCCTCAGGGTTCCAAAACGGAGCGTCTGTTACAGCACGGACTTGGGCTGTGGTTATGGGCTTTCGCCCAAGCTTGAGCCGTTTTCGGTTGGCTACCCGAGCCACCAACACCTCACATCGCCGCATCAGCTCCTGGGCTCGCTTGGCTTGGGAGGTGACAACGGCCTGTGCTATGGCGCGGGCGTCAGCCTGGGCTGCACGCTTCTGCATTTTTCCCTCGAGGGCCCGCTGCAGGCGGAGCACCTTCTCATCTTGGGCCCGAATGGCGGTCAGGAGGAGCCATCCAACCTCCCCCATAGCCCGCCTTTCCGTCCCTGAGCGCCGGTTCACCCGCAGACCTGCTGTAGGCCTCCGTCAGCTGTACTGGAGTGACCCGGCCGCCTGCTCACTTCTGGCCACGTTGGCAGGTGCTGTTCCACCCTGCCAAACCCGCGCTGCGGGCCCCAGCGTTCCATCTGGGGCCACCCCAGGTATGCGCTGCAGTGAACAGCGGTGGCTTCCCCGCAACCCCTACCTCGGCCACAACGGCATCTGTCCCGCAAAGCACCCTGCTCAGCTGCACCAAATGTTACGTGCCTAAGTGCTCTGCAGGGACAGGACACACACACACACCACGTGACTGGACGGTTGATATGGCTTTTAATGAAGGTAAAGAAAACACACCCGCAACGGGGACTTTGCACGTTGCTAACTCAAAGCAGGGAGCGAGTCCAAAGCAGCAAAACAAATTTTGATAAATATAACTTTATGCTAATAGCATGTAAAGCAGCTCATACATAGGCATGTGGGAGCTTTCCCACAACTGGGCTATCTCTTATGGCAAAGGGCCAAGCTTGTCTAAACACGCCGGGCTTCCCAGGCTAAGTGGTTCCAACCGGCTACAAACAGCATATGCTAGTATACAGCAACCTTTAATAACCTGTCATTGAGAAGGCGAACAGCCTTAGCTAAACCGTAACAAAATCTTTCGCAGTCCCTTACAAAAACATATATAAAATATATAACTTTTAGAGAGCATAATTTCTAATCCAATGTTAATTTTTTTTAAGAAAAAAGAGAAAACAAAAAAATATTTAAAAAAACAACAAATCAAAATGGCCTTTTCCGATAATGTCCAATGCTCTGGTCAGACTGCCTATCTCATGAAGCACCATGCACCTTTTGATGAGAAGTTAGTGCATCATGGGAGTCCCTGGCTGTGAGCATCATGGGAAATGTAGTTTGATTCTGGAGCCAAGCCCATAGAGGAGACTGCTTCATTTTGATCTTTTTTTAAAATGAATTTGCATCACAATCAACACATTCCTGTGGAAATTTTAAATTTTGACAAAATGCCATTTTCCGAAGGGAAAACATTCCACCTGAAAAAGTTTGATAGCTTTAATTATTTGTATTGTGGTAAAGCCTAGAAACGCCAGTTACTGACATTTTTCTTGGTCTTGAAGCTTCTCCCACTGTGTCTATAGATCATTCATGATCAAAAAAACCCATTTCAAAGCTGAGTGCCGTCTCAAATCCCAGCACTCACTCTTCAGAATTATGATGCCACCACTGAATTCACTTCAGGGAGTCAAATAATTGTGGGATGATGATGCTTTGTCCAAATCTGAAATGAGATCCATCAAGACCAGGATCCAGAAATCAGCTGCAAAGTAGACCTCCATATCAATCTACTCAGATGGTCTGTCATCTCGTATGTGGGACATATGAGCAGATGCAACCGCAGAGGAAGAGATACTGGAGTCAATGATACATGCTGTACATCCTGGATGGGAAATGCATTTCATGCCTAAACACTGTGCTGTAGAATCCTGCAGTGGTGGATAATGTTGTCTTCAAAAAGAAGTGTGTTAAGCCTCTCTTGGGAAGAAAATCTAAGGGAAGAAGGAGTTCAGGAGAACTGGCAGTTTCTCAAGGAGACAATATTGAAGACACAGCTGCAAATTATCTGGATGAGAAGGAATGATAGGAAGAATAGCAAGAGGCCAATAGGGCTCCATCAGGAGCAATTTAATGACCTGAAAATCAAAAAGTGGAATTCTGGACAAATTGCTAAGAAGGAGAACGAAAGAATAGCCACAAGCATGAAGGGACAAAATCAGAAGATCTAAGGCACAAAATGAGTTAGCAAGGGATATAAAAAGCAATAAGAAGAGGTTCTTTAAATACATTAGGAGCAAGAGAAAGACCAGGGAAAGTGGAGGTCCTCTACTTGGCAGGGAAAGAGAGCTAATAACAGATGACATCAAGAAGATGAGCTGTTTAATGCCTATTTTGCTTCAGTCTTCACTTAAAAGGTTAATGGTGTCCAGATAGTCAACACGATTAATATTAACAACCAGGGGAAGGAAGTCAAGCCGAAACATGGAAAGAACGAGTTAAAGAATATTTAGCTAAGTTAGATGTATTCAAGTCAGCAGGGCCTGATGAAATTCGTCCTGGGGTCTTTAAGGAACAAGCTGAAGCAATCTCAGAACCATTAGCAATGATCTTTGAGAACTTCTGGAAGACAGGTGAGGTCCCAGGAGACTGGAGAAGGGCAAACATAATTCCTCTTTTTAAAAAGAGGAACAAAGAGGACCCGGGGAATTACAGACCAGGCAGCCTCACTTCAATGGTCTAGATGAAATTACTAGAAGGTGGCTGCACAACTGGTTGAAAGACCGTACTCAAAGAGTAGTTATCAATGGTTCACTGTCAAACTGGGTGGGTGTATCTAGCCATGTCCCACAGGGCTCAGTCCTGGGTCTGGTACTATTCAATATTTTCATTAATGACTTGGATAATGGAGTGGAGAGTACGCTGATAAAATGTGTGGCTGACACCATGCTGGGTGGGGCTGCAAGCACTTTGGAGGACAGGATTCAATTTCAAAATGACCTCAACAAATTAGAGAATTGGTCTGAACTCATCGAGATGAAATTCTGTAAAGACAACTTCAAAGTACTTCACTTCAGAAGGAAAAATCAAATGCACAACTACAAAATGGGGAATAACTGGCTAGGTGGCAGCACTGCTGAAAAGGATCTGAGGGGAAAGCGGATCCCAAATGGAATATGAGCCAACACTGTGATGCAGATCTGAACAAGGCTAATATCATTCTGGGGTGTATTAACAGAAGTATCATATGAAAGAAACAGGAGGTAATTCTCCTGCTCTACTCAGCACGGTGAGACCTCGGCTGCAGAATTGTGTCCAAGTGGAAAGATTCCAGAGGAGACCAGCAAAAATGATCAGAGGTTTAGAAAACGCTCCTTGTGAGGAAAGGTTACAACAATGAGGAGTGTTTAGTCTTGAGAAAAGACGATTGACAGGGAACCTGAGAGCAGTCTTCACACATGTTCAGGGCTGTTATAAAGAGGCTGATAATCAATTATTTCCCATGTCCGCTGAAGGTAGGATAAGAAGCAATGGGTCAATCTGCAGCAAGGCAGATTTAGGGTAGATATGAGGGAAAACTTGCTAACTCTCGGGATAGTTAAACTCTGGCATCGGCTTCCAAGGCAGCTTATGGACATCCCGTCATTGCAGGTTTTTAAGACCAGGTAGGACAAACATCTGTCAGGGATGGTCTAGATTTTTTGGGGGTCCTGCCTCAGCACGGGGGGCTGGACTTGATGATCTCCTGAGGCCCCTTCCAACCCCATATATCTATGATGCTATGATTTTGTCAAAAGCAAAAAGTTCTTCTGATCAACCTGAAATGGATTCCCCCACACACACACCCTGAATTTATTTCATGGGAAATTTGAGGAGGGGAGGGGGATTGTTTCCACTCCGTAACAGAACACGGACTAAAAAATGAAATTGTGGGATTTCCTGCAACATAAAAAACCTGCGTCCTTCCTGGTTCCAGCCCTGATCCCTGTTAGAAGAGATGAACGTAAGATCATAGGGCTGGAAGGGGCCTCCTGGGGTATCATGTTCAGTCCCTGCTACCATGGGCAACTCAGTCATAGAAACGTATTGAGCTCCATCTGCAAACTAATGAGGTTTTTTTGCCCACCAGCTCCTGTTCCACAACCTCCCTCCTCCAATGGTTAGTAACCTTCTTCTAAGTCTCAGCCTAGATTTATCCACAGCCACTTTATCCTCATTTGTTCTTGTGCCAACGCTGGTCTCTAGTTCTTCTCACTCCCCGGTATTTCCCCCATCCCCTCCCCCTCACACTCTGCATTTAGGGAGAACAATCAGATCCCTTCTCAGCCTTCCTTTTAGATTAAACCAGCTGAGCTCTTTCTTTCTCCCCTTGTAAAATTTGCCCTTCATTCTCCTGATCACCCTAGCCCCCTTCTCTTCATGAGTTCCAGTTGGAATACCTCTTTCTGGAACACGGGTGACAGGAATTGGAGGTTTTCCCAGTGGTATTAATGCCTCCCTGTCCCTACTGGAAATACCTCGCCTGGTACAACCTCAGATCGCCTTCTGCTTTTGCATGGCCACATGGGAGGAGCAGCTCATGGTCATCCTACCACCGGGCAATCTGCACAGACATAACTGATGCTTGCCCCTCCCCCTGCCCTGCTTCCAGCTGATGTTTGCCACTTTCCATTGCAGCCTCAGACACACAGGGACACCGGATCGTTGGGGGGAGAAACTGCCTCTTCGGCTCACGGCCCTACCAGGTGGCGCTCCTGAGGAACGGCCACATCTACTGTGGTGGGAGCCTGATAGCCCCGAAGTGGGTGCTAACTGCTGCGCACTGCAGCAGACGGATCAGGTAAATCACTGCAGGGGTGGAGGGAGAGAGGAAGATGCATGGGAATAACTAACGTCCCCATTCCTTATCTTCTTCCTTGGTGTCCCCCATCCAAGCCCAGGTCTCCCTCTGCACCCTCTAAATCCCAGCCCCATCCTCCTCCATTTTTTTCCAGCCCTCAAATCATTTTTGTGGTTCTTGTCTGCACCCTCTGCAGTTTTCCAGCATCCTCATACAGATGTGCCTCTGCATGCCAGCAATGCTCTCCCCAGCAGCGTGTGCAGAGGGAAACTCACCCCGTGCTTGCCAGCATCAGCTCCTTTAGCATCCCACTGGCGGTTCATGTGCAGGTGTTCTAGGAGCTGATGGAATGGAGCGGAGCTCCAGCAAATATTTTCCCTTGACTCCAGCCTGATGCTGTTGATTCTTAACCTGGGGTGTGTGTGTGTGAGTGTGTGGTCTGCCACTCCCTGCTGGTTTTAGGGCATCAGTGGGGCCCCACTGCTGAAGCCCTGAGTCCTGGCACCTCCTGTAGGGCTGAAGCCCCAAGTCCCCCTGCTCAGCAGCTGAAGCCCGGAGCCAGAATGGAGGAGGGATGTGGGGACCTCTAGGAAATACTCGATGAGAATATAAGCCCTGAAACAAACACCTGGCATTCTACAAAGGGGGAGTGTGCCAGAAAAATTGGAACCAATTCAGGCTGCCTTTTTAGAGCTCTGTAATTACCACATGGCCTGCAGATAGATGTGTCCTTCCCCGCCCCTCGCTTTTCTCCTAACTCTCTATTAGGATGAAGCTGATATCTTTTTTCTATTTGGAAACACTAATTAAAATTATAAATAATATGTTAAAAATCACAATGTCTCATGTTGACATTTTTCAAAAGTTTTGATTTTTCCATTCGAGACTTTTTCTTTCAAAGTGCCCTGTTAGTTGATTGTCAGAAACGTTTCGCGATGACTGAACTGAACTTTTCTCCACCAACTTTTCGATTCAGTGGAAAGTTTGAAACTCTTTGACCCAGGTTTACTCTTTGCAATTCTCAGTGCTCTGCATGTTGGTTTAACTAGGCATGAGCGAGCTGCAGTAACCTGGGACAAGGCAAAAGTAAAAATAAATATGTTAAGTGGGTCCCAAAAGTAGGCTGAGCAGATAGCACATGTGAAAAACTGGGACAGTTTTTCTCATTGAGTGGGGTATGGTGGCATATATAAGACTAAACCCCTAATATTGTGACAATCCCGATATTGGGATGTCTAGTCCTCCTACCCAAAAGCCAAGGACAAGGAATTCATGAATTTTGGTGAAAACTGCAGCTTTCATAACAAGCTATCCCACAAATTTGGGGCAATTTCATCACTATTCATCCAGTGCGTAAAACAAAGTGCAAGAAACAATAGTGTGAGCAACAATGGCTCAGAATGTGTGGAAGGTGGCTATGCAGACAGAGAGAAAATTAATAAAATATGCTGTGTGTACATGTGGCATGAGAACAAAGCATGATATGTACAGCAATTGGACTTGAAAATAACTGGACCAACCATAAAGTGCGTTATTTCATGTAAAATGGATGGTGTATGTGTCAGAATAGGGTTAAACTTGTATATAAAGTAACCAATACTTTGTGACATGTTCCATACCCACCCCTTACATGTGACTCTGACCAATTCTGTGCAGTCTAAGTGTATGCCAAGAAAAACACAAGAAAGGATGAGATTGGAGTCGAACTGAGTTATTGAAGAATTAAGCTAACAAGGTCTCAGAGGCTACTCCAGCATCAAAAATCCACTATTGGCCTGACAGGGTTCTCTCCCCACTCTGAACTCTGGGGTACAGATGTGGGGCCCCACGTGAAAGACCCTCTAAGCTTATATTCCACCAGCTTAGGTTAAAAACTTCCCCAAGGCACAAATTCCTTGCCCTGGGATGGTATTGCTGCCACCACCAAGTGATTCAGGAAAAGGAACACTTGGAGTTCCTGTTTCCCCCAAAATATCCCCTCCAAGCCCCTTCACCCCCTTTCCTGGGGAAGCTTGAGAATAATATACCAATCAAATAGGTAACCAAGGTGAGCATAGATCAGACCCTTGGGTTTTTAGGATACTAAAAAACCAATCAGATTCTTAAAAACAGAGCTTTATTATAAAGAAAAAGGTAAAAGAAGCACCTCTGTAAAATCAGGATAGCAGGTAATTTTACAGGGTAATAAGATTTAAAACATAAAGGATTCCCCTCTAGGCAAAACTTTACAGTTACCAAAAAAAAACAACACAGGAATAAACCTCCATCTTAGCACAGGGAAAATTCACAAGCTAAAACAAAAGATAATCTAATGCATTTCCTTCCTTTTACTTACTATTTCTGTAAAATTAAATGTATCATTTCAGGAGGAGCTGGATTACTTGGTTGGTCTCTGTCTTTGTCTCAGAGAGAACAACACAGATCACAAAGCAAAAACCTTCCCCCACAGATTTGAAAGTATCTTCTCCCCTTATTGGTCCTTTTGGTCAGATGCCAACCAGTTATTTGAGCTTCTTAACCCTTTACAGCTAAAGGAGGATTTTATGCTACCCTTAGCTGTATGTTCATGACATGGCCCAACTTTATTTGCTTGTCTGCGATGGCCTTTGAATAGCCCCCCATTGATCTCTTCCTTTGTCCTCTCTCCATGCAGCACTGTGCGGGTGCATCTGGGGGATTATAATCTACAGGTGAAGGAAGGCACAGAACAGATACGAAGAATCCATAACTTCTTCATGCACCCTGGGTATAACCTCCGTCCTCATGACAACGACTTCATGCTTCTGGAGTTGGATAAGCCCGCTCTACTCAACAGCTACGTGAACACAATCAACCTGGCTACCTGTTGTCCCTCTCCTGGAACACGATGCAGTGTGTCAGGATGGGGTACCATCAAGTCCCCCCAAAGTATGGCGTGCTGAGTGTGGAGGGGAGTGGTTGAGCTTGGGCTAAGCTTTGGCAGGGGGTGGAAGCTCTTTAAGGAGACCTTGTTAATGGGCTAACAAGGGTCTTTGGCTTTTCCTGGGGGTAACAATTTGTAATTAAAAATGTAGCTTTGACAACACCAAAGTGTCCCACAAATTAGGAGCATTTTCATTCATTTCAGAGAAAAATATTCAGAAAAAAGTGAAAACTTTACATTTTGTAAACACTAGGACACAATGGCTTAATATTTTTCTCTATTTGAAATGTTTCCTTTTGAAATTTCCGTTCCTTTTTTTTCAAAACAAGTTTAAAATGTTACAGACGTGCTTCAAATCACAATGAAATATTATAAGATCACATAAAATACTGGATCTAAATGAAACAGTTTGTTTGACCTGAAATGAGGGCTTTTTTCTGGTTTTACTGTTCCTCAAAAATTTCCTTTTTTGGAATATGAATGTGGCCAGATCCCAGCTGGGGTCAATGGGCCGCAGCTCCATTGGAGTCAATGGGACCAGATTCCAGCTGGGGTCAATGGGCCGTAGCTTCATTGGGGTCAATGGGGCCAGATCTCAGCTGGGGTCCTTGGGCTGTAACTCCATGGAGGTCAATGGGGCCAGATCCCAGCTGGGGTCAATCGGCCGTAGCTCCACTGGAGTCAATGGGGCCAGATCCCAGCTGGGGTCAATGGGTCATAACTCCATGGAGGTCAATGGGGCCAGATCCCAGCTGGGGTCAATGGGCCGTAACTCCATTGGGTCAATGGGGCCAGATCCCAGCTGGGGTCAATGGGCCGTAACTCCATTGGGTCAATGGGGTCAGATCCCAGCTGGGGTCAATGGGCCATGTTGTCAAGAGGTGTTGTCAGATGCTACCGGTGTGGTGCTTGGCTGTCTCCTTGTTGGTATCACTCGGCTGCATGCGTGTGCTCGCCCCATGTGCTGCCCCAGCTCTGCAGATAGCTGATACAGCAGACCTGACGAGAACCCCCAATGACCACAGACTCTAGTAAGGTGCAAAGTCACGTCTGCTAGGTTTATTGTGATCTCGGACACAATGGCTGTTCCCTGTAGGTTTCTTAGCCTAACTCAGGGCATACTATAAGAAAGTGCCTCTTGGCAATGGACCCGGCTCAGTGGCGGGACTTTCCACTGCCCCTTCGGCCAGACAAAGACATCGCCCCAGGGATACATTCTTATACACAGGTACAAACAAGTTACACATCACTCCTGACATATTGAGGTGCAACCCCTCTACGCAGTAAGGTTCAACCCTTCTACGTAGATTGGTTCGATCAAAACAACTCTATCCATCATTTTACCCTTTTGCCCCTGTCATTGGGATGAGTCAGTCTGTTCCTTGTTATCTGTGTGGAATGTGCAAGTACTTGAATATTCTGATATCTAGTGTTCAGTACCTTTTAGGTACGTATCTTCTTCCATCAGCCCTTTCCTTGCCAGTGTCTGTGAGCAGGGCCTGCCTCTGGCTCACAGCTCCACTTTGCTTTATGTTAGCAAAGTCTTGACCATTACTTTAGTTCAGGCCTTGGGCCTCATACCAGGCCTCTGATACCAATGTTTATGTCTCAGGGCCTCTTCTTACTACAGGCCATAACTCCACTGGAGTCATTGAGGCCAGTTGAGGGTCCTACACTAAGTTTTTTTCTCTTGCACCTTGTTCCCTGCTCATGATCTCCTGTTTTCCTGTCATTGCCCAGGACAGTTCCCAGCCATCATGCAGTGTGCAGATCTCTATAGCGTCAGCCAGGCCAGATGCCAGGCCAGTTACAGTGGCAGGATCACAGAGAACATGCTATGCGCTGGCGTGGAACAGGGCGGCATAGGCACATGCCAGGTAAGGGGTCATCCCAGAGAGTGGGGTAGGTGCCGGGTGTCGAAGCTCACACAGCTCAATATTCATTATCCCCTACGACCTGCAAACCCTTCTCAGCCTGCTACTGAGGGGCCGTCGTCACTCAGCCCCTGCCCCCAGCCAGCCTCCGTGCCCTGTGGAAGAGCAGCCGATCTGCCCTCCGGCAGCACTGAGCCCTAAGTGCTGAGCTTCATCCAACTCCTGGGCCTGACAAAGGTGCTCAGCACCTCTAGTTCTAGCACCTCTAGACCTGATCCCCAGCTCAAGTGTAGCAAGCTCAGATCACCTGAACCCATTTCTGCTCTTTAAACCCTTTGTGTGTGTTTGTGTGTGTGTGTGTGTCTCCCTGATGCCCGCTGCTGGAGGGGATGAACCCTGTGTGTGTGTGTGTGTTGTGTGTTTATGGGTGTGTCCTTGTTGCCCCATGCTGGAGGGGATGAGTCCCGCTGTGTGTATGTGTATGTGGGTCGCTGATGCCCGCAGCTGGAAGGGATGAGCCCTCCTCTGTGTGTGTGCACACGTGGGGCAGGCTGTGTTTTGCTAATGGTTCTGTGTTGTCTCTCATTACAGGGTGATTCAGGAGGCCCACTGGTCTGCAATGGGAAGCTGCAGGGTGTGGTCTCCTGGGGGAAGTCTGTCTGTGCCCTGCCTGGACAGCCCGGGGTCTATGCCAATGTCTGCAAAGCTGCTCAGTGGGTGAGGAGCACCATAAGGGGGAGTCTCACCAGATCAGACTGAGAGATCACAGGGTTTCTCACCTGCCACAATAACCCACCAAACACATGCCCTAGCCACACCTCTCCTTATCTCACTGCAGCACCTGGGGGATGCTGAATGGGGTGGGGGGAGATGGCCTGGGTGCGAAAGGATAGGGGAGCCGTAGTCCACAGCAGCCAATGGTTGTGAGCCAGGCCTGACAAAATTCTGAGATTAGGTTAAAAATGTGGGACTGGTTTAAAAGGCATGAATCAGTGTGAAGATTGTGAGATTGCTTTAAAAATCATGAGATCAGCTTGAAATTCCAAAGATTGTTTTAAAAAATCATGAGATTGGTTTAAAATGGAGAGATTGGCTTAACAGTCATGAATCAGCCTGAAATTCACAGGACTGCTTCAAAAATCGAGATGTTGACTTTAAAAATCATGAGATTTGGTTTAGAATGATGGGATCAGCTTGAAAGCCACAAGAGTGCTTTTGAAACCATGAGATTGCTTTCACAATCATGAAATCAGCCTGACGATTGTGAGATGGGTTTAAAAATCATGAGATTGGATTAAAAATTATAAGACGGGTTTTAAAATGCCATAAATAGTGCATAGATATTTGATTTGGTCTCTTGCATTGGTATGGTTGGCATAAGCAGCCATAACTGCTCTGATGTCACGAAATCTGACGTCTCTTGGAGTTCAAGCTTCATTGTGCCGTACTACAGCAACATAGCTAGAGCAATGGAGCTCCTGTAGTATGGACAAGCTCCGGGAGTTCATGCTCAGCTGATTATCCACCGCAACTCCCAAATCTTTCTGACAGTCACCACTTCTCCAGGTAGAGTCCCCCATCCTCTAAGTCTGGCAGACATGCTATGTTCCTGGATGCATGCATTTATATGCAGCCATTTACATCCCCATGGAGACTCAGTGACCCAAATCTCACATGATTTTATGACATGTCTTGAGGGTGGGTTTGTTTCTTAAAGCCTCAAGCTCCTGGAGTCATGTGATTCCATAAGAATCTAAGCTTTTGTCAAAAAAAGTCACTTTTTGTAGACTTGGGGTTTGGGGAAAGAAAGCTGGGAAACTGACTCTTAGAGGCTCAAAAAAACTATGAATAAACAAACCCTAGTGGTTTGGGGGGTTGGTTTTCTTTTTACATCTTCTGATTTTTATGCCAATCTCACAATTTTGTAAATTTTGAACACTTGGGGTAAGAGATACTAGCGACCCCTGACAATGGGTGGAGAAGCACAGGCTGACCCCATAGAAGAAGCTGTGACAGAGGAGAGATTGACAAAGAGAGAGGCAGTTTGTGCTTATAAACCAGGGCTGAGACTCCCATTCCATGGGAAATTCAGATATTTTGGAGTGGAGGAGAGAATCCGTTGTGAACAGGTATACAAAGCTTAAATTTCTTAACGTCTGATGCAGCAAAAATGTCAAAAGAATTGTTTTGCTCATGTTCAAAAGTTATGTTTTTGTAATAAAATCATGTCATTCTTATAATCCTGCATGAAATGATAGCCAGTTACTACTGGTGTGGGTCTGCAGGTGGCCAGTAAAACCAATCTGGGATCCACAGATCTTATCACATTGGGGCAGACGGCTCCCAGTGGAAGGGGTGGATCCGGATTATTGAATCAGGCTGCACAGTGTTCTTTCCTTGTTTCCCATTTCTCCATGTCCTGTCGTCTTCGTTGAGCCTCGTAACGCTGGGATCCTTCCCACAAGGTCCTTCTCCATTTCAGGCGCTGGAGGGCTTGGGTTTCCCATAACTCCCCAGTGGCAGAGCAGGCAGACAAAGAGACAATTTCTCTCAATGTCTGTGAAGGCGGATGAAGGCTGCAGCACGATGGCAATCTCCAATCACTTCGGTTTCCCTGTGTTTGGATGAAAAGCCTCATCCTGCCAAGCACCACGTGGACCCTGGTGTGAAATGGCATCTCCATGCAGGGGCACTGGAACAGGCAGGGTCAAGAAGCCATGACCTTCCCACTTTTTACTGGCCATAAGGGCAAACGAGAGGGAGCGGAGGTGGAGAGGCGCTCGCGGGGGGCAGGGTGTTGGGGAGAAGAGGCAATGCGAGGGCGAGGCCGCGGGGGGGAATGAGCAGCACGAGGGCTTGCGGGGAAGGGTGGTGTGGGGGCAGGGGCTTAGGGGAAAGGCCAGCATGAGGGTGGGACCATGGTTCATGCACCAGTGGCCTCCCCGGTTTTTGGAGCTGCTGTCGCCCCTGTCTCCACATTCAAAGAAATCACGCACTGGTGTCTTCCATACTCACATCATTGTCCAGATGCTGATTAAGGTCTCCTGGGGTCCTGGGCCGGAACAAGTGAGGGGGCCCCAGGGCCAGGAAGTTGTCCCCACCGCACCCTCTTCTGCCCCTTTCCCATCTCCCTGCTCCCATTCTGCCCACAGCCCTGACCCATTACGCCCCTCCCCCCATGACCCCACTCCTTTCTGCCCACAGCCCTGACCCATTGCGCCCCTCCCCCGTGACCCCACCCCTTTCTGCCCCAACCCTGACCCATTCCACCCATCCCCGCACAACCCCACCCCTCTCCCCACAGCCCCAACCCATTCCACCCCTCCCCACACAACCCTGCCCCTTTCTCCCCCAGCCCTGACCCATTCCAACCCTCCCCTCACAACCCCGCCCCTCTCTGCCCACAGCCCTGACCCATTCCACCCATCCCCCCACAACCCCGCCCCTCTCTGCCCACAGCCCTGACCCATTCCACCCATCTCCCCATAACCCTGCCCCTTTCTGCCCCAACCCTGACTTATTCCACCCCTTCCCTCACAACCTCGCCCCTTTCTGCCCCAACCTTGACCTATTCCACCCCTCCCCTCACAACCCTGCCCCTTTCTGCCCCAACCCTGACCTATTCCACCCCTCCCCTCACAACCCCTCCCTCTATGCCCAGAGCCCTGACCCATTCCATCCCTCCCCTCACAACTCTGCCCCTCTCTGCCCACAGCCCTGACCCATTCCACCCCTCCCCCCAGAACCCCGCCCCTTTATGCCCCAACCCTGACCCATTCCACCCATCCCCCCACAACCCCAC
>NC_133779.1:58372692-58378358 GCF_003597395.2 Chelonoidis abingdonii | reverse complement strand
CTCTGCCCACAGCCCTGACCCATTCGACCCCTCCCCTCACAACCCTGCCCCTCTCAGCCCACAGCCCTGACCCATTCCACCCCTCCCCCCACAGCCCCACCCCTTTCTGCCCACAGCCCAGATGCTCATTTCCGCCCCCACCTTGAGACCGAAGAAGCTTTGAAGCGAGAGCTTCTCCAGCCTCAGGCCTGCAGTGGTGGTCGCAGTTCTGGGGACCCCAAATTGGCCTGTGCACTAATCCGCCACTGTCCATGTCCAAGGCCTGTGGCGATCGGTGACGGGAGTGGGACAGCAATGACCAGAAGCTCCTATTCACCGACCGACATGCAGGCAGTGGCTGTCAGGGGGCCATTTTTGCATTGGGACAGAGGCAGGCCTGCAACTCAGCAGCCACAACACAACTGAGCGGCTGTTTTTAGGGACCACTCTGCTCCCCTGCATAGGGTGTGGGGGGCGGGGTGCTACAAGCAGGACATGGGCTATATGACCTCGTGCTCAAAGCAGGAGTTGGGAAATCAAGCCAGGCTACGAACCAGGAAATCAGAGTCTGAGGCAGGCCCGAGGGCAAACCCAGAGTCGAGAGTCGGAAGTCAGGATCCGGTTACCAGGAGATCAGAGGTAGGAGCCAAACTTAAGAGCAGAACTAGGGATCAACATGCAGAGTGAGGCTGGGTCAGGGTACCAGAAAACGGATGAGGAAGAGGAAGGCACAGACTCCAGAGCTGAGTGGAGGTTCAAGGAGTTGCTTTTGGCAATGGAGAAGGTGCCGTTCCAAGGGCTAATTCCTGCCAGGATCCTCGGCAGAGGACAGAATCGGGAACAAAGCCTGGCTTGCTTCTGCAATTCCTCCAGATACAACCTACTGGAGCATGAGGGCGGAGGGAGTTGCCTCCATGCCGACATGCAGGGCAGCTCCCCAGATATGGCAATCATGTTGACTCACAGGGACAACCCATTTCTGCAACATATGAAGTGGCCCATCCCGGAGGATCCTTAGTTTTGTCCAAGACACAAACACCGGAGCCTCTTCCACTCCCGAGGGCCCCCCGCCGGGAGCTACAGGTGAAGCAGGGCCAGTCTAGCCCCTGTTGTTGGGATGCCTGGGGTGGCAGCACGGTGGTGGGGCGGAAAGGAGATAACTGTGGTTTGGGGAGCGACATAGGGTGCTCTTTTGGGGCATCTTGCAGTTAGTAGGATAATTATGGTCTGCCAGGGCGCTCTGCTCTGTTATTGGGGGTGATTATGGGATCCGAGGGGGCATTGCTCTGTTATCAGGAGTAATTATGGGCTGCTAGGGGGCATTGCTCTGTTTTGGGGCTGTGGATGGGATAGAATGGGGGCTTTGCTCTGTTATTGGGGGGATTATGGGGTGGAATGGGGCACTCAGTGAAGGTGGATGACTTGGCAGTTTGGCTGCTCAGCTGGTACTTGGAAGACATGGCTTCTAATCTCTGGTCTGGTGCTGCCTCCCTGCAGGACCTTGGTCCAATTTCTTTGCTGCTTTGTGCCTCAGTTTCCCCATATGTACAATCAGGATCATAGCCCTGCCCTGCTCACCAATGAACTGTGGGGATAAATACAGCAAAGATTGGGAGGTGCTCAGATACTACCATAATATAGCATATAATATTCCAGATACCACCTCAGATCTATTAATTTCTCTGTTATTAAGCTGGCTATGAGGGTTTCACCCTCCTTTGTTATTGTTAGAAGGGGAACTAGTGGCAGCGGGGTGGGCTCAGGCCAGCTCATGGAAATCTTTGTCATCTGGCTTGACTTTTAGTTTTCTCTCCGCGCACCCACCAACAGATCACATCTTTTCATGGAACATGCCGCTGGGGGCACCTGGGACCAGGTGGAAGTGGAAGATGGAGCTGAGTTGGGGGAGACTGGGCCCCCACTGCCAACAGATGATCACAGTGTGTTTCCGCTCCCCGTGTTGGGCAGTGCTGTCATCTCCTGCTACAGGCAGGGCAGCCGAGGTGCAGAGAAACCGCTGCTTTTGGGAGTCTGTGGAAGAACAGGAACTCAAGCCTGGTTTTACTGAATCCTAAGCGTGCACCTTCCCCAAGAGGCATCCATCCTCTTCAAGATGCCCATGGCCAACAATTCCCTTTCGACCTCTTTCCCTGCAGTAAAGCCAGTGGCGCTGCCGACTATATCCATCGCCACAACCACCATGGAGCTGCTGATCATCGCGATGCTGGTAGTCAGGGCAGCCGCAGGTAGGAAAAAGAGTGAAGAGAGAAGCCAAGGTTGGGCTGAGTGAGAAGGTTCAGCAGTTTTACCGCAGGCCCTTCCAGGATGGTCTCAGAGATGTTGCTTAAGACAGGTTGCTGCTTATTAAAAACCAAGTTCCCAGCAGTCCTGTTATCACTTCCATGTGTTGCGAAAGGTAATTAATATGTTCCGGCCTCATCTCTGATTATTAGTTATTGTTTGCAGAGCAGGCAGGGAGCCATGATTTCACAATCTGTTTGCGTCCTGAATCAGGACAGAAGAAAAGAATTTTGAAATTTCCCACAAAACAAAATGTTTTGGAGGAAAAAAAGTCTGTTTCACTGAGATTTCAATGTCTTTAAATTTAAAGCATATATAAAAATATATAACTTTTACAGAGCATCATTTCTAATATAATGTTACTACTTTTAAGAAAAACATGGAAACAAAAACTATTTAAAAAAAATAAAAACAAATCAAAATGGCCCTTTCTGATAATGTTCAATGCTCTGGTCAGACTACCTGTCCCATGAAGGACTATGCACCACTTGGTGAGGAGAAGTTAGTGCATCATGGAAATTCCTGGCTGTGAGGCACCATGGGAGATGTAGTTTGATTGTGGAGCCCGGCCCATAAAGGAGACTGCTTCATTAAACTTTTTTTAAAAGAATATGCATCACAATCAACACATTCCTGTGGAAATTTTCAATTTTGACAAAATGCCATTTTCCGATGGGAAAGCATTCCATCCAGAAAAGTTTGACAGTTTTAATCATTTGTATTGCCAAAAAGCCTAGAAATGCCAGTCACTGACCAATCCCTGCTCTTCTGAGCATGTGTAAATTGTAATTTCCAGAGGTTTATAATTTGACCAAATCTAGGTGAATTTTCATGTGAACAGCAAAAGGCACCTCCCGGACTCCAGGGCTATTCCCTTGCAAAATTTCAAGTCCCTGCTGCCAAGGCATTAGAGCACTGCAAAAAGTGGTTGGAAAATCATTTGAACATTAAAAAATGAAGGGTCCTCCTGGGTCATCATGACCAGTCCCTGCTACCATGGGCAGCTCAGTCGTAGAAACATACTGAGCTCCATCTTCAAACTCAAGAGGTTTTTTGCCTTCCGCTCCTGTTTCACAACTTCCTTCCTTTGATGGTTAGTAACTGTCTTCTAATCTCAGCCTAGATTTATCCATGGTGCTTATCCCTATTTGTTCTTGGGCCAACGCTGGTCTCCATCTTCTACAGATCTTCTCCCTCCCTAGTGTTTTCCCCCCACTGTATTTAGAGAGAACAATCAGATGTTGTCTGGCCTTCCTTTTAGGTTAAACCAGCCGAGCTCTTTCCTTATCCCTTTGTAAGATCGGCCCTTTGTTCCCCGAATCATCCGAGCGCCCATTGGTGACCGGAATTGGACGTTTTCCCAGTGACATTAATGCCTCCTTATACCTACTGGAAATATGCCTCCTGGTACAATCTCGGATCGCCTTCTGCTTTTGCACGGCCATGTGCAAGCGATGGCTCATGGTCATCCTGCCACCAGCCAATCCATACAGACATGACCGATGGTCGCTCCACCTACTACCCCACTTGTGCCTGATGTTTGCCACTCTCCGTTGCAGCCTCAGACACAGAGGGAAACCAGGTCATTGGGGGGAGCTTCCGCCTCTTCGGCTCACGGCCCTACCAGGTGGCGCTCCTGAGGAAGGTCTGCATCTACTGTAGTGGGAGCTTGATAGCCCCAAAGTGGGTGCTAACTGCTGTGCACTGCGGCAGATGGGTCAGACGGATCCAGGTAAGTCAGTGCGGGGGTGGAGGAAGAGAGGGAGATACATAGGAATTACCCACATTCCCCATCCTTATCTTCTCTCTTGGTGTCCCCCATCCATGCCCAGGTCTCCCTCTGCACCCCACAATCTCTTCCATTTTTTCCCATCTTCAAATCATTTTTGTGGCTCTTCTCCACACCCTCTGTGGTTTTCCAACATCCTTCTTCAAATCTGCCTTCCCCCTCCACCTCCCCGCCCCCCGCACACGGCATGCCTGTATCAGTTTCCCTAGGGCCATGTACAGAGAAAAACTCACCCCTACGCTCACCAGTGTTACCCCTTGTAGCATCCCACTGGCAGCTCGTGCAGGTGCTCTAGGAGCTGATGGCATGGAGCAGAGCTCTGGGAAATATTTCTCCTTGACTCCAGCCTGATGCTGTTGGTGCTTAACCGGGGGTGTCTGTGGCCTGCCGCTGGATTCAGGGTGTCCACTGGGCCCCACAGCAGAAGTCTGGAACACCTGAGCCCTGCATTCCGGTGGCTCCCACAGGGCTGAAGCCACAAGCCCTGTTGCACCCTGCAGGGCTAAAGCCCAAGTAGCCCCACCCCACAGCTGAAGCCTGGAGCACCGAATGGAGGTGAGGCATAGGGGGCTCTGGGAAATACTCAATGAGAATTTAAGCCCTGGAATGAACACCTGGTATGCTGCAGAAGGTGAGAGCCAGAAAAACTGAAAGCAATTCAGGCTGCCTCTTTAGAGCTCCGTAATTACTGCAGGGGCTGCAGATAGATCTGTCCTTCCCCGTCCTCCACTTTTCTCCTAACTGTCTTTGTGTGTTAGGACAAAGCTGGTATCTTTGTTGTATTTGGAAAAACTAATTAAAACATAAACACTACATTAAAAATCGCAATGTCTTGTGTCAGCATTTTATAAATGTTTTCATTTTTCCATTCCAAAGAACTTTTTCTTTCAAAGTGCCCTGTTAGTTGATTTTCAGAAACGTTTCGTGATGACTGAACTGAACTTTTCTCTCCCAACTTTTCAATTCAGTGGAAATTTCAAAACTCTTTGACTCAGGTTTAGTCTTTGCAATTCTCAGTGCTCTGCACATTGGTTTAACTTGGCATGAGCGAGCCTCAGTAACCCAGGATAAGGCAAAAGTAAAAATAACCAGAAGTAGGGTGAGCAGATAGCAAGTGTGAAAAACTGGGACACTTATTTTCATTGAAAGGGGTACGGTGGCATACATAAGACAAAACCCCTAATATTACTGGGACGTCTGCTCAACCTACGCAAAAGCTGAGGACAAGGACAGCTATATAAAACCAGGTGAAAGAAATAGTGTCAGCAACAGGGGCAAGGAATGTGTGGAAGGTGACTATGCAGACAGGGAGAAAACCAACAAAATATGCTGTGTACATGTGGCATGAGAACACAGCATGATATGTACAGGAATTGGGTCTGAAAATAATCCTCCAATTGGAGGACTGGGCTAAAAGAAACCTGATGAGGTTCAACAAGGACAAGTGCAGAATCCTGCACTTAGGACAGAAGAATCCCATGCACCGCTACAGGCTGGGGACCGACTGGCTAAGCAGCAGTTCTGCAGAAAAGGACCTGGGGATTACAGTGGATGAGAAGCTGGATATGAGTCAGCAGTGTGCCCTTGTTGCCAAGAA
>NC_133779.1:58231249-58371562 GCF_003597395.2 Chelonoidis abingdonii | reverse complement strand
AAAACCCAAAAACCACAAACAAAGGCTTTCCTCCACTGAGATTTGAAAGTATCATGTTTCCTGATTGGTCCTCTGGTCAGGTGTTTTTGGTTCCCTGTTAGTTAACTTGTTACAGGTAAAAGAGACATTAACCCTTAACTATCTGTTTATGACAGATGGTGAGGTACCGGAGGGAGGTGGTGGAATCTCCATCCTTAGAGGATTTTAAGGCCTGGTTTGACAAAGCCCTGGCTGGGATGATTTAGTTGGGAATTGGTCCTGCTTTGAGCAGGGGGTTGGACTAGATGACCTCCTGAGGTCTCTTCCAACCCGAATATTCTATGATTCTGTGATAAAGTGCATGATATCCTGTAAAATGGAGGATGCATATGCAACACCACCAGACCCCAGTTGCTAGCGGGCAGGATCAAACCGGGCAGGACCTCTACAGCTTAGTGCATGAGCCTCTACAGCATGAGCTAAAACCCAACGGGCTGTTAGTGTCTGTAAGTGGTCTCGGTGCCACTAGATGGGACAGAACACCCAGGGCCGGTTCCAGGCACCAGTGCAGCAAGCAGGTGCATGGGACAGCCAATAGAAATGGGCGGCACATCCAGCTCTTCGGCAGCAATTTGGCAGAGGGTCCCTCAGTCCCTCTCGGAGGGAAGGACCTGTTGCCAAATTGCCGCCGAAGAATGAAGCGGCGGCAGTAGAGTGCCGATCACGGCTTTTTTTTTTTTTTCTCGCCGCTTGGGGCAGCAACAACCCTGGAGCCGGCCCTGAGAACACCACACCCAGAAGGTGTGTGGGTTACACATACATTAGAATAGGATCAAACTTGTATGTAAAGTAATCAATATTTGTATTCTTTGGATCTGTGGTATGCCTCGTACCCACTCCTTATATGTGACTCTGACCAGCTCTGTGGAGTCTAAAAAAAGGAGAACAGATGAGATTGGAGTCAACTGAATTTCTGAGAAGCCAAGTTAATGAGATCTTGGAGGGTACCCTAGCATCAAAAAATCTATTATTGGCCCAATTCTAGTTGCTTGCCCACTATGACCTTTGAATAGATACCCTGTGATCTCTTCCTCTGTCATCTTTCCATGCAGCTCTCTGCGGGTGCATCTGGGAGATTATAAACTACTGGCAAAGGAAGGCACAGAACAGATATGAAGAATCCACAACTTCTTCATGCACCCTGGGTATAACCTCCGCCCTCGTGACAACGACTTCATGCTTCTAGAGTTGGATGAGCCCACTCAACTCAACAGCTATGTGAACACAATCAACATGACTACCCATTGTCCCTCTCCTGGAACACGATGCAGTGTGTCAGGATGGGGCACCATCAAGTCCCCCCAAAGTATAGTGTGCTGGGGTGTAGAGGCAAGGGGTTGAGGCTGGGCTCAGCTTTGGGAGGTGGTGGAAGATCTTCAGGGAGATCTTGTTAATGGGCTCACAAGGGTCTTTCCCTGGGATTTTCATCTGAAATGATTTTTAGTGGACAATTCAGCTTTGACAACACCAAAGTGTCCCACAAATTCCAGATGTTTTCATTCATTTCAGAAAAAAAAAATTCCAAAGTGAAAACTTTGCATTTTGAAAACACTGGGACACAATGGCTTGATTTTTGTTCTATTTGAAATGTTTTATTTTGAAATTTCCTTTCCTTTCGTATTCAAAACAATTTTAAAAAATTACAGACGTGCTTCAAATCACAATGCAATATTATAATATGACATAAAATACTGGATCTAAATGAAACAATTTGTTTTTTTGGTTTTTCCGTTCATCAAAAATTTCCTTTTCAGGAAAATGAATGTGGCCAGATCAGCCACAGCTCCTTTGGAGCCAATGGGGCCAGATCCCAGTTGGGGTCAGTGCCATACCTCCATTGGAATCAGTGGAACTGTGCCAGTTTACACCAGTTGAGGGACTTACACCAAGTTTTCTTCTCTTGCACCTTGTTCTCTGCTCATGATCTCTTGTTCTTCTGTTATTGCCCAGGGTGGTTCCCAGCCACCATGCAGTGTGCAGATGTCTATAGTGTCAGCCAGGCCAGGTGCCAGGAAAGTTACCGGGGCAGGATCACGGAGAATATGCTGTGCGCTGGCGTGGAACAGGGTGGCATAGGTACATGCCAGGTAAGGGGGCATCCCGGAGAGCGGGGTAGGTGCCAGGTGTCGGAGCTCACACAGCTCAATACTCATTGTCCCCTACGACCTGCAAACCCTTCTCGGTCTGCTACTGTGGGGCTGTCATCACTCAGCCCCTGGCCCCAGCCAGCCTTCGTGCCCCATGTAAAAGCAGCTGATCTGCCCTCCAGCCACACCAAGCCCTAAGGGCTGGGCTTAGTCCAGCTGATGGGCCCCTGATTCCCAGCACAGATGTAGCAAGTTGGGGCCATCTGAACCCATTTTTGCTCCTTAAATCCTTCCTGTCCACGTGTCCCTGCTGCCACCTGCTGGAGGGGATGGGCCCTGTTCTGGGTGTGTTGGGTGCGTTGCAGGCGATGATTCCATGACTCCTTGTGTGGTGTTGTGTGTGTGTTCCCCGTGCCCCCTGCTTTGGGGATCGGGGCTGCTTGATCTTTCTTCATCTGGATGTGTAGATTGGCATGTGTGTGTGTGTTGTTGTGTAATGTCGTCGTAGGCTTTTGTCCCCTCGCTTGCCTCCCTACTTGAAGAGGTGATTGGTTCTAGCTCTGCTCTGGGTGCGGTGTGTTGTCCTGTATGTATCCTGCCGCCTATCCTGCTGGAGAGGTTCGTGCTGTGTCGTGTGTGTTGTGTGTGTTGGTCTATCCCGTAGCTGCCCCTCCATAGGGAGAGTAGCCCTCTCTTGTGTATAAAGCCAATGTGTGACTTCTGCTTGCCCCGCTGCTAGACGCGCGAATGATGCCAGCTGCTCTGTTGTGTGTTTGCACAGCAGTTGCTTACGCATTGGTCTGTGTTTTTGCTTGACTTGTCTCCCAATTGTGTCTCCTCCCACTGCAGGGCAATTCAGGAGGTCCCACTGGTCTGCTAATGCCGCGCAGCTCCGCCCGCGTTGTTCGGTCTCCTGGGTGTACCGCTCTGGGTGCTAGTGCCTTGTGCCCGGACTCATGCCCGAGGTCTAGCCCAAAGTCTGCACAAGCTGTATATAATTCCTAGTGGATTGAGGAGCACTCATAGGGCAGTGATAGGGTGTCTACCAGAGTCTGGACTGAAGAGTCTCCACATAGACTCTTCACCCGATACTGCGCACAAACCAGACCCACAACACACGGCCCTCAGCCTACACGTTCTCCTCATACTCACTGCACGGTAAAAACTGGGGGGTGCTGAATGGTATGGTGGGATTCAGATGCTGGCCTTCCACGTGGTTCTTGGGAAATTCGAGGCTTGTAACTGGTCGGTGAGTGATTCTGTCGATATATGGGAGAGCGTTGCAGTTGAGCGTCAAGCCCAAAACAAGCTTCCAGATAAGAGCTAGCCAAGGTGCCTGATCAAAACTCTCTGACCGGCCTAGTGGTTAAAATGTGTGATAGACTGGTTTATAAAAAGGATGAATTCAGCAGCTTGAAGTTGTGGAGGATTGGTCTAAAATGGGGGGTTTTTGCTTAAAAAGTCATGAATCAGTCTCTAAATTCTCCAGACTGGTTCAAAATCAGAGGAGTTGACTTTAAAATCTGAAGTGAGATTCTGCGTTAAGTCCATCAGAGAGGGCACGGAGATTCAGCTGTGGTGAAGAGCATGAAATGTGAAATCATGGAATCAGCTTGACGTTGGAGTGATGTATTTATAAAATCATGTAGGATTGGGAATTAAAAAATTATAGAGCACTGGCTTTAATTAAATGCCATAAAAATAAGCACACAGGTCTTTCCATCTTAGTCTCTGGCATTAGATATGGGCTACCCTCTCACTCCAGGCGAGGCGGCTGTAGACTCGCTGCATGAATCATGAACTCTGGCATCTCATTGGAGTTCAAGCTTTGTTATATGGAGCTACAGCAAATAGCAGCAGCAGCCCTTAGGAATAGTACAAAGCCCAGGATTCCGTTGTTTTCAGCATTGATTACATAAGCACAGTCCCGCAAATCTCTGAGCGTCACTGCCTATCTATGGGAGAGAGTTCACTGTATTTTCTAGAGTCTGGTGGACATGGTCTTTAAGTTCCTAAGATGCGATGCATTTACAGTGACCAACCTCAGTATAGAAAAAAAAGCCAAATATTATGTACTAGCTCATCTAACTGATCCTCTCATCAAGATCTCGGAGCGTTCAAAACTGCCTGAGACTTGGCTAGTAGGTGAGTACTCCAGTTTCGACTCAAATCTCCACCATGCTTTTTATGGACACATCTCGATGTATAGGGTTTCGGTCACCAGTCCACTTGGTTGTTTCTTCTATGAGCCTCAGCTCCGAGCTAAGTTCCCATGTGATTTCCATAAGGAATCGTGATTTTGTTGTGGCAAAAGTCACTTTCTAAGATCCTAGATTGGGAGATGAGAAAGCTCCGCAGAACTGACCACGAGAGGCTCAAAAAAAAGGCCTGATACTCAATCTACATGAGTGGTTTGGATTTTTTGTTTTGTTAGTATGTTTATCATCACCTCTGTTCACCAATTAACCAATTTTGGTGCGCCAAAGACTTGCCAATTTATAAATTCTTGTGAAGGGACCTCTAATTGGTTCAACGGTTTGATCCGGCCCCATAAAAAGATTCTATGATACACTAGATTCATGAAATACTATTAGCTATGCTCCACATTATACGTGCACTCCCACCAACAACCTCTCTGTCATTCCTATTATATTGTACCGTAATCACCTCCCATGTATCCAGCAATACTAGCACCACTGATGACTTGAGGTCGCAAGAAGTAAAAGTCATCACGGCTGTGATCCTCAGAGATAGAAAAAGCTGTCAGACTAAGGAGGATTAGAGATTTAGGATCAAACGAAAGAGAGATGGTTCCGTGTTCCATAAACCTATGAAGCCAGGGCCCTGTTCTTGTTGGAGACCTCTCCCATTCCCATGGGTGAAATTCGGATCCCTTTCAAGAGTGGTGGAGAATCTTGTGATGTCATTGAGGATACCATAAATGCAAAGGGCATGTGAAAAATTTCTTAATCCTGATGTGGCACAAATGCTCATCCAAAATGTTATTAGATTTTCATGTTAGCAAATATAGTTGATGTTTCACCATATTACTAAAAACATGTGTTCTATTCCATCCGGCATCGAAATGAATAGTCCTAGTTTAACCGCTGTGTGGATCCTCAGGGTGCTGCGCTATAATGACACTAAAGCATAAACTCGCCATACTACTTCAAAACCGAACATGTAACCCTCGCCCGAGTTCAGACCAAAATGGTTCATTCAGCCAAGTATTCTGTCTTCTAACTGTAGGCACCATGCCACCGGTGTCCGTCAGATGCGGACATTAAACAAATCAGCGGCATTGCATCAGTGATCCTCCCTGCTCAGCCCTCATCTCCTCCAGGCTTCTGGTACCAGACGGTGTGGGACACCAATCCCTGCCCATCCTGGCAATAGCCATGGGGATGGACATATTCCTCCTCAGACACTATCTTGTTCGTTGTTTTGGCCTTCACAACATCCTTCTGGCAGCGAGGTTCCCCGGTGTTGATCTGTTGCACTTACCATGTGTGAAAAAACACTTTCCTTTGTTGATGTTTTAAACCGTAGCTGCCCTATTAATATTCATTTTGGTAGTTATGTATATGGTGAAGAATGTAATCAATAAATCCCCACTTTTCTCTGCTATAGACTTTCTCCACAACCGTCATCTATCTTTACAGACTCCCATCCATTCGCCCTATAGATCTATCTCTTTTACCAAGTGCTAAAAATCCCGAGTCCCTATGGACATTCGCTCCTTCTTCCAAACCTATCTAATGCCGCTGTTCCGTATCCCTAATAATGCCTGTCGCCTCTTTTCGTGACCTCTTTCTACCTTCCAGTTAATTTTTTTGAGTTGGCAGCCAATCACCTCTGCACGCAAAGTATTCAATGATTCAAATGGGACCGGTTATCCATTGTATTTTAATATGAAGTGCAACTTATAGATACTTTTTCTGTCTTATTATTTATGCCTTTCTTAATGATTTCCAACATTCTTTAAGCTTTCTTGACTGCCACTGCACATTGAGTGGATGTTTTCAGAGAACTCTCCACAATGACTCCAAGATCTCTCTCTTGAGTGGTAACAGCTAATTTAGACCCCATCATTTTACACGTATGGTTGGGATTATGTTTTCCAATGTGCACTACTTTGCATTTATCAACTTTGAATTTCATCTGCCATTTTGTTGCCCAGTCACCCAGTTTTGTGAGATCCTTTTGTAGCTCTTTGCAGTCTGCCTGGATCTTAACTATCTTGAGTAGTTTTGTATCACCTGCAAATTTTGCCACCTCCCTGGTTACCCCTTTTCCCAGATCGTTTATGAATTTGTTAAATAGGACTGGTCCCAGTACAGACCCCCGGGGAACACCACTATTTTCCAGTCTCCATTCTGAAAACTGACTATTTATTCCTACCCTTTGTTTCCTATCTTTTAACCAGTTACCAAGCCATGAGAGAACCTTCCCTCTTATCCCATGACAAGACCAATCTGGGATCCACAGATCTTATCACAGTGGGACTGACGGCTCCCAGTGGAAGGGGCAGATCTGGATTATTGAGTCGGGCTGCACGTCGTTCTTTCCTCCTTTCCCGTTCCTCCATTTCCTGTTTTCTTCATTGGGTCTCGTAATCCTGGGATCCTTCCCACAAGGTCCTTCTCCATTTCACGGACTGGAGGGCTTGGGTTTCCCATAACTCCCCAGCGGCAGAGCAGGCAGACAAAGAGACAATTTCTCTCAATGTCTGTGAAGGCGGATGAAGGCTGCAGCAGGATGGCGATCTCTAATCGCCTCCATTTCCTGGTGCTTGGATGAAGAGCCTCATCCTGCCAAGCACCATGTGGACATTGATGTGCAATGGAGTCTCCATGTTAAAAGAAACCACACACAGGTGTCTCCCATAGTCACATCTAAGTCCTGTGGTGATCAGTGACGGAAACTCCTGGTCACCGACCAGCACACAAGCAGCGGCTGTCAGAGGGTCATTTTTGCATTTGGACAGAGGCAGCCTGCAACTCGGCAGCCGCAACCACAACCGAGCAGCCCTTTTAGGGCCCACTCCACTCCCCTGCATGGGGAGGGCAGTTCGTGGGCAGTCTGACCTAGTGCTCAAAGCAGGAGTTGGGAAATCAGGCTGGGCCATGTACCAGGAGGTCAGAGTCTGAGACAAGCCCGAGGGCAAACCCAGAGCGGAGTATCGGGAGGCAGGGTCTGTTTACCAGGAGATCAGAGGCAGGAGCCAAACTTGAGAGCAGAACCAGGGATCAACAACCAGAGTCAGGCTGGGTCAGGATACGAGGAAGAGGAAAAGGGCGAGTAAAAGGAAGAGAAAGGCACACACTGCAGAGCAGGGTGGATCCCATCTGCATGGACATCTTCCTGTTCCTGTGCTGGATTTAAATAGGGGCTGTGGACCAATCAGGGCTCCTCAGTGTTTGGCCAATCAGCTCCCAGGATTGGAGCCCTGTGAGTTCAGCTCTAATCTGTGAGTGCTTAGCACGTCCCTGGGTGGCAGGTTGGAACCTGCTAACACCAGAGACCCCTGAAGACCTGGGTTCAAGACGCTAACATCAGGCTGGAAAAGGTGCCCTAAAAGGAGTCCTCTTTGCCTCCCCCAACTGGATACCTGTGTTCAAAGGAACATGGGAAACTTTATAGTTTATGCTGATTATAGTTATAACAATTATAGAGACGAGGTGGCAGAGGTTATATCTTTTATTCAACCAGCCTCTTTGATGAAAGAGGCAAGCATTCGAGCTTATGCAGAGCCTTCATTCTTCAAGTCTGGGAAAGGTCCCTCAGAGAAGTCCCAGCTAAATATGAGGTGGACCAGATTGTTTAGCCGAAGCAGTTAACACATGTTGCAAGAAACCATTCAAAGTGAAGTGGACAGCTAACCCCTTGGCAGTCATAGGACAAAGGCAAGTCAGTGGGTTACAGATTGTTGTAATGAGCCAGAAATCCACTGTCTTTACTGAGGCCATGTCGACACTACACAATTGAGTCAACCTAACTTACGTTGGCATACAGCCACCACAGTAATTCCATCGCATGTCTGGATCCACACTTTGCTCTTTGTGTCGGCGGTTTGCGTCCTCAGCCTGCGACTCCAGACGTGATTATTTGGCTTTACTATCTACATGTAAACGTCTAGTAGTTGCCCTACATTTCTATCAGCCATACAAAGAAAACTGATTGAACTGTGAGAGTGGCGCATTGTGGGATGGATTCTGAAAGCCAGTAACAGTTGACATAAGTGATACCGTATCTATGCTGGCTCTGTGTCGACCTAACTATATTGAATGTGACTCTACACCACTCGTGGAGGTGGAGTTGTTAAGTCAGCGTAGCAGGGTAGTTACATCGAATGAAGTGAAATTTGAGCGTAGACACTTACAGGGTTAGGTAGATGTGAGCTGACCTAACTCTGTAGTATCAGAGAGTAGCCGTGTTAGTCTGTATCCAGAAAAACAATGAGTTTGGTGGCACCTTAAAGACTAACAGATTTATTTGTTTACTCTGTAGGAGTTGTAAGGTGTAGCAAAATTATGAACTGAAGCTCTCTGGCTCATCTTTTGAAGGTGCTATGCAGGTTCCCTTTGACCACAAGGATGGAGAGGTTAGATATGGAGTTTTGTGCCCAGCTCTATTTCCAAGAGGATTAAGCTAAATCTGGAAAAGGCACTTTTATCCTGGAATAAGCGTGTCCACACAGACAGCAAATCTGGTCAATTTCCCCATGTAGAGTCTTCGAAATGTCGGGCTGGAAGGGACCTTCAGAGGGCTTCAATCCAGCCCCCCTCCACTGACCCAGAACCAAGTAAACCTGAATCATCCCTGACAGGCCCTTGTCCAACCTGTTCTTAAAACCACCAGTGATGACCATACTTTGGGTATGTCTACACTGCAGCTGGGCATCTCTGACAGTGGGGATATTGCAGGGTCAGGCTGGAGCTCAGGATCTCACTCCCCCCCGCCACCAGTTTGCCACGCTCCATATCACTGTGTAGACAAGACGTAAGACACAGCATCGCTCCAGGAACTCTCACTCGCTCGCATTATGCCATGAGCCGTCTTTGAAACCACTGCACGTGTGGTGTCGATGCACTTACAGACAGCTCCTGCCACAAGCTCGGGCTTGTCCTGTGCCCCGGTGGGATTCAGACACACCCTCACGCGATTGCAGGTCGACTCCAGGCATTCATGTTCTGGCAGTGTCAGCAGAGGCCAGCAGACGCATTGGGCACCTATCTTGGTTCCAGGAGATGGATGCATGCAACAAGGTCAGGGTACATCCCCTTCTTGGAACGGAGACAGACACTAGGGTTCAAGTGTCGAAACCAGCGCTCTTTCCTGGGTAGAGCTGTCTGAAACAAAACGTACAGAACGAGATTTTGTTTTTTCAGAGGCCATTAATTGTGGCTGCACTTAAAAGCTGCTCACATCCCTGAACGCACTCGCTTATCAGCTCATTAAATTGTTAAGTGACATGAAATTGCACACACACCACCATCACCACCCCCAGAGGGCGAAACAACCCACCCACTAATTTGCAGGGAGCAGCTGAGCTGTAAATCAGGGTGGACCCATGACACTCTGAGGAAGCACTGGAGTTTGGGCACGCCCAGCCTTAGCTGCGTGTATCATGTATGTTAGCGTGCGGCTCATGGGAGACATTGGCCCATAGAGCTAGTGGGGAGTATTTTCATTTTTTTTTTCCCACCAGGAAAATGCTGATTTCGCAAAACCGAAACTTTTGGCAGAAAAGTTTTGACAAAACTTGGGTCCAGGATGGGACTTATGGTCGAAGCTAGAGCTTAATGACTAATAGCCCAGATTGGACCACTCGTCTGGCAGACCCTGGATCTTTCTGAAGAGGGGCAGGAACCTCCCCCAGGTGCATGCCCTAAGTACCTGGAAATCCTTGGGGGAGTGGGGGCTTTCAGTCTCACTTGCATCAGGGTTGCCAGATTTTTTTCAAGACCACAAGCCTGAAATGAGTCTCGAAAGCAGCCCAAAATTCACATGGGACAGATCAGAGAGCAGTGTGGGGCAAGGAGGTGGGGTCAGAGAGCAGTGTGGGGCAAGGAGGCGAGGCTAGAAAGCAGCAGGGGTAGAGTTGCCAACTTTCTACTCATACAAAACTGAACACCTTTGACCTGCCCCTCCTCTGAGGCCTCACCCCTTCTCTGAGGACCAACCACCCACTCACTCCATCTCCCCTCCCTCTGTCACTTGCTCTCCCTAATCCTCACTCACTCGCTCATTTTCACTGGGCTGGCTCAGTGGGTTGGGGTGCGGGAGGGGATGAGGGCTCTGGCTGGGGATGTGTGCTCCGGGATGGGGACAGAAATGAGGCGTTTAGGGTGCGGGAGAGGGCTCCGGGCTGGTGGGGTGGAGCAAGGTGTTCAGAGCATGAGAGGGGGCTCTAAGCTGAGGCAGGGGGTTGGAGTGTGGGAGGGGGTAAGGGCTCTGGGCTGGAGGTGGAGTTTCCAGGTTGGGGCCAGAAATGAGGGGTTCAGGGTGTGGGAGGTGGACTCTGGTGTGGGGCCAGGGATGGGGGATTTAGGGTGCAGGAGGGGGCTTCGGACTGGGGTTGAAGGGTTGGGGTGCGAGGGTTGGGATGCGGGGGTGGTGAGGACTGTGGCTAGGGATGCAGACTCTGGGGTGGGGCTGGGGATTAGGGGTTTTGGGATGCCGGAGGATGCTCTGGACTGGGACTGAGGGGTTGGAGGGCAGGAGGGGGATAAGGGCTGGGGCAGGGGGTTGGGGCATGGAAGAGGGTCAGGGGTGCAGGCTCCAGGTGACGCTTACCTCAGGCAGCAGCATGTCCTGCCTCTGGCTCCTATGTGGAGGCGCAGCCAGGCAGCTCTGCGCTGTCCCGTCTGCAGGTGCCACCCCTGCAGCTCACTTTGGCCACAGTTCCCAGCCAATGGGAGCTGCAGAGCTGGCACTTGGGGCAGTGGCAGTGTGTGCAGCCCCCGGCTGCCCCTACACATAGAAGCCAGAAGGGGACATGCCACTGCTTCTAGGAGCCATGTGGAGACGTGGCAGGGAGGGTCCCTTTTCAACCGGGCATTCTGGTCGAAAACCAGACACCTGGCAACCCTAAGCGAGGGTGAGGAAGCAGGGTCAGAGAGCAGTGCATGGGTGGGCTCAGACACCCATGCGGGGACGGGGTCAGAGAGTCGTGGAGGGGGCTGGGTCAGACAGACATGCAGGGGTGGGGTCAGAGAGCTGTGTGGGAGCAGGGTCAGACAACCATGTGGGGGCAGGGTCAGACAGCTGTGTGAGGGTGGGGTCAGACAGCCATGCGGGGGCAGGGTCAGACAGACATGCGGGGGCGGAGTCAGATAGACATGCGGGGGCGGGGTCAGCGGGCCATGTGGGGGTGGGGTCAGACAGCCATGCAGGGCAGAGTCAGACATCCATGCAGGGGTGGGGTCAGACAGCTGTGCGGGGGCAGGGTCCGACATCCATGCAGGTGCAGGGGCAGACAGCAGTGTAGGGGTGGGGGCAGAGAGCAGTGCGGGGCATAATTCGTCACAGTCGTGCTGGGAAGAGGGCAGGGCTGAAGAAAAGGAAACACCCTGTGATGAAGCGAGAGAGCCCCACAGAGTTCAGCAAACAACCCCCCAGCCACCACTGAGTTGAAAAACCAACTAAGCTTAAAACGCATCGACCCGCAGTCGCATCTCGTCAGCAAGCTGCTGGTGCTCATCCCCATTGTCTAAATAATCAGATAGTCGCTGGGGTAGGGCAGGGCCACCACTACTGGGCTGCAGGTTAGACCTCGGTGGCCTGCTCTGGGGTTCCTGGAAAGTGTAAACAGTCCTCGGTTTCATTCTGGACCGAAAACAAATGTGGATGCATCAGAATTGTTTCTAAAGTGGAATTTCTGTTTTCCAGCCAGCCCTTACCATGCCTGTTCCCTAAGCCCCTCTTGAGACATTTGGACCAGTGCTACAACATGTTCGCTGGGCCCCACACCCTCCCATTTCAGCCCCCTTCCCCCCCTAACCACCTGCCATTAGAAGCATTTTGGGGACCCCCTTGAGCTTGGGTCCCTGGTACAACTGTTCCCATTCCCCCCCTCGTCAGCCCCTGCTGTCCCCTAAACTGACTTTTTTTTCCAACCTCGCTGCCCACAGAGTGGGACTGCGGCACAGATTTTCCCCCTCCCACATGCAGGGCAGCACCAAGGCAGAGAAAAGAGAGACCATCGTGATCATCTAGTCTGAGGTCCCGCACATTGCAGACCACAGAATCTTGTCCACCCACTCCTGTAATAGACCCCTGCCCTCTAACTGAGTTACTGACGTCCTCAAATCATGATGTAAAGACTTCACATTACAGAGAATCCATCATTTACACTAGTGTAAACCTGCAAGTGACCCATGCCCCACGCTGCAGAGAAAGGCAGAAAAAAAACCCCAAGGTCTCTGCCAATCTGACCTGGGGGGAAATTCCTTCCCAGCACCAGACATGGCAATCAGTTAGACCAGGGGTCGGCAACCTTTCAGAAGTGCTGGGCCGAGTCTTCATTTAGTCACTCTAATTTAAGGTTTCACGTGCCAGTCATACATTTTAACATTTTTCAAAGATCTCTTTCTATAACTCTATAATATATAACTAAACTATTGTTGTAAAATAAGGTTTTTAAAATGTTTAAGAAACTTCATTTAAAATTAAATTAAAATGCAGAGCCCCCTGGACCGGTGTCCAGGACCTGGGCAGTGTGAGTGCCACTGAAAATCAGCTTGCGTGCCGCCTTCGGCATGCGTGCCATAGGTTGCCTACCCCCGAGTTAGACCCTAAGCAAGTGGGCAAGACCCACCATGCAGATACTTGGGAAATAATTCGTAACTCAGAGCCCTCCCTACCTAGTGTCCCATCACTGGGCCGTTGGAGATATCTGCTGCCAGTAGTCACAGATTGGCTACGTGCTATTGTCAGCAGCCCCCTCCATAAACTTATCCAGTTCAGTCTTGAAGCAAGTTCAGCTTTTTGCCCCACTGCTCCCCTTGGGAGGCTGTTCCAAAACTTCACCCCTCTGAGGGTTAGAAAGCTTCAGCTAATTTCAAGCCTAAACTTGCTGATGGCCAGTTTTATATGATATTATATTCCTATTAATATTAACGATTGTATAAAAGACTGAATTCAATTGTATGTAATGTTGTTGTAGCTGTGTGGGTCCCAGGATATAAGGGTATGTCTACCCTTATGTCTATCCAGGGGGTAGCAATTGATCTATTGGGGATCAATTTATCGCGTCAGCAAACCTCGATGCCAACTCTGCCCACATATCTACACCAGCGACACCATCACAGGACCTAACCAGATCAGCCACACCATCACCGGTTCATTCACCTGCACATCCACCAATGTAATATACGCCATCATATGCCAGCAATGCCCCTCTGCTATGTACATCGGCCAAACTGGACAGTCTCTATGGAAATGGCAATATACAAAAACCTGTAGGAGAGCACTTCAATCTCCCTGGCCACACTATAGCAGACCTTAAGGTGGCCATCCTGCAGCAAAAAAACTTCAGGACCAGACTTCAAAGAGAAACTACTGAGCTTCAGTTCATCTGCAAATTTGACACCATCAGCTCAGGATTGAACAAAGACTGTGAATGGCTTGCCAACTACAGAACCAGGTTCTCCTCTCTTGGTTTTCACACCTCAGCTGCTAGAACAGGGCCTCATCCTCCCTGGTTGAACTAACCTCATTATCTCTAGCTTGCTTGCTAGCATATATATATATACCTGCCCCTGGAAATTTCCACTACATGCATCTGATGAAGTAGGTATTCACCCACGAAAGCTCATGCTCCAAAACATCTGTTAGTTTATAAGGTGCCACAGGATTCTCTGCTGCTTTTACAAAATGTTTTCCCATCTCGACTTGGGACACAAAGTCAAAATCCTGAAAATATTCATGAACCGAAAAAAGGATTTTTTGGTCTCCATTTTGGGTCAATGGAAACATTCCGTTTCAATCATTTCAAAATGTTTTGTTTTGATTCTGACCTTTCTTTCTTCTTTTTCTCACTCTCGTTAGCTTCAACTCTGCCTTCTCTGAGCAAAACTCCACAGATCGAGCTTCTTCAGTCTCTGGCTCTCAGGCAGGTTTTCCAGCTCTTGGATCTCTCCCGTCGCTCTTCTCTGAACCCTCCCTGATTTCCTGACATCTTGTTTGATGTGCAGCCCCCTAGAGCTGGGGGACTCTCCAGTCATGATCTCCTCAATGCTGTATCCACAGAAGATCCCACCTTCCAGCTCCTACTCGCTCTTCACTTGCTTCTGCAGCCCAGGGTTGCACTGAGCCTCTTAGCCAAAGCATCTCCCAGGGAGTTCATGGGCTGCTGGCCCCATCAGGTCTCCTGGGTCCTTCCCAGCATCACCAATCTCCAGGATACAGTCCACCACCTTCAAAATAACTTACTAAGAATGGAACCTCTTTGGAGGCAAGGACCATCTTTTTGTTCTGTGTTTGTGCAGCATCTGGCGCAGTGAGGTCCTTCTCCATGACTGGGGTTCAAAGGCACTTCCACCATAATAACAAGAATAATTAATTAATTAATAAGTGATAACTGCCTTGGAAACCAGAAATATCCCTGTTCATATTAGATCAATCGAGCCCAGACATTTTTTAAATAACTGTTACAGAGCTCCTTCTCCGCCTCAGTGGGTTCCACGCTTCCATTTAGTGATGGGCCGGGGTACACACCTTGCCTGAGCAGGCTTCCTCCCAGCCTCCTTGACAGGGGGAGGGGAAGGAGAGCCTCTTAGTCTCTGGTAGCCCCTCCGGGCGTGGTGGCGACAGGCCAGACCCCCAGTTCAGTCTCTTCCTTCTGGTGGGGTCTCTTCCCTCAGACCGTAGGGGCCCAAAAGCGCTGTTCGCCCTGTTGGGCAGGGTTTCCCCTGCCCTTTGCCCCTGTACCTGTGGGATTTCCCTCCTGGTTTCCTCCTCTGCACCACCCAGCTCACCAGTAGCTCACTTCCTCCCACAGCTTCTATCCTACACCTCTCTCTGGCTGGAGGGGAGTTTCATAACAGGTTCTAGCAGGCCCTTGATTGGCCCCAAGTGTCCTAATTAACCTGGAGTTATCCCTGTTCTGTTACCAAGGGAAAAGGGACCTGCTTCTCCTGGGGCTGCCTTCCAAAACTCTCCCACAATCGACCCACCCAGCCTGAGCGTAAGTTAGTGCCGGCCCGTTCCAATCTGTCTCTGAGTGGTGAGAGTCTAGCTTGCCTGGCACCCAGCTGTACAACAGCTCTCCAGGCTATTTCTAGACGCTGCTTGTAACCCGATTCCCCGTTCACTCCCCATGGCATAAATCAGGAGTAACTAATTTCATAGCACTTCGTGGTGGAAGATATGACTAGATCTGTCTCTGAGGCCACTTCAGCCCTTGTCTTCTTGGTTCAAGGGCACTGCTGGGTATCAGCCACTGGCCTCAAATTAGTACGGGAATGAGGAAGCCAAGAAGGAGGCAAACTAAGAACAGATGGGGGAACGGTACATGATTTGTCTCCTGCTTTCTGTTCCCTGGAGGATTGCATTGTCCTGCTTTTCTACCCAATCACTGTTTTGCCCAGCAGCAGACTGGTCCCAGGCAGGTTCTCTCTCCCTTAGACCTCACTGCCTCCTCTTTGCAACAACTCCCCCTCAATGCTGCCAGTTTAATCTCTCGTACACCAAGGACTTATCTAGCTTAAGTTGATTAGAACCAAGTTTGAGTGAAACCAGGCTAGGCCATCGTAAAGGAGAAAATCCATACACCCAAGGTTTCCACAACTGATATCTGATTCTAGGATAACATAAAGGGGCCCAGTTTTCAGAGAAGTTGAATGTCCATCCTCAGAAATCCAGGCTGCTTTAAGTAACTAGGCACGGTCCAGACACACAGTGAGGGACAGGCCCTGCCCGAGTTGAGATTAGGGCCCCGTTGTGCCGGGTGCTGCCCAGACAAATCGAGGGACAGTCCCTTCCCCAGCTGAGATCAGGGCCCTGTCATGCCAGAACCACAGGCGGGCAGTAAAGGATTGTGAGTGATTTGCCTGTGGTCAGTGAAGGATTGTGGGTAATTTACAGTTGGGTAGCAAAGAAGGATCATGGGTAATTCTGAGTGGGCTGCAAAGGCTTGTGGGTGGTTTGCAGGTGGGCAGCTTTGGTTTTGGTATGAGGAAAGGCCATTTTTTTGCCATTAAAACACCAACCTAGGACTCAGGTTTGAATCCTGACTCCCATCTTAGACTGTTGGGGCAAGTTACTGAGTCTCATCGTGCCTCGTTTCCTTACCTCTAAAACAAGGATGGGGGGTTGGGGGGCACTGTAAGGATAAAGTCCATTAATGTTGTGAGGCACTGACATTCTTTGGGGTGGGAGGGTGGGAGAGAACAGATACATCTGTAGACCAATGTGTGACACCCATGACCAAAGCAGCATAGATGTAGTCATGCTTAGACCTTTTTTTATATTTTGCTAGGTGCATTAATTAAACCTACTCGTCTTCAGATATTTCCCTGCCCCCACCCCCACCACCTGGGCAGCTGGGGAAACTGAGGAATGGCGCAACTCAGTGACCCTCTTGAGGAGTCGGGGCAGAGGAGGGAATTAAACGCAGCCCTGCAGCAACCTCAGGTGAGGGCCCTAATGCTCGGCCTGCCGGCTGCTGGGGCCACACTGCCACTGCTGTGCGAGTTGGGCCAGCCTGAGGGAACATGGCGCCCTGGGCAAATGTTTTTTGCCACCCTTTCTTTGGGTTGGAATCCAGCAGCATGGGGCACGGGATGCGAGGACCAGCTCCTGGCTCCAGAGCCCAGCCCCTCTGCCTGTGCTTCCTTGTCAGGCTGGTGGGTCCCCCGGCCCGGCTGGCCAGGGGCTACAGCCCCCAGGCTCGCCTGCACTCAGCCCAGGCCCTCCAGCTTGCGGCACTCTGACAGAGCCCTCCCGCCAACCACGGCACCCTGGGTGGTGGCCCACATCTCCCACCCGTAAGGCCAGCCCTGTGTCCAAGCCTCGTGGCGCCCACCCCAGTGGCCTCTGAGTCACGGATCGGGGGGCTCAGGAAGGCCGGGGAAAGCGAGGGCAGTTTCTGCTTTGCCTCTGGGGCAAGGCACCCACCGGGAGGGCGTGTTCCCCGCCACAGAAACTTCAGCTTTTCCTGGCCAGGTGCCAAGGGAAGGCGGGGCCGGCGGGGATTTAAGGGTGATGAGTTTCCCTGCTAATAAACCATCAGCTCCCCGCCGCCCAGCCCCGTGCAGCCAGGAAGCTAGGCCGCCGAGCCACCCGCCAGAAACATGGTCCTGTTGGCTGCGGCAATGCTGCTGCTGGCTTCAGGTGAAAGGGGGTTGGGGGTGAGTGTGCGTCTGTGTGCGTGCAGGGGGCGGCAGTGCATTTGTGGGTGTGGGCATGCGCCTGTGAGTGTGGGTGACTGTGTGAATGTCCGTGTGTGTGAGGGTGTGCGTGTGTGTCTGTATATGGCACAGGCAAGTGTGCAAGTGTCTATGTATGAGTGTGTATCAGGGTGTGCAGGGATGTGTATCTCTCTGTGTGTGCACGTGTGCGTATACATAAGTCAAGTAATTGTGTATGTGTGTGCATGTGTTTCTGTGTCTGTGTGTCTAGCCACAGGGCTGTGTATATGTGTGTGTGTACAAGTTAAATGTGTACACGAGTGTGGGGGGCATGTGCACATGTGTGTGTTACTGTATACGCATGTGTGTGTTACCACGCATGCGTGTGTTACAGTATGTGTGTGTAACTCTGTGTGTGTTACTGTGTATGTGCGTGTGTGTTACTGTGTGTGTGTTACTGTATATGCATGTGTGTGTTACCAAGTGTGTTCCTGTGTGTGTGCATGCGTTTGTCCATAACTGTATATGTGTGTTACTGTGTGTGTATGTGTTACTGTGTGTGTGTGTTACAGTATATGTATGTGCATTACTTTGTGTGTGTGTGTGTGTTTTACTGTATATCCATGTGTGTGTTACTGTGTCTATGCATGCATGTGTTTGTCCATTACCGTGTATGTGTGTGTTGCTGTATGTGTGCGTGTCACTGTTTATGTGTGTGCATTACTGCTTGTGTGTGCATGCGTTACTGTATGTGCATGTGTGTGTTACTGTGCATGTGTTACTGTGTGTGCCTGCATGTGTGTGTGTATACTAGGGTGTCTGTCTGCCTGTGAGGCAAGGCAGGAGGCCCCAGCATCGCCAAGCACCCGTTGGGTGACCCTGGGTGCTAGCAGAGCGGAGCTTGGAGGGACAGCTGAGGGGCTGGCTCTCGGGAAGGGACATGGGGGGGGATCAGACATGAAGGGATGACTGGGCAAGGACAGTTAATGGCTCAGGAAGAATGTTTGTGCACCCCTAATGTACTCCCCTGCCCTATGTCTGTGCTCCCCACCCCACATACTCTCCCACCCCTCCCCCTGTGCTCCCCAACCCACATACTCCCCATCCTCACCCCACGTACTCCCCCGCTCCACCACCCGTGCTCCCCATGCCACGTACTCCCCTGCCCCACCCCTGTGCTCTCCACCCCATGTACTCCCCCACTCCGCCCCACGTACTCCCTTGCCCCCAACCACAGTGATCCCCCATCCCACATACTCCGTGCCCCACCCCACCCTACATACTTCCCCACCCCATCCCCAGTGCTCCCTACCCCACTTACTCCCCTACGCCACCCCCTGTGCTCCCCACATCCCCTGCACTTGAGCCTACTCTGCCATGAGCAGGAGCCTCCACCAACCGTTTAATATGGTCTGTACATGTCAGTACATCTTCAAACAAGGGGTGAGTGTCCCCTAATCCCTAGACCCCTGCACTCCCCCATAGATCCCCCATGATCCCAGCTCCTCCCATCCCTCTGCCCTGTCCCCGTGCAGCATTCCAGGTCCCAGCCTAGCCCCAGGGGCCACTGCCCAGCTCGGCAGTGGCTCCTAGGAGAAGACACGGACAGGGGGTCTCCACGCGCTGCACCCACCCCAACCGCTGACTCCACAGCTCCCAGGGGCCTGGAACAGGAAACTGCAGCCAATGGGAGCTGCGGGGGTAATGCCTGCAGGTAGGAGCAGCGCGCAGAGCCGCCTGGCCGCCCCTGAGCCTAGGAGACACTGCCAAACATGCCACCACTACCAGGAGCCGCCCATGGTAAGCGCCGTCCAGCCGGAGTCTACACCCCTCACCGCCTCCTGCAGCCCAACCCCCTGCCCCAGCTCTGATCCCCCTCCTGCACTCAAACTCCCTCCCACACCCCAATCTCCTGCCCCAGGCTCAGCCTGGAGCCCCCTCCTGCACCCTAACCCCCTGCCCCAGGATCAGTCCATGCTCCAAACCTCTCAGCCCCACTCCCCAACCCACAGCCCCCACCCCAATCCCCTGCCCCAGCCCGGTGAAAGTGAGTGAGGGTGGGGGAGAGCGAGAAACTTAGGGAAGGGGGCTGGAATGAGTGGGGGAGGGGCCTTGGAGAAAAGGCGGGGCAGGGGCATGGCCTTGGGGAAGGGGTGGGATGGGCGGGGCAAGGGTGTTTAGGTTGGTGCAGTTAGACAGCTGGCAACCCTAGTTCAGACACTGACATTTCCCCCACACACACACATACACTTTAGTGGCTGCTGAGGACGAGCGGATCATCGGGGGACAGTCCTGTGGCCGGCACCAGCAGGCCTACCAAGTGGCCCTAATGGACTCCCCCAACACCGTGCGCTGCGGGGGGGTGTTGATCGACCCCAGCTGGGTGCTGACAGCTGCCCACTGCGACACCGTGGGGTAAGGAGCCCAGGGCTGGGTGGGGGGACGCAGAGAGGAGGATGCGGGGGGGGGGCGTCGGTTAGAACATGAGCCGGGCGCTCAGGACAACCAGCTTCCATTCCCTGCTCGATGCTGACTTCCCTTGGGCAGCTCACTGAGCCGGCCTGCGCCTCAGTTTCTCCCATCTGGACAATGGCGATAACAGCCCTGCCCTGCTTCACAGGGGGCTGGAGAGGGGAAAGAGGCCTAGATGCTATGGCGATTGGGGCTGTATAACTAGCTATGCTGGTGGATGTGGGAGGTGTGAGATTCAGAACATGTTTCACCTCCTCCTGCTCTTTGTTGGGGCCTTGGCTTTGTGGAGTGTAAGAGCTTCCAGGCAGGGCCTCTCTGGCTGTATCTGGGCAGCACCCAGCACGCCAGGGCCCTGATCCCACCTGGGGCAGGGAGTGTCCCTGGCTGCGTCTGGGCAGAGCCCACGACGACAGGGCCCTGATCTCAGCTGGGGCAGGGACTGTCCCTGGCTGCAGGGGCGGCTCCAGGCCCTAGCACGCCAAGCACGTGCTTGGGGCGGCATGCTGCGGGAGGCGCTCTGCCGGTCGCCGGGAGGACGGCAGGCAGCTCTGATGGACCTCCCGCAGGCAGGACCAGCGGACCGCGGAACCAGTGGACCCTCCGCAGGCATGACTGCGGGAGGTCCACTGGAGCCGCCTGCCGCCCTCCCGACGACAGGCAGAGCGCCCCCCGTGGCATGCTACCGTGCTTGGGGCGGCGAAATGTCTAGAGCCGCCCCTGCCTGGCTGTGTCTAGGCAGAGCCCAGCATGACAGGGCCCTGATCTCACCTGGGGCAGGGACTGTCCCTGGCTGTGTCTGGGAAGAGCCCAGCACAGCAGGGCCCCAAACTCAGCTGGGGCTGTCTGTCTCTGGGTCTGTGCAATGCTCAGCACAATGGGGCTCTGATCTGTATAGGGTACTTGGAAATGTGACCTAGATCCTCAAATGGCATAAATTTGCTCCAGTGGGGTTACAACCAATTGCCACCAGCTGAGGGATCTGGCCCCGCATTGCTATTTTACCACTAGTCCCCCAGTAGTTAGTGGTGCTTTTCTCCAAGTCCCAGCCTCTGGAGTCCAGTGACTATGAGAGTATCTCGGCTTCCATTGTAACAAGAAAAGTAAGTTTCCACCTTCCTAGTTGGGGAGAAAAGCTGGAAAATTTGAGAAATTGAAAGAGTCTGAAACCAGGTGATAAATTTAAACAAATAATAAAAATCTGCGCTTCTTGCTGTATTTGGTCTGTAGTTTTAAAAAATTGCAAGTAATTTCCTGATTTTTAAGCCAATCTCATGATTTTGGGGGGCTGGACTCACAACTTTGGAATGTGTGGGGTTGGCAGTTCTGGAAGCAGAAGGGAAATTTCTCCCTATGCATTTCGATGCTGTGCAAAGAATTGATTTTTCGGTCCACTAGCACTGCTGAAAAATCGGGGGGAAATGTTTTGGGCTTCACATTTTTCACAATGTTCAACAAATCAAAAAGTATAACAACACTTCTTTGTTTTGGGCGGGATGGAATGTTTTGTTTGACCTGAGACGGAAGATTTCATTTTGATACTGAGCATTTTTTAATGTTTTTTCAAAATCAAATGAAGGGAAATTTTGAACCAAAATAATCAAAATTTTCAACTGTCGACATGAAACATTTTGGATTTTTTCATATTTTGGTTTTAAATGAACCATTTGGAAACCGACACGAATTGATAAAATAGTGTTGCCGAATCTGGATTTTTCACCAGAAAAAATGGTCTGGCTGAAAAATATCCAGTCAGTCATTTCTAGCATATTAGCAAACCTGCTTTCCCCAACATGTAAACCCTTTACTATACAATAGTATAGTACTGACGATCTGGAGTTAGGCTGGGATTTGAAAGCCAGTCACTGGGTTTTGATGCCTGGTTCCCATTTATTTGACTGGGAATTGGGCATCCCAATGCATTAAATGGCTTTGAAGTTATCAGACAGCATTCAGTTTGCATCATTATGGCTAGAAAAAATAGGCCATGCAGCATCTGCGTCTGATGGAATGATTTATTGTATATAACCAATCAGGGATGAGAGTTAAATCACATGTCCTATTGTAACCAACCAATAATGCATACATTGGGAGCATGCGTCATGAGCTGTTCAGGAAAAAGAAGAGGTTTTATCCCAAGTCCCACAATATTTGATCCTTTTTTCTAAGGCTTCCATTGGTGGGGTCAAGAGAATCTCAGTTTTGATTTTTCAGAAGTTTCTAGTCTTCATGAGTGCAGAGCAAAAGGAATCCAAATTGCTCCAAAAACAAAACACAAACAAAAAAGCCTTAAATCTTTTATTTCAAAATAACTGATGATTATTAAGCCAATCTTTTGACTAGACTTGGGTGATTCTTTTGACTAAAACCTTTTTTTTGTATTTTGATGAACAATGCAGATATTTTTCATCTAAAAAAGCAGATTTCATTAATTCATGTTGATTTCACCTAATTGCTTCAGGGAGAAAAATCCTAAAATATAAAAATTCAGAAAAAAAAATCAAAATATTGCATTCTGACATTTTTGAAATGACACATTTCAATTTTTCAATTCCAAAGAACTTTTTTGTTTAGAAATTTCCTGTGGGATTTTTTTTTAATTAAATATGTCACAAAAAGATTGAAATGAAATACCTAGTTTCAGGACAAACGAAACATTATGTTTGGCCTGTGATTATTTTTTCAGCTTTTGGATTCTCTGAAAATTTAGAAAAAATTCATTTTCAGTTCAACCCGAAATAATTTGGGGGGTGGAATTTTTCAGAATTGCCAGTGAGTGAAAAATCCATTCTTTGCCCAGCTCTTCTAATGATTTTGGGGCCTGACTCGTGATTTTTGAGTGCTTCAGGTTGGCAACTGGGAGAATTTCTCCTTGTGGAGAAGCTTGTCTATACTTGCAGTGTTTTGTACTCAATTCAAGGGGGAAAGACAGATGCTATATGTCAGTGGGTGAACCAGAGGCCTGGGGAGGTAAGCCCTTGGCCCAGTCCACCCGTTCTGCCCGCAGCCCGTCCCCCCGTCCCCCACCAAGGTCCAGAGCCCATCCTTCCCCCTCCCCTACCCCTCGGCCCAGTCCACTCCTTCTGCCCAAGGACCGCCCCCCCTTCCCCCGCCAAAGTCCAGAGCCCCTCCTTCCCCCTCCCCTAGCGCTCAGCCCAGTCCACCCCTTCTGCTCGCGGCCCACCCTCCCCTTCCCCCGCCAAAGTCCAAAGCCCCTCCTTCCCCCTCCCCTAGCCCCAGGCCCAGGGTCGGCTCTAGGCACCAGCAAACCAAGCACGTGCTTGGAGCGACACATTTTCAAGGGCAGCATTCTGGACTTTTTTTTTTTTTTTTGCTTCTGGTGGTCCTGTTTAGCTGTTCCGCCCTTGCTGGGGGGCCTGAAAAAATTTTTCATCAGGGCCCAGACCCGCTCTCGGTGGCCCTGGGCAGCAAGGGGTGCAAGTTAGGGGGGGAAGAGAGAGCCCAGAGCTAAGGTGGCAGGGAGTGCGAGTGGCGGGGGAAGATAGAGCCCAGAGCTGAGGTGGCAGAGGGTGCGGGTGTGGGGGAGAAGAGAGAGCCCAAGGCTGGGGTGGCAGGGGGTGCGGGTGGAGGAGGGAAGAGAGATTCCAGAGCTAGCGTGGCAGGGGGTGCAGTGGGGCGGGGGGAGAGAGAGCCCAGGGCTGGGGTAGGGGGGCAGCCAAAAATTTTTTTGCTCGGGGTGGCAAAAAACCTAGAGCCGACCCTGCCCAGGCCGCCCAAACGCCTCCAGCCCCAGAGTGCCAGGCAGGCGGGCAGCATGCAGCCCCTAGCCCTGGAGCACTGGGTGAGAACCATGGCCCCCAGAACCTCCAGCCCCAATGCCCCCATCCCTCCCCCATCCCAGGGCAGGTAGCCACAGTGCCCCCATCCCTGCCGTATCGGCAATGCAGCCCCAGCGCCCCGAGCCCTGGCCCCAGCGCCCAGGGGGACCCCAGCACTGGGCAGCCCCAGCCACCCCAACTCCCAGCTACGGGCTGGCTTCCCTATTCCCAGCCCCAGCCCGAGGACTCTTCCCAGAATAGGAGCAGCCTGCCTGGGCTGAGGCCAAGGGGGAAGCAGCAAGTGGGAAGGGGGGTGTCTCAGGACGGGGGCACGCAGGGCTGTTTGGGGAGGCCTCGCTTTGCTCAGCCTACGATATGCGCTGCCCATGTTTGTCAGAAAAACGATGTGTTGCAAACGATTTGCTCAGCTCTAGAAAGGAATGACATCAAACAAAAATATTATGTATGCAATGTCCCCTTTATGCCTTTCTCTCCATTTGCGGAATGGCACCTAAGCCCCCCCCTTTCCCCCCCCCAAAAAGTCTTGGGCCAAATCTATTCGTTGAATTTGTGCTCAAGTCACCAATAATTTAAGGGCAACCAAAACGCCATTTTTCAGCAAGTAAATTATTCACGGTCCAAAAAACATTTGTCCAGAACTTTTTGTCTTTGTGATGCTTCTTCTACTCTAGGCAAAGTTAGCACTGTGCGTCCAGTGAATTAGGCCTGTCTTATGTGTATCCCACAGCCAGGAGCTCTTTTGCATTGGTAAATCACCAAACTAAAGTGAACCTTTTGAGGAATTAATTCATAGATTCCAATCCCAGAAGGGATCGCCTGGTCTGCCCTCCTGTGGCACAGGCCAGAGAACGGCCCCAAAATAATTCCTAGAAACACATCCGCTCTTGATTTAAAAGTTAGCAGTGATGGAGAATCCACCATGATCCATGGTAAGCTGCATAGATTTCAATTTACAACATTTCACAAAATTGTGGGGTTTAAGCATTTTTTTTTCCATTTAAATCTATTAAAATTTTCACAGTTCTGGGGGGAATCAGACAGCAAGGGCTTAAGACAATAATTATTTAATGACACTAGACCCGGAAATTCAAAAAGTTAAAACACAAATTGTCAACATCACACGTCAAAACCTACAGAGTAAATATCCTGAAATCAAAACTCTAATTAGTTCTCAAACAGCAGCTTTTTTCATTTTGCCCCCTGTCCATTTCGATTATTGTCAGTGGAAATGTTTTTTCATTGGTTTGTGTGTGGACAGTGAAATTGAGGTTTACTGACATTTAGCAATAAAAATCGAATCCTTCCAAGCCTAGTAATGAATGACAAATTAAATGGCGGGGGGGGGGGGGCTATGTATAGTACCACTGGTAACGCTCAGCTTATGCTCCAATATGTCTGCTAGACTATAAGGTGCCACAGGACTCTATGTTGCTTTTTACTAGTAACACTGTAGAGTGCTTACGCTGGGGCAGATGCTGGAAATCAGGATTCCTGGGTTCTATCCCCAGCTCCGGGAGGAGAGTGGGGCCTAGTGGTTAGAGGACTGGAAGCCGAGTCTCCTGGCTTCTATCCCTGGATCTGGGAGGGGAACTGAGTCTAGTGGTTAGAACGGGGGGGACTGAGAGTCAGGACTCCAGGGTTCTGTTCAGAGGAGAGCGGGGGCTGCGACACTGAGGTTAGGGGAAGATGGCTGCTGCTGTTTTCCCCAAGAAAAGCTAAGATTACCTTGTCCTGACATGACTGAAGGCGCCAGGAATGTAGCAATCCCAGCACCTATCACAAGACTGGGCAGCTATCCAAAGGGTGAGTCTATAATCTTATGGGCTGCCCTTAGCCAGACTGGAGCTTGGAGAGTGAAGTGAAAGGGTGGCCATGTGGTTAGGCCCCTGGCCTAGAGTTGGGGAGAGCTACGTTCGAGGTCTTGCTCTGTTACAGACTTCCTGGATGACTTTGGGCAAGTCACTTAGCCTCTGTATGCCTCAGTTTCCCTATCTGTGCAACAGGGAGAATAGTCCTCACAGCTAACGAGGCAGGATTTCCGAAGGATGCCCAGGAATTTATACCCATCGAAACAGAAGATACAAAACCCGCAGTGCTGAGTCTCAGCTGATTTGGTCTGCGAGACTAAGAAGTGCAGTGGGGATGTTCAGATCCGGGTTCTGAGAACCTCCTTTTCTTGGGGTCTCAGAATCTGGGCTCCAGCCCAAGCCCACGCCTCTACCCTGCAATTTTCTAGCCCCACATCCCGAGCCCCAGGTCAGCCATGCCATGGGTATTTTTATTGTGGCATAAATGCACCCTAACTACCTTAGCCCAGCCCAGCTTTTGCCTTTCCCTCCAAAATCAGTTCCTCTGCCTTCTAGATCATTTCCCAGCCTCTTGGCTGGAACGCCCTGCGTCTCTTGGCCTCAGTGCCTCGCTGGGCGGGAGTTAAGCACTGAAATGCCTTGAGGGAGGTGAGGCTCAGCACCTCGCCCCGGACGTGCTGCCCAGAGCAGAACAGAGCCGTGCAGCATCTTGGTGTGTGTGTTTGTGCAGCACCTGGTGTAATGGGGCACCTGTAATCAGTAATAACATAAACAATCTGCAGTAAATACAGAGCCCAAAGTAGCAATGGCCTTTGCATGTATTTTCGGTTGCAGTCCTATCAATTTTCAAATCTCTGTCTAATTTGCTGTCTGCCCTGCCCCCAGATTGCTTCTGCCCTGCTGTCTAATTCCCTTGGTCTCAGCTCCCTGGACTTAGGGCTCTTTTAAACACCATTAAGGTAGCACAGTAGCCTCCAAGGACGATGTCCACCTGACATTTTCCCCCACCTCTAGGCCATTAACACAGTGGAGCAAGATCCCCAGCTGGAGTCAATCGGCCGCAACTCCATTGCAGTCAATGGGGCAAGATCCCCAGCTGGTGTCAATCGGCCACAGCTCCGTTGGAGTCAATAGGCCAGATCCCAGCTGGGGTCAATCAGCCGTAGCTCCATTGGAGTCAATGGGGCCAGATCCCAGTTGGGGTCAATTGGCCATAGCTCCATTGGAGTCAATGGGGCAGATTCCAGCTGGGGTCAATGGGCCGCAGCTCTATTGGAGTCAATGGGCCAGATCCCAGCTGGGGTCAATCGGCCATAGCTCCATTGGGGTCACTGGAGCCAGATCCCAAGCTGATGTCAATCGGCTGCAGCTCCATTGGAGTCAGTTGGGCCAGATCTCAGCTGGGGTCAATCAGCCGTAGCTCCATTGGAGTCAATGGGCCAGATCCCAGCTGGGGTCAACGGGCCGTAGCTCCACTGGAGTCAATGGGGCCAGGCCCCCAGCACCTCTCTTCCCTCCTCCAACAAATCTCTGCTCTGTGTCTCAACACCTGGATCTGCCATTACCCACACAGCAGGCGATTTCAAAACCGCCTTCACTCCCCTGAATTCCACAAAGGTGATGCTGAGCAGGGGCGTGAGATGCAGACAGAACCACCCTGTGTAGGTGTCTCTCTGTAGCCTTGGGCAGGAAGGTCTGGAAATCCAGAGGGTTGGTATGGCACAAATACAGGCAGGGAAAAGATTGTCCCTTGCTTTCAGATGTCTGCCTCACTGCAAAGCCAGCGCTGTCGTCACCTCAAAGCCCTGAGAAAAAGCACCAAGTTGTCATAAAAAGCCCTGAGACTGGCTTTTTAGCCAAGAAATGAGATAAGCATCAGAAAACCACAAGACTGATTTAAAAATCATGAGATTGGCATAACATCAGGAGATTGCTTTAAAAATTACCGATCTGGCTGGAAAAAATCATGAGATTATAATGACCTGTGGTTAAAATTATGAAACTGTGATTAAAAAAAATCATGAGACTGGCAGAAAAAAATCATGAGATAGGAATCCAAAAATTAGTTTGGCATAAAAAAAACCCCACAAGATTGATTCAGAAATTCTGAGATTGGCAGAAAAAATCATGGGATTATCACTGGCAGCGGGGAAGCTGTTTGTAATGGGAAACTTAGATCTTGAAGCATGAGCCCCTGGGGAAGCAAAGCCAGATGTGGTGCAGGAAGGTCAGATGTGGCCTCTGGACTATGTTTGGTCGGCAGCCGACACGACATCTACAGATTCTGCAGGTTCATAGCTTTCATTAAAACAAAGGTAAATTTCTAGCCCTGGTGGCTGTAGAGTATAACTGTGGGTATAACTCATGTGGTGATGTCCTCATCTCGGCTGGGGTCTGTGCAGCACCCAGCACAATTGGGTCAGCAAACACCCCTTGTCCTTGATCCATCTAACTGGGTCACTTCAGTGTCAATGTGATCTATTTAATCACCGATCCTTGTGCTGGATGGAATGGGTGGGGGCAAGGGGATTGGGAGTTAAGTGCTTTCTGTTTTCAGTGCTTGAAACATACTACATCTCTCATGATGCACCGTGACATGTGAGTCATGTAGTGCAGCATGGGAGATGTGGTCCAGATGGGGAGCCCAGCCCATAAAGGAAAACAGTGGCATGCGCGACTAAACTGCAGTTCCCATGAGGCACTGAGGCAGTATTTCCAAACTGAAGTTTTGCCATTTTTAGATACAACTTGCTGGTTTGGGGGCATTCTCTTTTTGATGCAATATCTAAATTCTCCAAGAAAGCAGACACTTTTCACAGTAAATTTTGCATTGTCAAAAAAACAATTTTCCATCAAAAAACGAGTTTCCAATGAGATATTTGGACCAGTCCTGATGGAGAAAAGGGGAAAAGGAAACAAAGAAAAGGAAAAAATGTGGATGTGAGTGGGGGAGGGAATGTCCACAAAAATCCTAGATCCCACTCACCCTGTGGCCTTAAGTGGCGGAAAATCGGAGGAAACCCAAAATCTGAGTGTCTGATTTTATACCTCGGCCCATCATTAAACATGGAATTAGGCCTTTTCTTCTCAATGAATACCATCTCCATAGTCTGCCCCCAGTGGCATCTGGGAAACAATTAAAGGTCTTGTGTAGCCAGCTGGATTTTCACACCTGCATGTCTATGCCAACTGGCATGAGCATTACTGACAAAGAGCACCCGAGGACGGTGAATGCCGGCCAATGGTATCAGGGCAACGAGGTGTATGTGAGGAGTATATAAGAGCAACACAGGAATTATTAGAGATAGAACAATGAGCCAGTCCAGGCCGGGATCCCCACCCACTCCTTGCTGCCCTGGATGCAGACTGGTATCCACCACCCTTCCCTGCCTTCCTGAATCAGACTCATGGACCCATCTTGCCCAGTCTCCCCTCCCACATCAGGTCAGACCCATGGGTCTGTCTAGCCCAGTGTCCCTCACCCCAGATCAGATACAGAGGCTCGTCGAAGTGGGTGTCCCCACTCCAGAACAGATCCATGAGCTCATAAAATGGAGAAGATTCAGAGAAGAGACATCAGAATGATTAAAGATTTGAAAATCTGCCTTAGAGTGAGAAACTCCAGTCTATTACAGCATAAGAACGGCCACACTGGGTCAGACCAAAGGTCCATCTAGCCCAGTATCCTGTCTGCCAACAGTGACCAGCGGGAATGAACAGAACAGGGACTCATCAAGTGATCCATCCCCTGTCGCCCATTCCCAGCTTCTGGCAAACAGAAGCTAAGGACATCATCCCTTCCCATCCCAGCTAATAGCCACTGATGGACCTATCCTCCAGGAACTGATCAAGTTCTTTTTTAAACCCTGTTATAGTCCTGGCCTTCACAACATCCTCTGGCAAGAAGTTCCAGAGGATGTCGCACAGGCTGACTGTGCGTTGTGTGAAGAAATACTTCCTTTTGTTTGTTTCAAATCTGCTGCCTGTTCATTTCATTGGGTGGCCCCTAGTTCTTGTGTTATGAGAAGAAGTAAATAACACTTCCTTATTTACTTTCTCCACAACAGTCATGATCTTATAGACCTCTGTCATATCCCCCCTTAATCGTCTCTTTTCCAAGCTGAAAAGTCCCAGGCTTATTAATCTCTCCTTATATAGAAGCTGTTCCATTCTCCTAATCATTTTTGTTGCCCTTTTCTGAACCTTTTCCAACCTTTTTTGAGATGGGGCGACCACATCTGCACGCAGTGTTCATGTGTGGGTATACCATGGATTTATATAGAGACAATATGAAATTTTCTGTCTTATTATCTGTCCCTCTCTTAATGATTCCCGACATTCTGTTTGCTTTTTTGACTGCCTCTGCACACTGAGCGGGTGTTTTCAGAGAACTATCACAATGACTCCAAGATCTCTTTCTTGAGTGGCAACAGCTAATTTAGATCCCTTCATTGTACATGCGTGGTTGGGATTTTGTTTTCCAGTGTGCATTACTTTGCATTTATCAACATCGAATTTCATCTGCCTTAACAAAGCTTAACAAAGAGAAGGATCATGGGTGACGTGATCCCCATCTATAAGCACCTACATGAGGAACAAATATTTGCTAATGGTCTCGTCAGTCTCGCAAGTAGGTCTAATACCACCCAGCGGCTGAAAGCTGAAGCTAGGCAAATTCAGACAGAAAAGATGGCATAATTAACCATGAGAACAATTTACCAAGGGTCATGGTGGGTTCTCAATCACTGAAAGATTTTAAATCAACACTGGGTGTTTTTCTAAAAAATCTGCTTTGAGAATTAGTTTTGGGACAGGTCTCTGGCCTGAGCTCTGCAGGGAGTCAGTCTGGATGATCACAATGAACCATTCTGGCTTTGGAATCTATACCTCTATGAATCTAGCTTAGACACATGGTCTCGCGTGGTGTATTCCTCCCCCGACTTCTAGGATTGCCACCTGGCCAGTTTTCAACCGTCCTGGCCGGTTTTTGTTCTGCCAGTTCAAAGATTTAATATGCCAGTGACGCAACCTGGGACAGGTTGGAGTGCTTGGCAATTCCCACTCCTGTAGTCCAGCTTGGGCCGCGTGAGGCTAAGGTAAGGAAAACGATAACATCAAAATACATATATTGTGGGCGGTGTTTTGTTGTTTGTTTGTTAGCCCAGCATCCCCCATCTCCTCACCCCATTTCAGGCACAGGGGACCACCCGGCCAGGTATCTCCCAGCCTTCAACCCATATCAGATCCATGGTCCAGCCAGCCTACCTTCCTGCAGCTTTGGGGCTTGGCAGAATTTGGCTTTTATTTTTTGATCATTTTGAAGGGCAATATTGATGCTTCTTTGTAAGTTTTTTTTTTAATTTTACATTTTCACAGTTGTGCAAAATGATACGTTTCCAGCATCTTTTTCCCCCTGTTCTTAGTTATTTAAATTTTCGTCATTGCGGGGGGCTGGCAATGGGGAGGAATCAGACGATTATTTAACAGCAGTAGATGTGGGGAGTCAAAAAGTTAAAGCTTTGTAGCCGTTAAAACACAAATTGCCGGCATCGCGTGTCGATCCGAACAAAGCAAAGAGCCTGAAAACCAAAAGGCTTGAGCCGCACTTTTCTTACTTTGCCTTTTGCTATATTTTGATCATCATCCATGGAAATATTTTCCCCACAGTTCATGTGTGTGCAGTGCAGTCGCCACTAATTAATAAAAATCATATCCTCCCAGGCCTAAGCATATTGCATGTGAGGAATTCCACCCTGTTTCCCCTTTGCCAGATGTCCTGGAGCAGATCTGAGCTGGCTCTAATTTATTTGATTATAGAAAAGATGTACTGCAGCAAGACACAGCACAAGCCCAAGCGGATTTGCTGAGGAGGTTAAAGTTTAGAGTCTTGCCTCTTCTGGACAGGGCCACCCAGAGGGGGTGAGGCAATTTGCCCCAGGTCCCGGGTCCCTCAGGGGCCCCCACAAGAGTTTTTCGGGGCCTCTGGAGCAGGGTCCTTCACTTGCTCCAGGGGTCCCGGAAAAGTCTCGTGGGGTCTGGGCACGTGGAGCTTCTTCCACTCTGGGTCTTCGGCAACAGGGTGTCCTGCAGAAGCGAGACCCGCCGCCGAAGTGCTCGGTCTTCAGTGGTAATTCAGCAGCGGGGCGCCCCGCCATGGGTCTTCGGGGCACTTAGGCAGCGGGTCCCGGAGCGGAAGGACCCCCCGCTGCTGAATTATCGCCGAAGCGGGGACCCCCTGCCGCCGAAGAGCCCAGGCCCCCCGAATCCTCTGGGGAGCACTGCTTCTGGAAAAGCTGCCCCAGGTTTTAACTCAACTGTTCTTAGGTCCATCTAGAATGATGGTCCCCAAACTGTGGGATGGGGTGTGGAGGAACATCCAGGGGGGCATAGCGAGGCCCATGCCAGCCCCCGTGGCCCCAGCCCCCTCTGAGCTGTGGCCGTGGCTCCATTCTGAGCCCACTGCCCTGGCTGTGGCCCTGCTTCTAGCTGCAGCCCAGCCCTTGGCCCCTGCTCCTGGTTGCAGCTTCGCCCCCACTCTGAGCTTCTGCTTGGCCACCAGCCCCCACTCCCAGCCCCTGCTCTCAGTCACCAGCCCTCTGGCCACTACTCTTGGCCCCTGCACCTGGCCGTGGCTTAGGGTTGCCAGGCATCCTGTTTTTGACTGGAACACCCAGTTGAAAAGGGACCCTGGTGGCTCCAGTCGGCATTGACCAGACTGTTAAAAGTCCGGTTGGCCCCAGGCAGGCTGGGGCACGGGAGGGAGTTGGGGCATGGGCTCTGGGCGGTGCTGACCTGAGGCAGCTCCCGGAAGTGGCCAGCATATCTCTCCGGCTCCTAAGCGCAGGGGTGGCCATGGGGCTCTGCGCACTGCCCCCACTCACAGAAGCCGCCTCCGCAGCTCCCATTGGCCATGGTTCCCAGCCAATGAAAGCTGCAGAGCGGGTGCTCAGGGAGCAGCGCATAGAGCCTGCCTGACTTCACCTCTGCCTAGGAGCCAGAGGAACATACTGGCCACTCCGGGTGAGGTGAGCCTGAGGTGAGCACCCCCTGCCTGCACCTCAAACTCTTTCCTGTGCCCCAACCCGCTGCCCCAGCTCAGAACCCCTTGCCAGATCCCTGAGGCTCCTCCCACACTCCAGACCCCTTGGATCCACCCCCCAGCCCGGAGCCCTCTTCTGCACCCCAAGCCGCTCATTGTTGGCCCCACCTTAGAGCCCTCACCCCACACCTCCTCCTGCACTCAAACTCCCTGCCCCACCCGTGAGCCCCCTCCTGTACTCTGAACCCCTCAGCTCCAGGCCAGAGTCCTCTCCTAAATCCCAAACCCCTCATCCCTGGCCACACCCCCAACCGGAGGCTTCAGCCCCTCCCACACCTCAACCCACTGCCCCAGCACAGAGCCTCCTCCCATATGCTGAACCCCACATTTCTGACTCCACCTCAGAACCCACACCCCCAGTCAGAGCCGGAGCCCTCACTCCCTCCCACACCCCAACTCCCTGCTCCAGCCTGGAGCATCATCCCACCCTCCAAACCCCTCATCCTCTGCCCCACCCCAGAGCCCGCACCCACAGCCAGAACCCTCACCCCATCCTGCACCCCTGCCCCAGCCCGGTGAAAACACAAAAGTGAGCGAGGGTGGGGAAAGCAAGTGACGGGGGAGGGGAGAGTGAGGTGGGGGGCCTCGAATAAGGGGGTAGGACAGGGGTGGGGCAAGGGTGTTCGGTTTTCTGCAAATAGAAAGTTGGCAACCCTACCACAGCTGTCAAGGCTAATTCCTCACTCTGGCACTCCAAGTGCAGGAAGTGGGGCCCGCAGGGATTCTAAAACTTAACACTGGCCACTCCAGCCTGGTATTAAACTCCCAAGGGTGCAGCTTTTCTCTGACACTGGATGGGTAGATGCTGCCACCACCCCAAGTGCAGACCCCCTTGGAGAGCCCAGGAAAGCACACTTGGGAATTCCTTCCTGTGGGGTACCCTCAAGCTCGTTCACACACACACACACACACACACCGGGGAAGAGCTGAGAAAGACCAAAAAAAAAGGATATCAGCTGTTTTCACCAGCTAACTAAACATGTGCACAACCTCTTAAGACACAGAAATCCAGTCCTATTCTTAAAAAAGGTAAATCTTAGTTTTTAAAAAAGAAAGAAAATACATTTGGAAACTCAGGCATTTGCTAGATTTTAAAAGAGTAAGTACCAGGATTAAGCACCAAGAATCGCTTTCTTGAGGTCCCGCTTAAAGGTTACAACCAAAACAAAAGCACCTGGGTTTACCACAGCCATAAAGAAATAAAAAGAGTTAAATCTAATCACGTCTTCCTAGACATTTCCTGATCTACTTACATATCTGGGGTTTGAAATGAGTAGTTTCTAGGTATGATATCGAGGATTTTTCATACTAGGCCCCAAGCTTCCTATAACATCGCTCTGCCCTGTCTGCCTCTCCCCAGGAGAATAACTATGGACAGACAAATCGGGGGGGGGTCTTTTTTCAATTTTAAAAAGTTCTAGCCTTTTCATTGGCTCTTTCGGCCAGGTGCCCACTCACTTCCTTTTACCTCTGCATAGCAGTGAGACTTTTTAACCCTTTACAGGTAGAGCAATTAGAGAACAGCTAGTAAGAGGGAGTGTATAGCTACTGACTGGCTGGTTGTCCCCCCTTCATTTATCACAGCAGCTCTGCTCCTGGCCACAGCCTCCAGCCTGACCATGACTCTGCTCACGGCCTGGGGGCCATGGACACCAATTACTGGTCAGGGGGACGTGAGAGGAAAGGTTTGGGCACCACTGGTGTAGATGTAGGGTGACCAGATGTCCCGATTTTATAGGGACAGTCCCGATTTTTGGGTCTTTTTCTTATATGGGCTCCTATAACCACCCACCCCTTGTCCCACTTTTTCACATTTGCTGTCTGGTCGCCCTATGTAGATGAACTGGTGGGACACCCTGCTCCCCACAATGTGGACACACTGAAATTGGTTTAGCCCTCACTCAAATCAGGTCAGTAATTATTTACATTGAGAAGCTTTTCTCAGGCAGAATAGGCCTTAGTCACCAGATTTCTTGGGATGATAAATCTCATTCGGCGGCTTTGTGACCTGCCTCTGGTTGCAATCACCACCCAGCCACAACGAGCTGCTGACGTCTCTGCTTAAAAGCGTCCTGCGTGGAGACAGAGGATTAGGAGACCTTGCAAAGGGAGCCAGGCTCATCCGCCCTTCCCCTCCCTCTGGAGAGGTGTGTACAGCTGGGGCTGGTGAGAAAATGATTTTTTTTCCCTCCAGTGAAAACGGAGGGGAAAAAATCATCTTTGTGCACATTTTCCACAGGAAATGCTGAGGACTTTTTAACAAAAAATCTAAGATCTGAAATATTTAGATATGGAAAGTCACCGCAGTGCCTTATGGGAGATGTTGTCTGGGTGTCTCACACCTCTCCACTTGTATTCTCCTCTATAGACTGGATTTCCTGGTTGGATTATATCTCCCATGATCATAGATGCACTACAGTGTCTCCTCTAGCATAGGGTGAGCTTACTAGTGTTAATATCACATGGCCCACAATGTATCACAGGAGGTGTAGCTGAGTTGCATTGTGCTTCCATTCTCTTCTATAGGCTGGGTTCCCTGTTTGGTCTGTATCTCCCATGATGCAACCTGCTTTTAGAGTTAAATGTTGCACTGCTGCAGAGCATCATGGGAACTGTAGTCCAGCTGGAGACCCTGGAAAGTAGAGGACAATGTGAGTGGAGAGGAGGAGACAAGGTTGCCATGCTGTAACTCTTATGAAGTGCAGTGGTGCCATTTCCGAATAGAACTATCTATCTATCTATATGTGGCCACATTTTTAACGGTTTTGGGCATTTTTTTTTGACAAAAATTGGCATTTTCAGTGGGAAATTTGTGTGAAAAATTTTATTGAGCCAGAAATCCAATACTCCCTCAAAAAAAATATGCATTTTTAACCTGTCGTAATTGTAGTACAAACCCAGCCAAGGACTCCAGAAAAAATGCACAAAAGCAGCATACTAGATTGGCTCTTCTAGGATGAGAAGATATTGTTGGGAGCCTGGAAGAATCTCATGGTTTATGGGGCTGAGAGGAAATTCACAGCTCATTGACTTTGCTGTGCAATTGACTTCAGACTGTAATCAATCTCTGCCTCAGTTTCCTCATCTGCGGTTAATGTCATTTGCTTCACTTTCTCACAGCTGTGTTCATGCGCGTGCGATGTTTGGAATATTGTATATATTATAATTATATAATGATGATAATAATAATAATTATATTCCCATAGTCCATTAAGCATAATTATAATTAATAGAGTTGGATGGACAGCAAAAAGAATCCCTGAGCTGGGAAGAAATGAAGCTTTAAACACAGCTCTTTGTTGATCACTTTAAAGCCCTTACATGGCCCTCAGCACTGTGGTATCACAGTCATTGTATTTATCTTTCCAACAATCCTCAGAACTAGGGCAGTGTAGAGATGGGGAAACTAAGGCACAGAGAATTTAAATGACTTGCCAAAGGAGGGAATGGAATTTAGCTTCCCCTAGAGCAGCAGAGTGTTACCATAACCTTTAGGCCAGCCAGCTTCCTTACTAAAATGGAGGTGCCTGTGTTAGTCCTTTGTTGTGCGTTTCACACACAGCATCACAGACGTGTTATTCAGTATGTGCTATGCACTGGTCTCCCATTGTGAAGAGTTTTGGGATTACTAGCTCTTGTGGCTTGACAGTTGTAGATATGGCCACCATTTTTCAGCTGAAAAGTAATTTTAGATGGAAAAACAACTTTTTATCAGACGGAATTTTTAAGCTGTCTCATTTGCAGCTAAATTTCTCAGTTTTTGAACAAAAATCATACACTTGTACCAAAAATGGTTCTCAAAAATGATTTTTTTGGACAGAAAATGGTTTTCAAAGACAGGCTTTTTAATCAAAAACAGTTTTCAAAAAATGATTTATTTTTTTTTAACCAAAAGGGTATTTGAAACCAAAACACCCTGTAAATTGTTTTTGCAACTGTTTTTCACCAAAAATGGGTTTCAAAATTTTTACCAAAAGCATTTTTCAGAAAACGGATCACACACACACACACACACCCCAAAGGTATTTAAAACATTACAATTTTTACCCCAAAAGTTTCTTTTAAAAGAATTTTTTCTCTGAAAATAGTGACACAAAAATGGATATTTTTTACCAAAATCATTTTCAAAAAGTGAAGCATTTTACCAAAAACGTTTCTGAAAAACTTTGTGGGAAAGATCAAAAATGGTATTAAAAATTCAACTTTTTTTTAGCAGAATTGATATTCAAAGAACATTTTTAACTGACAATATTTTTCAAATTTAAACAAAAAAATTCAAGTTTTCATCCAAAAATTTTCAAGTGGAAATTTCTACGAAAACAGATGGGAAAAATGTTTGTTTGGGTTGTTTTTTATTTAAATTCTTGCAAAAAGAATCACCATATTCCGAGCAGTTTAGATTCACAGAATCATATATCCCAAGGCCAGAAGACACAATTGTGATCATCTAGTCTCACCTCCAGTCTTGATTTAAAAATTCCCAGTGATGACAGATCCACCACCAGACCCCTTGGTAAATTGTTCCACTGGTTAATTACTCTCACCATTCAAAATTTGTGCTTTGGTTCCCATTTGAATTTGTTTAGCTTCAGCTTCCAGCTAGTGGATTGTGTTAGATCTTTCTCTACTAGATTGAAGAGCCTGTAGTTAAATATTTGTTCCATATCTAGGTATTTATACACTGGGATCAAGTCACACCTTAACCTTCTCTTTGTTAAACTAACTAGATTGAGCTTCTGGAGTCTGTCACTATAAGACAGGTTTTCTAATCCTTTAATCATTCTCCTGGTTCTTCTCTGAACCTTCTCCAAATGATCAAAATCCTTCTTGAATTGAGGACACAGAATTCCAGCTATAGTCACTCCAGGGCCAAATAGAGGTAAAATAACCTCTGTGTGGAGGGGAGAGATAGCTCAGTGGTTTGTGCACTGGCTTGCTAAACCCAGCATTGTGAGTTCAATTCTTGAGGGGGCTATTTGAGGCTTGGTTATGCTTTGGGCAGGGGGTTGGACTAGATGATCTCTTGAGGCCCCTTTCAACCCTAATAATCTATGATTCCTACTCAAGATTCCCCTGTTTATGCCTCCCAGGACTGCATTAGCTGTTTGGGCCACAGCTTGTGTGCCACCAATTACCCACCATGATCCTCAAATCTTTTTCAGAGTCACTGCTACTCAGGAGAGAGTCCGCAGCTGTAGAAAGAGGAAAGGTGGGAAGAGGGGAGGTCCCGGGCGAGGGTGCAGCTATTTTTATCTTGCTCCCTGTTCCGTGTCACTGCTACAGCCCCATCTCCATTCGCCTGGGGGAGTACAGCCTGAAGGCCAGCGAGGGGACGGAGCAGTGCATCAAATCAACCCAATCCTTCCCTCACCCCAACTACAACCTCACCTCGCACGACTACGACATCATGCTGCTGAAGCTGCAGAACACCGCCAACCTCAATAACTACGTCAAAACCATTGGCCTGCCTGACAGATGCCCTGATCCCAACACGGAATGCCTGGTGTCCGGATGGGGCACAACCCAGACCCCTAAAGGTACAGGAGCAATCTGCAATGGGGTGGTGGCAGGGAGCGGAAGGGAGATGGAGGGAATATGGGGTCCTGCAGAATGAGGGCGAGCACCGCAGATGTTCTGCGGTGAGAGTTCTTGGAACACCTTTGCAATGGCCTTTCAGACCTCTCTGGAGCTCCTCTGGCATACTACAGCAGCCATGCACTGGGTAGATACACCATTAGATAGATGTTCCTGGCCATGATAGATAGATAGATAGATAGATAGATAGATAGATAGATAGACTTTAAGGTCAGAAGGGACCATTATGATCATCTACTCTGACCTCCTGCACAATGCAGGTCACATAGTCTCACCCATCCACTCCTGTAACAAACCCCTAACCTATGTCTGAGTTATTGAAGTCCTCAAATTGTGGTTTGAAGACCTCAAGCTGCAGAGAATCCTCCAGCAAGTGTCCCATGCCCCATGCTGCAGAAGAAGGCGAAAAACCTCCAGGGCCTCTGCGAATCTGCCCTGGAGGAAAATTCCATCCCGACCCCAAATATGGCAATCAATTAAACCCTGAGAATTGTGGAGGACTCACCAGCGCACAGGAGAAAGAATTTCTGTAGTAACTCAGATCCCACATCTAACATCCCATCACAGACCACTGGGCATACTTACCTGCTGATAATCAAAGATCAATTACAAAATGAATTGCCAAAATTAGGCTACCCCATCATACCATCCCCTCCATAAACTTATCAAGCTTAGTCTTAAAGCCAGATATGTCTTTTGCCCCCACTGCTCCCCTTGAAAGGCTGTTCCAGAATTTCACTCCTCTAATGGCTAGAAACCTTCGTCTAATTTCAAGTCTAAACTTCTTAGTGTCCAGTTTATATCCATTTGTTTTTGTGTCCACATTGGTACTAGATAGATAGATAGATAGATAGATAGATAGATGTGCATCATGATGGATGGATGGAAGTGTCAGAAGAGAGATAGATGAGGGTGGATGGATGGATGGATGTGTATGAAGATAGATGGATGGATGATAGGTATGTGTAAAGACAGATGAATGTGTGGATATACAGATACTTTCTAAGGCACTTTGAATTCTGTGACAGTAGCAAATCAGATGTTTCTGTATTTGTCCATTTATTTCAAAGCCAACATTTTTCCAGTCTGAGGTCCTCCCTACCTAATATTCACTGCCATGTCTATAATTTTTATGACCATTTCCCATCTATTTTTCAACTGACTGGTCAAATTTTGAACGTTTAGAAATTCTGATGAGATTTGCAAATTTCAGTTTTTCAATGTGACTACCAGATTTCAATATTTCAATGAGATTTGCAAGGCAGTTTTGATCTTTCGACATGCTTGCCAAATTTCACCAAGATTTCACGTTTCAAAATCTCAACAAGCTTCCAAATTTTGAAATTCCAGTGAGAGTCCAAATTTCCAAATGTTCCCCAGATTTCAAAAAGTTGGCAAGATTTCCAAATTTTGACATGATTTCCAAATTTCAAACGTTTGATGCATTTTTTATTTTCAGTGACACAACTGTGAAAAAAAAACATTTGGAAACAATGTTGCAATCCCCACTCTCCTTCTCCCCCTTTTGCCCACCAACCCTACCCACGAAGGCTGGGATTTTGTGCACCTAACTCACCTAAGCCTCTCTGAAATTCCCAGGGAAAGATTCTGCTCCCATAAGTTAGAATTTATCACACAGCCCCAATTCTTTCTCAGATGGAGCTCCCCTTGGAACCAGAGTGCTGAGTGGAGACTGAAACACAGATGCTGCTTTGCATCTAGATGGGCGAAAGCATTTTCTCTCACCCTGTAACTCATCAGTGAACTTCTGGGGACTTTTTGTTCCAGTGCAGTACCCCAACATTCTGCAATGTGGGAAAGTCTACATCCAGAGCAACGCGGACTGCGATAAATCTTACCCTGGCGCCCTCACTGAAAACATGCTGTGTGCTGGTGTGAAGGAAGGAGGTGTGGATTCCTGCCAGGTAAGTGGGGGCGCAGTGCTGAGGACAATGTGGGGAAGGGGGACCCCTCAAATGAGAGCAGACCCCCTAGGTGACCTCTTGGGAATTTTCCATCAGAATTGGAAATGCATCTCAACCGGATCCCGATCTCCTTTGTAAAGTTGTTTGAGATCTACTAATGAGGGAAGCTCAGTAGTCTTATCATTACCATGGAAATGGTTTCGCTGACTCTCCCCACTTCCTCATCCCTCTTTTCCCCTACTCCTTGTGCAGGGTGACTCCGGCGGCCCACTGGTCTGCAACGGGAAACTCCAGGGCATCGTCTCGTGGGGATCACAGATTTGCGCGTTAAAAGGCAAGCCAGGCGTCTACGCCAAAGTCTGCAGATTCACCGACTGGATCCGGGGCACGATAAGGGAGAATTCCAGCAACCGAGCCTCCATCACCTGCTAGAAGCAAGCCACAGCTGCCACTGTCCCTTCCCCAGAAAACAGATTCCTGTAATAAACAGTGTGAAACACACCCGTGGCTCATTGCCTCCTTTGCACCAGGATCGGATCTACCAGCCCCTGTCACTTTCTTGTCTGCATCTGCTCTCTTCTTCCATCTGAGACATTGCCCCTCTTTCCCCTCCCCATAGGAAGCCTTGCTGTCGATGCACCCATGTGGGATGATGACAGTGGGGCTCGAACCCACGACCTCTACATCTAAAATCCTGGGCCATTGCTGCCTGAGCTAAAAGAATCACCTCTGTAAGAAGTCTTATCAGCTTCTAGATGCATCCCAGCCACCAGAAGAGGGGCACAGAGCACCACAATGAGTGGGTGTGGCTTAAACACTAGGTGGGCGTGGCATACATAATAGCTTTATCTAAATGGCCTGGAAAAAAGGGGTAAACAGTGAGGTGGCAGAGTTTGCAGATGATACAAAATGACTCAAGCTAGTTAAGTCCAAAGCAGACTGTGAAGAGTTGCAAAGGGATCTCCCAGAACTGGGGGTGACGGGGCAACAAAATGGCAGATGAAATTCAACACTGATAAGTGCAAAGTAATGCATGTTGGAAAACATAATCCCAACTATACATATCAAATCATGGGGTCGACATTAGCCATTACCATGCAAGAAAAGGATCTTGGAGTCATTGTGGATAGGAGTCTGAAAACATCCACTCAATGTGCAGCAGCAATTTAAAAAAAATCTAATAGGATGCTAGAAACCATTAGTAAAGGGATAGATCATAAGACAGAAAATATCATATTGCCTCTATATAAATCCATGGTATGACCACACCTTGAATACTATGTGTAGTTCTGGTTGCTCCATCTGAGAAAAGATCTATTAGACTAGGACAAGGTGAAGAGAAGGGCAATGAAAATGGTGAGGAGTATGGAACAACTTCCATCTGAGGAGATATTAAAGAGACTGGGATTGTTCAGCTTGGAAAAGAGACACCTAAGGGGGGATATGAAGGAGCTCTATAAAATTATGACAGGTGTGGAGAAAGTAAATCAGGAAGTGTTATTTACCCCTTCTCATAACACAAGAACTAGGGGTCACCCAATGAAATTAATATGCAGCAGGTTTAAAACAAACAACATGAAGTACTTCTTCACCCAATGCACCGTCAACCTGTGGAACTCATTGCCAGGGGATGTTGTGAGGTCAAAATTATAACAGGGTTCAGAAAATAACAAGATAAGTTCCTGAAGGATAGGTCCATCACTGGCTATTAGCCAGGATGGTCGGGAAGGCAACCCCATTCTCTGGGTGACCTTAAGCCTCAAACTGCCGGAAGGTGGGAGTAGATGACAGAGGATGAATCATTCATTAATTGCCTGTTCTGTTCATTCCCTCTCAAGCACCTGGCACCAGACACTGTCAGAAGACAGATTACTGGGCTACGTGGATCATTGGTTTGACTCATGGGGTCATACTTATGTACGAACAGGTCATCCCAGTTGAAATTTTTTCCTGAAGTAAGTTTTGCCAGCAAAAAATATGCTTGTAGCCAAGATTTTTTTGTGAGGGGGGCAAAATGCCAGCTCTGAGGTGGGAGGGAAAAAACACGTGAAACATTTCAACTTAAAATGTTGGGTTTTTTTGCTTTTATAACCAAAACAACATTCTAAGTCAAAGCAAGACAGATGTTTTAATTTTGAAATGGGGCGTCGAATCAGTTTGAAACACCAAATTAAAAAACAACAGCTTTTCAATCAAAATTTCTCATGGGAAAAAAAAAATCCGTTTTCCAACCACTTTTATGTGCAGTATAATGCTGTTGTTATACCTCCATGGTAATAGATGGTGCACTTTATACCTACCAATTACAAACATTCACAACATTGACAACTCTGAAGATTTAATCATGATTCTTAGTGTATTTCTTAAAGCCCCAGTTGCTGGTGTCATGATTAAAGATGAGCTAATAATGGATTATTCAACTCGGTGGCCAAAATGAAAAAAAATCTGAGAAAAACAAATAATTTCAGATCAGCCCTAAATGGATTTTTGTTGGTTTTTTTCTCATTGAAATTAAAAACAGAAAAAAATAATTTTATGTGGAATAATTGAGGTTGGGGGTATTGTTTTGTTTCATTTTCAGGTGGGTTTTGGTTTCTTTTTTGTGTGGTTTTTGAATAAATCTAGCTAAATTGCAAACCGAAACATTGTTTTGAAACAAAAGTTTGAAGTGTTTCATCTGGAAAACATCTAAACAAAATGTTTTGTCTTTTTAGAAGAAAAATCTTATATTTTGGTCAGCTGAAACTATTTGCCTAATTTGACTGTAAGCACAAAATAGTTGACCCCCAAACTGCATTTTTCAGCAAAAAATCTATTCATCTGGAAGAATTCAGCTAATGCTAATCATGACAATGCATGAGGATTTTAGCTTTTCCTCTAGGAAAAAAAAATAAAAATATACATCTCTAGCCCTCATGACAGCAAAGAAAAGCCTGAAAAAATATTTTTCATGAATCACTAGCTCCCAGAGTCATGGAAATGAGAAGCAATTATGGCCATAATGCAGTGGTCCCCAAACTATAGAGTGTGTCCCTCTGGGGGCATGGAGGAATGTTCAGGGAGCACAGTGGGGTCCAAGCCAACCCCCATGGGGTTTGGGGAAGTAGCACCACCCAGTCCTGCTCTGCCCCCTGCTCTGCTCCAGCCCTGCTCCCATCTGCAGCTCCAACTCCCAGCTGCGGCCCTGGCCTCAGCCCCTCCACCCCGGCTCCCAGCCCAGCCATGGCTCCACTCCTAGCTGTAACCCCACCTCCAGCCACGGCTCTGCCCCCAGATGTAGGCCTTCCCCCAGCCGCAGCTCCGCTCCCGGCTCCAGACCCACCCTCAGATGCGGCCCCCACTTCAGTTCCTGGCTTCCGGCCAAGCCACAGCTCTGGCCCCAGCCTTGCCCCCCTTACCTCTGTCCATGCACCCCCCTTCAACCATGGCTTCCGGGGTGACACGGATGGGATAAGGGAGGGTGAGATGTAAAAAGTTTGGGGACCACTGCCCTAACACTTCAGGAGCCAGAGGCAAATAAAAAGAGCCCAACATTTGAAAAAAAAAATCCCATGATTTTTTCCGTCAATCTCATGACTTTGGGGGAGGGCAGGCTCCTGATTTTTCACCAGCTAGCAATGCTGCTCCACAGCTCCTGCTTTTTATGTGCCACTCATAATGCCGCTCAGCATGTATTGCATTGAGCAATGAGAAGAAGAGCTCTGGGTGGCTCGAAAACTCGTCTCTTTCACCAATCAAAGATATTCCCTCACCCTCCTTTGTCTCTCTGTCAAGCAAACAGCTCGGAGACCAGGTCTGATTGTCTCCTTACAGCCTTGTAAACCCAGATGCCTCCTCAGTGGCGTGGGATAGCCGAAGCAAAACTCTGCCAGAGACAAAGGCAACTCATATGCCATGCAAAAGTGGCCCTGGGGTTCATAACACACTGTCCCTGCTGGGGGACCAGCACTGTGCAATTCGCATGATTTTATTGCTGCTCTTGTTCTTTTAGATGTCTTGCTAAGAGCCCCTATTGGGGCAGTCAGGTGATTTGGAGAGACGCTCGGCTTTCATTGTAAAAGAAAATGAGTTTCTAGCCCTCCTGGGGGCAGAGAAGAGCAGGACACTGTAATTTTTTCTTGACTCACAAGCTCTCAAATTCAGGAGTTTGCTGGGGAATTTCAGCGTCCACTTGTGAAAACAAAAGAAACCAGGACATTCTTCGTTCGGTGTTTGAGGAGAAAAGCTGGGAAAATGAGACACCTCCCACCCAGAAAGGGTCAGAATCCTAAAGGAACAAAACATTTATTTAAAAAAAAAAAACTCATGATTTTTAAACAAAATCTCCTGATTTTCCAGGATCCGAATTGTGATTATTTTAATACTACCCTGGCTAAGGGGCATCCTTCTTTGAGACCTCTGCTCTAGAAGCTGTGTCAGTTAAAGTCCTGGCCCACGGGCCACCTGCAGCCTGAGAACCTCCCCACTGTGGCCAGCAGAGGAAAGACGCATGTAGACACGCTGCCAGCAATGTCTGCTGCAAGCACCGCCCCCCACAGCTCCCATTGGCTGGGGGAGATGGACAAAGATAACATCACTAGTCACCAGGCGGAGTCAGCCATGGAGGCAGCGTCGTTTTTTTCCACAATGAATATAAACAAGTCAAACTACCGAACACAACTGTCTGATGCAGACCTTGCTGCTACCCTGAAGGTTTCAAACTGCTCAGTCATGAGGCCGAACATAAACTGACAGAACTGAAGTGTTGCCTGGTGTCTGGCAAACACTAAAAACTCTCTGGCAGGTGAAGAATTGTATAAAGTTCTATGACGGTTTTATTGCTGCTATGAAATATGAAATTAACAATACAGTATAAAGATTTTCTTTTCTGAACACCATCTTCAGTGCATTATTGGCCCGCTGGGAGGATCTGAGGACTGGCACTGGCCATAAAGTAAATTGAGCATGAGATCCCTGTTCTAGGGGAACTTACCATGTTAGTTCTGCCTTAGGTACCTGCATGGCCCCCATTAGTATCCAATTTGAGCACCTCACAATATTTAAGATGTTTATTTGTGACTGTGAGGAGAGGCAAAGCTGTTATTCCCCCTGTTCAGAAAGGGAAACTAAGGCACTGACTGAGGGATGTTGTGGCCTGCAGATTCAGGGAGCAGCAGTAGTGTCCCATGGAAGGAGCACACAGCTGTGTTTCTGCCTTAGCTGTGTGACCTTGAGCAAGGACATTTCCCTGCTCTTTGCCTCAGTTTCCCCTCCCCCCCATCAGGAGGTGAGGCAATGATTAGATGAATGTGCAGTATGTAAAATGGGAAGGAACTTTTGCCTACTTAGATTGTAAGTGCTTCAGGGCACTGACCATCACTTCTAGGTATCTGTGCAACGCCCAGGCAACGGGGCCCCGATCTCAGTCGGGGTCTGCGCAGCACCTGGCACGACGGGGCCCCGATCTCGGTCGGGGTCTGCGCAGCGCCTGGCACAACGGGGCCCTGATCTCGGTCGGGGTCTGGGCAGTGTCTGGCACACTTGGGAGAGCAATGGAAATCATAATACTTTTCTATCACCTGTTTCATCTCAAATCGTTCCCTGTAACAGGATGGCCTCGGGCCAGCCAGCCCTGAGCCATTATCAGATGCAGCTGAGATAAGGAGCAAGTAATTATAAAAACCAGCCAGTGGCTCAGCTGAGGGGGTGGGGATTCAGGGGAAGGATGGTTTTCCCCGAGGACAGGAGGCTCCAGGTGTAAAGCCCGGGGCAGCACAGCTGGGAAGAAAGCCATAGCTGGAAGTTTTGTTTGCCTGTGGGGAGTTTGTGGCCATTCAAGAATAAACCAGGACCCAGGATTACATGCTAATTTGGTGCAAGTGATAATCCCCCAGGCTTGGTGAGAGAGCCAGCGTCTCCTCTATGGTGCAGAATGCAGGCATGATGCCCACCCCTGACACGAGGGGAGAGCATGGGCCATTGTGGGTTTCAACTGGGAAACTGAGGTACAGTGCTGCATAGCTACCTGTAGAATACAGGGGAGGCAGGGATCGCCTGTCTGACTCCCCCACTTCTCTTTTTTCTGTTTCTTTAGCTTTAACCCCTTCTCCCAGCATCTGGCATCTCCCCTCGCTTGAGATCGGCATAGGGAGAAAAGCCTGATTGGCACCATTCTGGCAGTCACAAGGTAAACACTGGGGGATCAAGCACACTGCAGAGCTGGGATTTGGCATTTGCAGATTTCAAGGCCAGGCAGAAGGGGCCTGTGCAGTTGGTCCTCCCACCCAGCCCAGCCCAGAGAACCGCCCCCAGCATTTCCTGCCTCCAGCCCAGATTTAGGGGTTGAGCTAGGGCAGTGGTTTTCAACCTGTGGTCTGTGGACTCCTGGGGGTCCACAGACTGTGTTTATGATTTCCATAGGGGTTTGCACCTCCACTCGGAATTTTTTAGGAGTCCACAAATCAAAAAGGTTGAAAACTATTGAACTTTAGGGCCTTTAACTCCACCCCTTGACGTGTGCATCCTTAACTCCACCTCTTCGTGATTTCAAGCCCGTATCTTGTGGTTGAGCTAGAGCGGAGCTTTTAGATGCCTGCTCTTGCCAGGAAGGCTCCAAGTGATGGCAAATCCACCCCATGCCTGGGGAAGTTGTTCCCAGCGTTAATTCCTTTTTAATTGCACTTGATTTACAAACACATGCTGAGACGAGAGGGTTGCATGACTCATCCCTCCAGCTCTGCTCAGCAGCACGCTCGGCCTAATTACTGACTTGTCGGCACGGGAATCACTGCAAATGGCACAGGATTCCATTCCAAATCTCAGCACCTTCCCCCCACCACACACACACACACTCCTTTCCCCAGCCTCTTACGTACCCTGATCCCCAGGGTGGGGTATTCCACATGGAAGGACAATTCCCTTGGCGGGGCCTGGATGATTTCAAGCTTGGCCTGCCAGCTTTTGGGCAAAGCTAGATAGATAGATAGATAGATAGAGAGGGGTGGGGTGTGGGGGGGATATATAGAGGGGGTGTGTGGGGATAGATAGATAGATAGATAGATAGAAAGGGGAGCCGTAGGGGGGGATATATAAAGGGGGTGTGTGGGGATAGATAGATAGATAGATAGATAGATAGATAGATTAGATAGAAAGGGGAGCTGTAGGGGGGATATATAGAGGGGGTGTGTGGGGATAGATAGAAAAGGGGGCTGTAGGGGGGGATATATAGAGGGGGTGTGTGGGGATAGATAGATAGATAAGGTTTGAGGGGATAGACAGACTGACTCCCAGTGCCCTATTCCAGCCTCATCTGCATCTCCCAACCCGTCACCCTCTCCCCCAAACGCCCATCACTGCTGATTTCAATTTCACCACAAATAGATTCCCTCCGCCTCTAGGCTCCAACATCTCTCCCACCCATTGGCACAAGGGCATGGAGTTGCGTGTGGGCAATGCTGCCTTCTCATGATTTGGCATCTCAAGCACTGTCAATCTGTGATTCCCTTTTCTTTGCACTTTTTCCTTTCTCCGGTTTTCCCTTTTCCTGCTCTGGGACTTTCCGAAACCTCCCCTGCTTCAGCAAAGGGACCAAGCCACTGAAGAAGAAATGAAACTCCATAGCACTTCACAGCAGTGACTCAACCTATTTTCCATTGTGGGCCGCAGGTTGGGAACCCCTGCCAGGCACACAGTGGCCCACCCAGCCCTGTGCTACCAGCATGCCCCTTCCCCTTGGGGCACACTGGCACCACACCAACCCCCTGCCCAGCGCTCTCCCGACTCCCTGTGCCCAGCGCTCCCCCCATCCAGAGACACCCCCACATGGACCCCCCGTGCCCAAAGTTCCTCCATCCAGAGACACCTCTATACGGACTCCCATGCCCAGCGCTCCCCCATCCATAATGTTAAAAAAACAATGAACCAAAGTTTTTCAAACACACTTCCCAAAAACGGGTCATGTTTGAACCCATAAAACAGAAACACTTGTCAAACTGTTGGGAGAAGGGGAGGATTACAAGGTTCTTTTTCCTACCAGCCATGCCATGGATCCCTTCTGGATCTGCACACAGGAGCGGCCGTGTAAATTAGATACATGCCTGTGTTGCTAACAGAAAACTGACGTTACCCCGGGAGACTGGAAATGTGCTGTTGGTGAGAAAATGAGGCTGGAAAAAAAATTAGCAGAGAAATTATTTTCTGCGCTAATTATGCCTTCTAATCATCCTCGTTAGAACATTCATTCATTGTAGGTGGTTGTGGCTGGAAAGATGCAGCTCTCTGCAAGGTTGAGTGCAGTGCTGAGTGCAGTGCTGAGCCCTGGACATCCATTCTCTGTCCAACACAATTCAATAGCCCTATCAATCTGGAGGCAAATATAAAATTGTCACCAGTAAAATTTGCAGATAACAAGAAAATCTGTGGATTTTGCAGATCGCTGGCAATTCCGAAAAATCAGAGAAAAAATCATTATGGGTGAAACTGACATGGAAAATTCTGGAAATTTCCGGCAAATCCAAAAGTGAGGGGAAATATTATTTGGCATCAAACCAAAAATGAAAAATTGGGACATTTTTAGCAAATCAAAAATTTGTAGGAAAAACAAACCATTTGGGGTGAAACTGAAAACTTTTGAAATTTTCTGTAAATTAAAAAGGCAGGAAAAAATGTCACAGGTCAAGCAAAGTGTTTCATTTTGACCCTTTTAAATGATTCTCAACTGGTTTTTTTTTTTAATAAACTGAAGAACATTTTGAAATGAGAAGTTGTTTCAACCAAAAAAATTGAAAGGTTTTGTCTGAAAAATGTCCAAAGGAAACATCTTGATTCTTCGCAATTTTTTCTTTTTTTTCTCTCTCTCTCTATTGAAACAATTCAGCGAAACCGACACAAATCCAGCCTACATTTCAGAGTTGCTGACTCTGTATCACAGGGTAAACTCGGCACAATCAAAGGGGATTCAATAGAGACATACACAAGGTCATAAGAAGAGACCCACATGGGCAGACCAATGGTCCATGTAGCCACTATCCTGTCTTCTGACAGTGACCAGTGCCAGATGGCAGAACAGAGCAACTATTGATCCAGCCCATCATCCAGTCCCACCTTCTGGAAGCCTGAGGCTTAGGGACACCCAGAGCACAGAGCTGCATCCTTGACCATCTTGGCTAATAGCCATTGATGGACCTATTGCCAGGAACTTATTTAGTTCTTTTTTGAACCCAGTTAGACTTTTGTTCTTCACAACATTCCCTGGTTGTTGTGTGCTGGGTGAAGAAATGCCTCCTTACCTTTGTTTTAAACCTGCTGCCTATTAAATCTAGGAACCAAGGACATCGGTCATACGTACAGGCTGGGATTCTCTGTCTGGGACTCTGAAAAGGACTCTGGAGACCTGGTGGGATCCAGCCAAGCATGGATTCCTGTGCGCTAGTGAGTAGGTGCGGAGAGTCTGGGTACAGAGCTGGTGAGACCCACACTGGAATGTTGCATCTAGTTCTAGTGTCGGCATTTTTAAGACTTGAAAAATTGGGGTGAGGAGGTGCAGAGAGGAGCTATGGGGGCGGGGGACACCTTACTGTGAAGGACTGGAAGAGTTCAATCTGCTCAGCTGATCAAAGAGAAGATCAAGAGGTGACTTGATCACCGTGTAAAAATACCTTCACAGGGAGAAAACCTGGGGTACCAAAGGGGTCTTTAATCGAGTGGAGAAAGAACAAGAACCAATGGCTGGAAGTTAAAGCCAAGCAAAATCCAGTTAGAAAAAAGGCACCATTTCATAACAGAGAGGGTGATTCGCCATTGGAACATGCTCCAGTGGTGTCAGAAAAGAACCTGGCCCATCCACTTTTCGCCATGGCAGACTCTGGGTCACCAGCTCCTTCCCCTCCTCTTCCCCCTGTGTCCCAGCCCCAGGACTTCCCACCCAGGGTAATGAGAGGGTCCATGCTGCAGCTCCCCACGTGGCTCATATCATGGCTGGATTGCAGCCGGAGATAGAGGGCAGACAGAGGCACGCTGCAGAGCCAAAGTCAGAAATCGGAGCCGAGGGTCAGAACTGAGCTACCCGAATTGAGGCAACGCAGGGCCAGGGCTGGGAACAAGCAGGCAAGGAGCTGTCGGCTGATTCTTCCTGCCAAGCAGACCAGCTGCACTCACTTGTTAGGTCACCCGGAGACTGGACCTGATTCCTGACAACTGCTCTAACCATTGGACCATCCCCCCTTTCCAGCCAGCTGTTGTCAAAGCCTTGATCTGATCTGTTTGTGGCACCTTCACACACTACATCTAAGCATAAAAACCTCTCTGGCTGGTTGCAACATCACACAACTTTATTTTTTAGAATCCAGAACGAAACCACACAAGCCCCAAAAACAGAGTGAGACAAAGTAGGCAGCTCCCAGAGGTGACAAGGCCCAACTCACCCCCACTTTGCTCCAGGCCAGCTCTTTGCAAACCAACTCAGATTGCAAGCTTCCCTAGTGAGCCCCCCAGCCTGCCAGCAGGACCAGGAAAACCTCTTGCAAATGAAAACAATTGATTGTCACGTGAACACAGTTTTCCATACACCACAAGGTCTTGCAAGGAGAGCATTAATTTGAGCTTGTTGGGTGTGACTGTGTGTCTTGAAATGATACTTTCCCCATGCTTCTTTTCTTGTTTCTCCCAGCCACGCCCCATCATTATGGGATCTTGGCCAGATCTAAATGTTGAGGGTTTGGGATGGCGGCTTGCGTAGCTGTGCCTGCATTATGTCACACTCCCCGCAGTCCTCGTGGAACCAGCTGCAGGGAGCTCTGCCAGCACACCCATTGCGGCTGCACTGTCACCCCTTTGGCCCAAGTGGCACACCCAGATTCGGGGCTTGGTACACTTGTGCCCGGCTGGAGGAATTACTGCCATGAGTCAGTTCATTCCCCAAAGACCATGCCCCCAGACTTGGTTTCCTGAGCACCGTAGGCCATTCCCTGGCTTGGAAATCCCCATGCCTACCCCTCAAGAGGTCCTATGCTCAAAGAGCTCCATCTCTCGCTTCCTCCCAGAGTCTCCATCACAACTCCTGCCTCCCATGTGGACTGGATGCTGCCAAATCGCCTCACCCCTGCATCTGCAACCAGAGAGATCCCTCACCTCACACGGCTCCTAGCACAAGTGCCTGCCCTATGTAAGAGGAAGAGGGGAACGAGCACCCACTCCACAGCCTCCTGTTCCCAACCAGTCCTCCACAGGGGCTCAGCCACTGATCTCAGCCAAACCTATAGGTACCCAAGAAGCAGCGACCGGAGAACTCAACCTCTCACAGGGCATCAGGAGACCTGATGGGCTAGGTATCTGCTGGGAGAGGTGTGACCTAGAGATCAATCTAGCCCCATATAATCTATCTATCTATCTATCCCCATGCACTCACTCACTCTATCTATCTATCCCCATGCACCCACTCTATCTATCTATCTATCCCCCCACCCACCCTCTATCTATCTATCTATCTATCTATCTATCTATCTATCTATCCCCAGACACACCCTCTCTCTCTCTCTCTCTCTCTGTCTATCTGCCAGCTCTAGTGCACTGAGATACATGATCAGGCACTGAACAGTTAAAGGAAACAAACAAGGCAAAGACCCTGTTAGCTCATCCACACCCCTCTCCCCGGTGCCCACTCTAGGATGCTCCCAGTCACATTCTGTCTTCTCTCTTAGGCTGTTTACGGTCCAGATCCCGACCTGCTGTATGGAGTCCAATGGAGTTACGGCTGATAAACCCCAGCTGGGATCTGGCTCACTGACTCAACTGGGGGTTTGGCCCTATTCACTCCAGTGGAGCTACAGCCCATTGACCCCATCTCCCTGGTCCCATTGACTCCACTTCTCTTAACAATTATTGTTACATTTCACGCAATCACTTTATTTATTTATTCCTTGCTGTGGCAGTGCCTCAACACAACGAAGGATGAGTTCCCCTCTGTAAAGAAAACGGGAGTCTGAACTCTTTGTTTTATGTGCAATATGCACCTGAGCACCCCACTCATTTCAGGACAGAATGGCTGAGTGACGCTAGAGGGGTCTTCGGAGTTTAAAGACTGTTGGTTAGTTAGTTTCCATTTTTTAAATACTGATTCACATTCTGAGCAGTTCGTGGGTTTGTTCCAACCCTTCTAGCTTACAAACTGTAGAGAGTCAAAAATATTGTAATTAGTGAGATTTCAAGGAGGTCTCTGGGTTTCTGTGATTATTTTGTTAAATAATGAACAGGAAAAAAATAGTACATTTTTATGTCATAAATGTTTGATTTATGTCGTGTTTAGCTGGTGAAGATCAGCACTCAGCTGGGATGCACCTAGCTGTTTATGATGTGGAGAGTTTTCGAAGGAGGCTCCTGGAGCAGAGCTATGGTTTTCTGAAAAGCCAGCCAGAAACTGGAATTTCTCTTGTGTGGGAAATTCCAAACTTTTGAATTTTGTTTTCTTTCCAAATTGGAACAAACACGTGAAATTTCCCCTGAACAAAGATTCCGAACATTTTGTATTTTGAACCTTCTAAACATTTCACTTTGGCAATGACAAATTGACATTGTGCGAAAGTAATGATGTTGAATCGTTTCAATTTCATAAAAGAAAAGTGTTACATTCCCATCATGCTGAAACAGAAGATAGTAAATGGCGTATATATAATATTAAATACAACATATAAATATAACATCATAAAATTAATGCTGTGTGTTATATTTATGTTCACATGTTTCTGTTTTATATGATATTATATTCCTATTAATATTAACTATTGTATAAAAGACTGAATTCAATTGTATGTAATGTTGTTGTAGCTGTGTGGGTCCCAGGATATAAGGGTATGTCTACCCTTATGTCTATCCAGAGAGTAGCAATTGATCTATTGAGGATCAATTTATCACGTCAACAAACCTCGATGCCAACTCTGCCCACATATCTACACCAGCGACACCATCACAGGACCTAACCAGATCAGCCACACCATCACCGTCAACACCTTGCACATCCACCAACGTAATTACGCCATCATATGCCAGCAAGCCCTCTGCTAGGTACATCGGCCAAACTGGACAAGTCTCTAACGGAACAGGATAAACGGACACAAATCAGGATATTTTAGGAATGCAAATATACAAAAAGACCTAAAGGAAGAACATCAATCTTCCGGACACACAGTAGCAGATTAAATGGTAGCCATCCTGCAGCGAAAAAACTTCAGGACCAGACTTCAAAGAGAAACTGCTGAGCTTCAATTCATCTGCAAATTTGACACCATCAGCTCAGGATTAAACAGAGACTGTGAATGGCTTGCCAACTACAAAAGCAGTTTCTCCTCCTTTGGTTTTCACACCTCAGCTGCTTGAAGAGGGCCTCATCCTCCCTGATTGAACTAACCCTTGTTATCTCTAGCCTGCTTCTTGCTTGCATATATATACCTTGCATATATATACCTTTCCACTACATGCATCCGACGAAGTGAGTATTCACCCACGAAAGCTCCAAAATGTCTGTTAGTCTATAAGATGCCACAGGACTCTTTGCTGCTTTTACAGATCCAGACTAACACGGCTACCCCTCTGATACTTATCACATCTAGTGTAGACACAAGAAAATCGATCCCCAATCGCTCTGCCGTTGACTCCGGAACTCCACCGCGTGCCAGAAGTCGAAGCGGAGTCGATGGGGAAGCAGAAGCGGTCCGCTCACCGTTGTCCTCGCGGCCAGGTAAATTGACCTAAGATACGCCGACTTCAGCTACGTTATTCACATGGCTGAAGTTGCGTATATTAGGTCGACTCACCTTCCTAGTGTAGACCAGGCCTTAGAGAGACAAGGTGGGTGAGGTAATATCTTTTACTGAACCAACTTCTGTTGGGGAGAGAGCCAAGCGTTCAAGCTACACAGAGCTCTTCTTCAAGATAAATTCATGGAAATGACATGGTCAACGCAAACCAGCTGCAATTACCAAAATGCAACATTTTCACCTTATCAGTACAAAACCGCAATGTCAGCATAAGTCATTTAGCCTTTCCCCCATTGAAAATTACGTCAGAAGGGAACCGTTCCCATGAAAGGTCTGGATTTCAATAAAACACCAATTCCAATGGAAACCGCTCTTCAGAATTTTTCTGCCAGCTCTAGATGTCTGTGTTGTGTGATAGCCAGGAAGGATGCGCCTCTGGGCAGAGAAGTGAGACATATGCCATGTTGAATATCTTAAGTTCTTATTTCCTTGCTTTTGTGTTGGGTGTGCGTAGGCAGCCCTTTAAATAGTTTGTGAGCCCTCTAGTGGCGCTCGCATTGTGGTTTAGAAGCCTCTGCGCAGGTAGCTTGGGCAGGGCCAATTTGTGTGTATTTAGTGAACAAGCTTCTCTGGGGTTTTCATCCTCTTGTTTTGTTTTGAGAAGAGCAGCAGACGCAACAACAGTGTGTCATTATTGTGTCTTTGTTCTTTACCCCCAACAGCTATGGTTGTTTGTGTGTACAGTAACAGTAATGATAGACTACAGCTAAGCCTGGAAGGATCAGATTTTTGTCAGTAAATGTCGGTAAAAACCTCTATTCGCTGAACACACTGAGAGCTACAAAAACACACTATCTTTGATAAGAACAACAATGTACAGGTCAGAAAAATGCGGATTGAGGCCTCATTGGAGTTGAGTTTAAGGGTATTTCCTTTGTCTGGTTTGGCGTGCACTGGTGAGAACTGGTGTTTTAATGGTTATGACTCTTTAACACTTGAAATCCAAACGTCTACTGTCGGTAAATCACTACCATCTCGTCCCACCCTGCCTTCCCACAATGCTGAACATTTACCTTGCTCAACATAATTTTTAAAAAACGCTGAAAAAGAAACCTCAATGTCATTCACCAAAATTATACAAAATAAATATCGGATTTCCCCGGCTGAACAACAGGCTAACTCACGGGCAAACGTTTTTTGTCCAATGGGACGCTGATTTCTCTATGGGCAAAAGAAATAAGAAGCAATCCTAATGGCACGTGTGTCTGGGGGCTTTCTCAGGCCTCCCTTTTAGTGCAGTGCTTGGCCCAGGATCAGCACTAAGTGAATAATAATGGGATGCCGAAGACAGCCGGTGACATGATGGGGGTGGAATGGCTGCTGTTGAAATAGCACTGTGGTAAACAACTGCTGGTGGATCTTTCTTTCTTTCTTTCTTTTTCTTTCTTTCTTTCTTTCTTCACCCTGGTCTACACTTAAAATTTAGATCAACCCAGCTACATCACTCATACACTAATAAAATAATACCAGCAGGATCTTATAAGAGGGATAAGGCAAATCGCCATGTTTATTGCAAATACAACAGGATAGTACTGACAGCTGTTAAAATCATTCACTCACACAACCATTCACACAGGTTCTGCAATGATCAGTTATAGTTACCAGCCTTCAGCTGCTCGTGCCAAGTCACTGGCCAGGCCCCCTGGACACGAGGTTGGAGCCAAGCCATTGTCAGAAGCACATCCGATGCTCCTGGAGGGTCGTCGCAGAACCAGACTCAAAGGGTTTGGCTACACTTGCAGTCGTACAGCGCTGGGAGTTATAGCTATCTTCATACAGCTGTGTAGGGAAAGCACTGCAGTGTGGCCACACTGACAGCTACCAGCGCTGCAATGTGGCCACATTTGCAGCATTTGCAGTGCTGTTGGGAGTGGCTGAATAGCCAATTACAGCGCTTTTGGTGGCCACATTGGCGGAGCAGCGCTGCATCCCCAGCGCTGCAATCGTTATACCCCAGGCAGAGTAGGAGTACAGCCAGCGCTGCAGCCAGGGAGATGCAGCGCTGTATGTGCCTTGCAAGTGTGGACGGTGAGTAAGTTGCAGCGCTGTAAACCCACCACCGGCGCTGCAACTCTCCAGTGTAGCCAAGCCCAAAGATTACAGTTCCCTGGCTCCATTCTTATAGGTCTTTGGTTCAATGTAAGTCTACGGGAATTGCTCTGTCATGATTGAGATAACCATCAATCAGCTTGACCAGCAGATGATACATTCATGACCGCCAATTGTTACGCATATGTTATCTTTTATCTCTTCTTGATGTGCCCTGGGCAGATTCTGGCTTGCCTTTCGGGTGTCATCCGGTTTCCTGCATTATCTTCAGCCAGCAGATAGGTGTGAATCTTTCTTGAGTTTGGCTGGTACTATTTCCTGATCCATCATTTACCTGTCACAGACACTTCCACTCACTCAGCATGTTCACATTTCAGCGTTCTCACATTCCAGCTTAACACGTTTGATTTACGTGTTCTTCTGTTTTCTCGCTCCCTTCACATTGCTAAAGAACATGACTACAAGATTTACATAGGCACAATCAAAATTCCAAGGAATGAAAGGGTTGGTGGTAAAACACATTGTTTCCCGAAGTCCTTATCATCCCTGGTACAGACTTCTCTATCTTGTCTCTCTAGCCTCAGATAATTGTCCTTGGGTTAGTTACAGAAATTGCTACAACAATTTACAGCAAGGCTAAAAAGGCAAGCACTACTCCTTTCCATTCACACTTCCAACACATCTGACATTGGTATATAATGTAATACATATCTATCCCAACAAGCGATGCAGAAAAATTCACACCCCTGATCACCGTAGTTAAGCTAATTTAACCCTTGATATAGATGGGGCAAGGCCAGTGGAAGAATTTCTCCTTCAACCTAGCTACCCCTAGTCAGGGAGGTGGGTTACCTCGATCAACAGAAAACACCCCAAAGCGTCGACACTACAGCAGCATGAGCCTCCATGCTGTAGACATGGCTTCTTTCTTTCTTTCTTTCTTTCTCTTATGTATCTATTCCTCTTTCTACCTACTATACTTACCTATTTCCACTTCTTTCTTTCTTTCTCCCAGCAGTACATAGCCCTTGCTCAATCTGTGACTCTAGCCAAACTGGAGCAATACTCTCGTAAGGTTAATTAAAGAGGGGGGAAATAGCCGACACCTCATCATTAGGAGATTAACAATGGCAACAGAGGAGTTGCCTTGCCTGTAAAGCCACCCAGCTGCCCCAGGGAGAGGCAGTGATAGGGCGCAGTGTGGTTAAAAGCAGCACCACCCACGGAAGAGGTAGGAGAGCCGTGTGGGGGGACAGGAAAGGAGGCCAGGGTTGGTTCTGCCAGGCCTCCATGCAAGATTTGGGGTAAGTTTGCAGCCGCTCGTTGCCTTTGGAGCTGCTGTCCAGGATACGGCCAGACCTGCCTCCTGGGTTCTCTGCAGGAGGTCGAGATAGCTCCCGCCAGAGCCAGGACATACAGCTAGAACACAGCCATCTCTGCTTTAGAGGCGACAGACGAGGGGCTGGAGAGCACTTGACCCTCGTGGGAAGCAGCCTGAAATGTAGAACGGGCTGGGAATATCGGTAAAGGGGCCTGGGCTTTGCTCAGAGGGAAGGACGGGATGGAGCCATTGGTTTGGGGGAGGCGAAGGGCTGGGGCTGACTGTGCGCTGGGTGAAAACATCCTTCCTTGTGTTTGTTTTAAACTCACTGCCTGTTAATTTCATTGGGTGACCCCTGGGGCTTGTGTTATCTGATAGGGTAAATAACACTTCCTGCTTCACTTTCTGCACACCAGTTACGATTGTATAGCCCTTTACCATAGCCCCCTTAGTTGTCTCTTCTCCGAACTGAACAATCCAAGTCCTTTTCATCCCTCCTCATACGGAAGCTGCCCCACACCCCTCATCATTTCTGTTGTGCTTCTCTTTTTTCCAATTCCAATCTATCTATTTTTCAAATGGGGCAACCAGAACTGCAGGGAGGATTCAAGGTGTGGGTGTCCCGTGGATTTATACAGTGGCATTAAGATACTTTCTGTCTCCTTGTCTCTCCCGTTCCTAATGGTTCCTAGCCTCCTCTTTGCTTTTCTGGCTGCTGCTGCACACGGAGTGCATGTTTTCCAGGAACAGTCCACCATCTAAGATCTCTTTCTTGAGCGGTAACAGCTATTTTAGATCCCATCACTTCATATGTATATATGGGACTATGTTTTCCAATGGGCATTTCTTTTCCCTAATCAAATGGATTTCATTGGCCATTTTGTCGCCCAGTCATCCAGTTTTGTGAGATCCCTTTGTAACTCTTTGCAGACAGCTTTGGATTTAACTATTTTGAGTAATTTTATCTATCATCTATCTATCTATCTACCTCCATCCACCCCCTCTATCTATCTATCTATCTATCTATCCCCTCACACCCCCTCCAGCTATCTATCCCCCCACACCCGCTCTATCTAGCTAGCTAGCTAGCTATCTCCATCCACCCCATCTATCTATCTGTCTCCATCCATCCCCTCTATCTATCTATCTATCTATCTATCCCCTCACACCCCCTCTATCTATCTATCCCCCCACACCTGCTCTATCTAGCTAGCTAGCTAGCTATCTCCATCCACCCCATCTATCTATCTGTCTCCATCCATCCCCTCTATCTATCTATCTATCTCCATCCACCCCCTCTATCTATCTATCTATCCCCTCACACCCCCTCTATCTATCTATCTATCTCCATCCACCCCCTCTATCTATCTATCTATCCCCCCACACCCCCTCTATCTATCTATCTGCCTATCTCCATCCACCTCCTCTATCTATCAATCTATCTATCTATCCATCCCCATCCACCCCCTGTATCTATCTATCTATCTTTCTATCTATCTCCATCCACTCCATCTATCTATCTATCCATCTATCCCCATACACCCCCTCTATCTATAGGGCCAGCTTTAGGCCTATTCCACCAATTACCCTGAATTGGGCCCCTCGCCTAAGAGGGCCCCGCACCCAGTGAGAATCCCTACCCTGGCTAGAGGTGCCTTTTAAATTTTTACTCACCTGGCGGCACTTCGGGTCTTCAGGGGCACTTCAGCGGTGGGTCTTTCACTCACTGCGGGTCTTCGGCGGCAGGCCTTTCGCTTGCTGTGGGTCTTCAGCGGCACTTCGGTGGCAGGTCCTTCAGTGCCGCCAAAGACCTGGAACGAGTGAAGGACCCACCACCGAAGACTCGGAGCACCGCTTGGTGAGTACAAGCCCCACATGTTTTTTCACATGTGATTTTTTTGTTTGTTTTTGTTTTTTTAGTCATTCCTGCCAGGGCCCCATTGAAACTGTTCGAATTGGGCCCTGCACTTCCAAAAGCCAGCCCTGTCTGTCTATCTATCTGTCTGTCTATCTATCATCTATCTATCTATCCCCAGACACCCCATCTATCTATCTATCTATCCCCCCACACCCTATCTATCTATCCCCACACCCCCTCTATCTATCTGTCTATCTATCCCCAGACACCCCATCTATCTATCCTCCCACACCCCATCTATCTATCTATCTACCTATCTCCATCCACCCCATCTATCTATCTATCTATCTCCATCCATCCACTCTATCTATCTATCTATCTCCATCCACCCCCTCTATCTATCTATCTATCTCCTCACACTCCCTCTATCTATCTATCTGTCCCCATACACCCCCTGTCTATCTATCATCTATCTATCTGTGATGGGGATCCCGGGGTGCAACCTGGAACAGGGGTACTGCTGAGCCCTCTGTCTCATCAGCCTGGGCTCCTTCTCACACTGGGATGCTGATGTCAAACTATGAACCTCTGAGAGGCCCTGCACTCACACAGCCATTCCCTGGCTGGGACATGCTCAGCTGAGTTACGTGATTGCTCTCCCAGCCACTTGTGAACCACCAATAGGGAGGCTCCAGCCAATTCCCCCCACTCCAGCCTTGCACCCCAGGATGGTACCATTTTGCGCTGCTCAGAAGCCTGGCCAGGGTAAGCTCAGTACTTAGTTCGCCACTTGGTCAAAGGAAAGTGGACATGCACCAACCTTTGCAACCTGAGCAGATTTCTCAAGCACTTTAGACAAACTCTCTAAGTTTATTAACTACAGAGAGATTAATTTTAAGTGATTCTAAGTGGTAGTCGGAAAGATCAGAGATAGTTACCTTAAGGAAGTAAAACGTAAACGCGCATTCTAAAGCCTAAACGTTTCGTCTGCGCAAGAGATGAATCAAACAGCTTTTCTCACCCTGGCAGATGGTACAAGCCGCACTCCTGGGGGAATTCTGCACCAAAACAGTAACAATTCTGCTCACAATATTTTAAAATTCTGCACATTTTATTTGTCAAAATAACACTATATAATTGTGCCAGTGTCAATTATTTTGGTCATTTCTTTCAAAATATTATCAGCAAGTATGTCTGTGACACGCACAAAAATTTCCCCAGGAGTAGAGTTAAAGAAACCCTTATGATAGCCCAGTCCCTGTTTCTCTGCCTCCTCCCTCTTGAGAACCCAGCAGGGGAGCCAGAAACTCACACCCCTTCCCCTCCAGAGCCCAACCAGGCAGGTTGCCAACTTTCTGACTAAACAAAACTGAACCCAGGTGTTGTGCTTGCTGGAAAGATCTTTGCTGTGGCATGTGCTATAAGCTGCCACCAGGGCGTAAGTGCCTTCTCGGAGGAGTCTATAGGATAGTGGATTGGGTACTGATGAGCCAGTAACACTGTCTGGCTACCGGTGGCTATTGTTGTTGTAACAGAAAGACAGGCTGTGGGCGTCTCCCAACCTCGCAACATGTTTCAGCAGCACATGTAGCAATACCCCGTAACCTCACCTACAAGGCTAGCACATCCAGTCCAACAGGAGATTACGATTCAACCGAACAAGACTTGAAAACAATACTTCACAAGGTGTGCATGGCCCAAAACAGATCGTCATTATAAGAAAGTGGTGAATATGGGAGATCCAGGGCGCTGCTTTGAGGTACACTGTGTCACACTATCCCTATACACAACCTTTATCTACCTGTCAGTCCCCATACAGCCTATCTATCTATCTATCCATCCCTAGGCACCCCCTCCCCCATCCCCATGCACCCACTCTATCTATCTATCTATCTATCCCCACACACTCGCTCTATCTATCTATCTCCAGGCACGCTTCTTCTATCTTCTCATTATCTTTATCTCTTACCCTCCTCTATCTATTCTATACACCCATCACCTCTTATCTACTAAATGATCATTATCCTTTCCCACGTTAACCAGCTCTCTCTATCTATCTACTGTCCATGCACTCTATCTATCTTCTACACCTCTCCACCCCATCTTCTATCTCCATCCACCGCCCTCTATCTATCTATCTCCATCCATCCCATCGTATCTATCTATCTATCCCCATACACCTGCTCTATCTATTCTATCTACCCTATACACCTCCTCTATTATCTATCGTATCCCCCATAGCACCGCCTCTATCTACTATCCCTATACACCTCCTCTATTCTATCTGTTGAATCTATTTATCTACATACACCCCCTCTATCTATCCTATCCCCATGCCCCTATCTACTCTCCATCACCCTCTATCTATCTTCTATCGTACCCTATACACCTCCTTCTATATCTATCATCGATCCTATAACACCTCCTCTATCTATCTATCATATCTACTATCTATCTATCCCTATACACCTCCTCTATTCTTCTGTTGATCTATCTATCCATACACCCCTCTATCTATCTATCTATCCTATACACGCCTATTATCTATTATTATCCCCATGCCCCCATCTATCTATCTATCAATCCCACTCCACCCGTCTTCTATCTATCTATCCCATACACCTCCCTATCTCTATCCTATCATATCTATCCCTATACACCTCCTCTATCTATCTATCTATCCCCATACACCCCATTCGTATCTATCTATGCTCCTATACACCTCTCTATCACAAATCATACCACCTACTATCCCTTATAACACCTCCTCTAGTCTATCTGTTGTGACTATCTAACCCCATACACCTCCCCCCCCCCCCTCTTCTAATCTATCTATGCTTATCTATCTTCTAGACTTACACTTCCTCTATCTAATCATAGTTCTATATATCTATTCTAACCCTATACACCTCCTCTATCTATTCTGTTGATCTATCTATCCCCATACACCCCTCTTCATATATCTATCCTCTATACACCTCCTCGACTATCTACTCCATCCACCCATCTATCAGATCTATCTATCATTGCCCATACACCCCTCTGATCTATCTATCTATCATCCCATAACCTCCTCTATCTATCTATTCTATCGCCCATACACCCCCCTTATCTATCTATCTATCTATCCCTATACACTTCTCTATCTGATCGTATCTACCTATACACTCCCTATCCTGACAATGGAACCGCTAAAAGATCCAAGCACTGAGGACAGGTCGTGCCCAGGACTATAAGAGGAAAAAGGGGAGAAGTGTGAGAAAGGGGAGATTTCTGTTCCCCTGGAAGGCAAAAGGCCTTTGGGGAAGGGACTAGCTCATGGTTCTGTGTCTATACAGCACCTAGCGCCACAGGTCCTGGGCCCTGCCTGCCACTCGGAGCTGCTCCCGTAATACCCCTAATATATAACAACGACAAATATAGGCAGCAAGGGAATTCCCTCTGTGAAGGAAAAGCTGATGGCAAGCTTCAGGAACATGGCTGTAGCCATAAAATGAATTGAGCTCTGAAACATGACCCAAGAGAGGTCCAGGTATCATGGGAGTTCAAAGGGGTAAGGAGCTGAGTTACTATTCAAGACACCTGGGTTGTAATCTCTTCTCAGCCATTATGGGGGCCACTCAGTTCTCTTGTCTGTGCCTCAGTTTCCCCCATGTGTAGAACAGGGATCATGATACTAACAAGAGCTGGTCAGCAAATGCCCATTCATTGAAATTGAGACTTGCCAATTGTGATGAAGTTTGGTTGGATTCATACCTCATTTCCTGGCCGCTCACCTGCTGGGCTACCTTAGAGTCAGGGAGACAGGACAGCCACGGTCTGCAGCACAATGGGGCCCTGATCTCAGCTGGGGCAGGGCCTGTCTCTCACTATGTCTGGGCAGTGCCTGGTACAACAGGGCCCTGTTCTCAGCTGGGGCAGGGACTGTCTCTCACTATGTCTGGGCAGCGCCTGGTACAACGGGGCCCTGATCTCAGCTGGGGCAGGGCCTGTCTCTCACTGTGTGTCTGTGCAGCGCGCAACACAATGGGGCCCTGATCTCAGCCAGGGCAGGGACTGTCTCTCCCTGCATGTCTGGGGAGCACCCGGCATGATGGGGCCCTGATCTCACAAGGAGGCGTGTTGCGATGAGGTCACCTAGGCATCGGGGCAGGATTCTCCCCTGCTGTCTGGCGCTTGTTAGAGTCAGCAGATGCAGAAAGCTTATGGCCCATCAGAACCGCCCCCACTTGGAGCAGGTGAATAATGCCAGAAAGCAAGGGAGAGCCGCAACCAGGGGACAGAGAGAGGAGAGGAAGAGGCGGGAGCAGGAGCTGCTGAGCAGCCAGGTACAGAGAAATGTGTCTGGGTCTGGGTAGTGCCATGTGAGCCCAGGAAGGAGGGAGGGTGTGAGAGAGCCGCTGGCTTCAGAGAAGTCAAGGCGAGCAAGGAGATCGTGGCAGAGCTTGGCAGAGTGGAGAGGAGGAGCCAGACTGGCATGGACCTGGAGAACCAGGAATCGAGTCTTTGATTGCCTGAGTCATGTGGGGCCGATGACTGGTTGCTGGCACAGGGGATGTGTTCTTGAATACAAGAGAAAACGAGCTTGGGTTTGGATCTAATTGTGACCTTAGGGCATCTTCAGATCCACACAGTATGCTGGTGGCAAAAGCGCTTTCATCCCACACACGTTAGTGGGCTCCACAGAGGAATACCTGAAATTGATCACGGGGGGTTGGGGGGAGCCACACTGCAATGACACTGGAGGCGGGGCATCCACACTGCAATCAATTCTAGGGGCGGAGCATCCCGCCTGCTATTGATTTAAGAGAATTGTGGGGGCCACAGTAATTGACTTTAAGAGTCAGATTTGGTGAGGGTAGAGAGAAGCGAATTGTTCTGGAGGGGGAGCAAAAGGGAGGACTGTTTTGGGGGTGCAGGTGGGAGAGATTGGGGGGATGAGGGGGTGTTTCTTCAGAACCCTGAGATTGTGGCTTGGGGGCAGAGACGCTGGGGACTGGGGGATGGGGGAGACATTTCAATGTTTCCTAAGCCATTTCCCAGCACCACCGAATTTCAGCTCCAGGGGAAATTTCAAAATTTTGGTTTTCATGGCAACAAATTTTTGAGATTTCCCTCCCCTCCAGGAAGAAAATTCCCAGCTTGCTGCAGCCATACGTCGAGGGGGGAAGGTGACACAAAGAAACATGGTGGTGCCAGATCACGACCATTTCTCCTGGGCGATGCGTTGCCAGAGGGACCCAGGTGGCATTGGGGCTCAGCCAGGGAGTGGCTTGCGGAAGGCACAGGAGAGGATGTGATAGCTGGGTCTGTGAGCATGGACAGGGCTGTGGGCATAGCCTGTGCCATGGGAGGAGCAGGGGCAAAGCAGTTGTGGGTGGAAAGGAGGAATCTCTGCTCCCCTGAATGATGCCCGTTTGGTCCCCCACTTAGTAACTTGGCAGAGAGACCCACTTCAATACAGGCCTTTAGCAGGATGGCTATGGAGCTGCTGAACATCGTGTTGCTGCTAGTGCCAGCAGGTAGGTGGGACTCTGTGTGTGTGTGTGTGTGTGTGTGTGTCCCTACTGGAGGGGATGAACCCTGCTCTGTGTGTGTGGTGTGTGTCCATGCTGCCCCTGCTGGAAGGATGAGCCCTACTCTGTGTGTGTGTGTGTGTGGTGTGTGTGTGTTGTGTGTGTGTGTGTGTGTGTACTGCCCCCTGCTGGAGGGGATAAGCCCTGCTGGTGTGTGTTGTGTGTGTGTGTGTGTCATGCTGCCCCCTGATGGAGGGGAATGAGCCCTGCTCTGTGTGTGGGTGTGTTGTGTGGGTGTGTGTGGTCCTGCCGCCCCCTGTTGGAGGGGATGCCCTACTGTGTGTGTGTGTGTGTGTGTGTGTTGTGTGTGGTGTGTGTCCCTGCCACCCCTGCTGGAGGGGATGAGCCTGCTCTGTGTGTGTGTGGTGTGGGTGTGTGTGTGTGTGTGTGTGTCCATGCTGCCCCCTGCTGGAGGGGATGAGCTCTGCTCGGGGGGGGTACTTGTCAGCCGCCTTTGCTTGCATTTATCATGTGGGCCAATTCCCCCTCACTCCCTCGGAGTAAATCGGGAGTAACTCCTGTGCAGTCAATGGGGCTGGCTCATTATAAAACTGGTGTGAGACTAGAACCAGGCCCTTGGTTTTTATTGCAACTATCTCCACACACACACACATACTCCAGCGCTGCAGTGCCGTGTGTTGCTCTTCCCTTGCAGTGATGGCACAGACAGACACGCGGATCATCGGGGGCTACCCCTGTGAGAGACCCCAGCCCTGGCAGGCCGCGATCTTCGATTCATACCGGCTGTACTGCGGAGGGGTGCTCATCAGCAAGGACTGGGTGCTGACGGCTGCTCACTGCCAACTGCCTGGGTAGGCGGGGGGAGAGGTGTCCCTGATGACCCCTGCTGGAGGGGATGAGCCCTGCTCTGTGTGTGTGTCTCAGGGTCTGTGCAGCTCCCGGCACAATGGGGCCCTGATTTCGGTCAGGGTCTGTGCAGCACCCGGCACAGCGGGGTCCTGATCTCCGTCGGGGTCTGCACAGCGCCCGGCACAATGGGGCCTTGATCTCAGTCGGGTTCTGGGCAGCGCCTGGCACAATGGGGCCCTGATTTCAGTTGGGGTCTGTGCAGCACCCGGCTCAATGGGGCCCTGATCTCGGTCGGGGTCTGCACAGTGCCCGGCACAGCGGGGCCTGATCTCGGTCAGGGTCCAGCAGCCTGATCTGTCAGCTGTTTTGCAGTCAGTTTCCCCAGACTAGCTGCTGTTTGCATTTGCTTTCAGCTCCACCAATGTACGGCTGGGCGAGTACAACCTGCGGAAGCTGGATGAGACTGAGCAGCTCCGGATGGCTGCTAAGCTCATTCCCCACCCCAACTACAACAGCGCCACCAAGGACAACGACATCATGCTCATCAAACTCATCACCCCCGTGCAGACGAATGACAACGTGCAGCCCATTGAACTGGCCAGCAGTGCTGCCCCACCAGGGAGTGTCTGCCAGGTGTCCGGATGGGGCACCACCACCTCCCCGCAACGTACGCTGACCCATGAAACACAGCAGTGAACGTGGGACCTCTGGGCTCTTAACACATGAGCTGCTGAGCCAGCTCCATTAGCCACGGCTGCAGCCCACTCAGCCACGACTAGAGGGAGACATTGAGTCAGTCACAGGTCACCTTTGTCCCCAAATTATTTTCCAGATATTGAGAAAATTTCCCATCCTGAACCAGGAGGAAAAATTATATTTTTGTTATTTAAAATTTTCAATTCGGGGCCCATCGTAATCTTTTGTTTCAATCACTTCAGAAAGTTTCCTTTCGCTTTCAAACTATCCCCTCTTTTTTTTCCCTAACATTTCAAAATAAAAAGTTGTTTCCACTCACACCCCCTCAACATTTTCCAGTTTGAAAATGTTGAAAAACTCTGAAGAATTTGAAAACTCTGTTATCCAACAAAGGGTCAAGTCGGGAGAGTGGCCGAAAACTCCCCTGTTCAACAAACCGGCACGTTTCGGTGCAAAAACCATTTATTGAGCAATTCCCCACCTGCGCTTATTTTCCCTTTTCGTAGCCCAGATCGTGCAAATGAGAATTCAGAGCCATTTATCTCTGATTTCTTCTTTTTCTTCTGCATCCATCAGCATCATTCCCGGCCATGCTGCAATGCGCCAACCTCAGGATCATCTCAGCGGCGGAATGTCGAAGAGAGTATTCCAACTTGGTCACTGACAACATGCTGTGCGCCGGTGTGCCACAAGGAGGCATCGATTCTTGCCAGGTCTGGGGTGTTGTTGCGGATACGTTGGGTAGATGTCTGGGAAACGGGTTTCCTGTCCTGTGAAAAAATTCAGTGCTGACAAACCATTATTTTTCAATGGAAAAATGTTTTGTGAAAACTTTCCCAGCAAGCTCTACTTTTGATCTCGAGTGGCAGAAAGAGGATCTGGGACTGTAGCTGGCAGAGAATGGGTATTGTGGAGTCCACGCCAACCCCTTCTCAGCCCCTCACCGTGTCGTAGCAGTATGTGGAGATGGGTGTTGTAGAAAATTCCCCATGTGTGGGGCATCAGGGATCGAACCTGCCACTGCTGGGCCTTCAAGGAGGCCGAGCAACAAAGAAGGAGGCTGAATGTACAAGGGGGACATGATCTCGGTCGGGGTCTGTGCAGTGCCTGGCACAATGGGGGCAGCTGGGAATATTAGGGGCAGGGTCTCAGCACCGCAGTTGACACCAGGGCGGAGCCAGCCTGGGTTCCGCCCAGTTCTGTTCCATGTGATGTTTTATGCACATTATTTCAACAGTTGATTTGCATATTTGCCTATCCCTCTCCAAACTCATGCTTGCCTCCTTCCTCCCCCCTGAGCAATTGACCCCCCCATCCCCCATGGGCATGTCGGGGAGGGGTACACGGCTGGTAACACGCGGTTGTATCTCCGCAGGGTGACTCCGGAGGTCCTCTGATATGCGATGGGATCCTCCAAGGCATTGTGTCGTGGGGGTTGGAGGAGTGCGCCCAGCCTAACAAACCGGGTGTCTACACCAAGGTCAGCAAATACATCAAGTGGATCCAGCAAACTGTACGGGGCGGGTGAGTCGCCCGGGGAACCCCAATAAAACATGAGAGACACACCCATGCCTCCGCATCTTCTTCTGTCCTCAGAACCCCGGGTTTCCGGGGCAATAATGGATGCAGAGCTGCCATGGTGATGGAGTTGTCGGCCCCTCGGTCCCCTGAGTGCATCTAGCTCTTGGGTGGAGCTGGCCAGAGAAACAGAATTTTTGTTGATTCAGAATCGGGTTCGAATTCAAAGGAAAAGTTGAAATACTGGAATTTCCTGCACAAGCGAATGTTCCCCAAAATGTTTGGGTGTTTTTTTTTAATTGCTATTAATACACTATTCCTAGCTTCCAGGGCCAGAAGGGGGCTCTGGAGAGCGGAGATCAATTCCCTACCCTGACACAGACGCTGGGCGGGGGGCTGCATGTCAAACAAGACAGCAAGCAATTGGGGTTCAGCAAAGAGCAGGGATGATCCAAGGGCTAGAAAACCTGCCTGAGAGCCAGACACTGAAAAGAGTTCGTGCCAGCGAGTTTTTCCCAGAGAAGGTGGAGAGGTGATTAGTTCCATTGGCGGCACCCTGTGGAGGAGATTTTGGGGAGCAGAGGGCAGACAAAGCAGAGCAACACCTGACAGCTGACAGACAAATCCAGACTGGAAACAAGGGGCAAATTTCCCCCAGCGAAGGGAATTGATCCTTGGAACGTGTGCCCCAGGGATGGGACAGATGCTCCCTCCCTTGGAGTCTTTCCATAGAGATCCATAGGGATTTCCATGGAGATCGAGCTCACCCACTAGATGTGGGTTTGAAATTGATGAAGGGGCAGAGTTAAGGGCACACAAGCAAGGGGGCAGAGTTAAGGGTGTGCAAGCTCAACCCCGAGACCTGGGCCTGAGGTGGGGATCCGGGGAAAGGTTCTGCAGCCTGGGCGAGGCTGCAAGGCAGAATGGTTCCTTTTGGCCTATAGATCCATGGGCTGTTGCTCCGATGCTAGTGTAGCATCAATATACCACGGCACTGAGGGGCTTGTGCACTCTCCTCCACCCCACAACATCCACACTGCCCCTGTGTGGAAGTAAGTATCAGTATCCCCATTTTTCTGATGGGTAAACCGAGGCACAGAGTGATGACATGAATTGCCTGAGTTCACACAGGGACTGTGTGGAAGGGGAAAGAGTTGAAGCCAGATCTTGTTAGGCCCAGACCAGTGTCTTAACCCCTGAGCCAACCTCCCTGCAAAGACAAACACTCATTCTTTATTCTGAAACCCCCCACATCCATTGAGCTCCTTGCAGTTGCCCACGGCACCATCTCAGGCTGTATTCTGGCTTGTGTGTTCACCTGATGCCCCAGATTTGTCCAGCGCCGTGGGAAAGGGTTGCCTGCGCTCCGTGTTAGGAAGGTCCTTTAGCTTTCACAAGCTATAAAGCAGGGGACGGGAAATCGGCTGCTGTGGCTTATGGGGGAACGGTCCGAATCTCCCAGAATGCAATGCAGCCCATTGGTTGAACTCCTCCCAAGGCAGCTGTCGCTGGATCACCAGCGGTTGCACCAGTCTTTGAAGTCGCTAAGTGCTTCGTAAGTGGCCTGGCCCCTGACAATGGTTGTCATTATGATGCAGTAGTTCTGTTCCAACTCCGACTTCCACGGGAATGATGCAATGGAGCAAATGCCTTGCCCGCAGCAGGCCATAAAACCACATTCATTGACTTGCTGCCGGAGTAAATGATTTCCAAGGAATAAGCTTAATTAACGTGCATGTTCCAGTAGAATGGGGGGGGAATATTTTTTGCAGGGGGGCCACTCCATGAATTTTGGTAAATCATCACAGGCCGCACATTTCTACACTATTAAGGAAGGAGGTGTGGGGGCTGGGAGGGAGTTTGGTGCAGGGAGGGATTCTGACCTGGGGCGGGGGTTGGGATACAGAAGGGGGTGCAGGGTCTGGGAGGGAGTTTCGGGTCAGGAGGGAGCTCCGGCTGGTGCACAGTGTCGGGGTGCAGGAGAGGTGAGGGGTGTGGGCTCTGAGAGGGAGTTTGGTACAGGAGGGGGCAGAGGATTGGTGTCTGGAGAGGCTGCAGGGGCTGGGAGGGAGTTTGGTGCAGGAGGGGGCAGGGGATTGGGGTGTAGGAGGGACTGCAGGGGCTGGAAGGGGAGTTTGGTGCAGGAGGGGATTCTGACCTGGGGCAGGGGTTGGGGTGCAGGAGCGGGTGCAAGGTGCAGGCTCTGGCTGGGAGTCACTTACCACAGGCAGCTCCTGCCTGCCCTAGCCCCATACCGCTCCTGGAAGCAGCTGCAGCCGACTGCTGCTGGCACCTCTCTGTGTGCCCCTTAGGGGGAGGGGGCAACGGGTTTCCATGTGCTGCCCGCACCCACAAGCACTGCCCCCGCAGCTCCCATTGGCTGGTTTCCAGCCAATGAGAGCTGTGAGGATGGTGCTGGGGGCGAGGCGGAGTGCGGAGCTGCCTTCCCCCCACACACACACCAGGGACGCACAGAGATGTGCCAGCAGCAGCCAGCCGCCTCTGGGAGCGGCGTGGGACCATGGCAGGCAGGCAGCCTGCCTGAGCACCCCGCTGCGCCATGGGACTTTTAGTGGCCCGGATTCAGAGGGGGCAGAGGAAGCCAGACAGAAATGTTAGACGGGCCAGATCCAGCCCACGGGCCGTATTTTGCCCATCCCTGCAGTAGAACCTAGTGGCCAGGATTAGAGTGAGGTGATGCTGTTCAATCCAGGGGTTCTCAACTTTCTCCTTTCTGAGGCCCCCCAAATGCTATAACAACCCCACTGCCCACCTGCGCCACGACAACTGTTCTTCTGCATCTCATAAACAGATACTTAAGGGTTAATGTCTCTTTTACCTGTAAAGGGTTAAGAAACTCAGTAAACCTGGTTGACACCTGACCAGAGGACCAATGGGGGGACAAGATACTTTCAAATCTTGGTGGAGAGAAGTCTGTCTTTGTGCTCTTGTTTTGGGTGGTGTTCGCTCTTGGGACTAAGAGGGACCAGACATCCATCCAGGCTCTCCAAATCTTTCTGAATCAGTCTCTCATATTTCAAAATTGTAAGTAATAGCCAGGCAAGGCGGATTAGTCTTATTTTTGTTTTCTCAACCTTAAATGCTTATTTTGCTGAGAGATTTTACCTCTCTTGCTGTAACTTTGAACCTAAGGCTAGAGGGTTCCTCCGGCTATACGAATTTGATTACCCTATAAATATTTCCATCCTGATTTACAGAGATGATTTTTACCTTTCTTCTTTAATTAAACTTTCTTTTAAGAACCTGATTGATTTTTCCTTGTTTAAGATCCAAGGGATGGATCTGGACTCCACAGGGATTGGTGGGGGGAAGGAGGGGATGGTTTAATTCTGCTTGTTTAAGATTCAATGGTTGGATCTGTGTTCATCAGGGAGATTGCTGAAGCTCTCAAGGCAACCCAGGGAGGGGAAGTTTGGGGGGACAGAAAGTTCCAGACACGACTTCTGGATGGTGCAGAGTTACCGGATCTAAGCTAATAATTAAGCTTAGATGTCCATGCAGTCCACAATACCAAATCAGAGTGGGAATGACATGCATATGAAAGCCAGGGCCAGCATTAGGGGGTAGGAAGCAAGGCAGTCACCCGGGGCCCTAGGCGACAGGGCTTGGGGTGGTGGGGCTTCGGCTTTCTGCCCTGCGCCCCAGTGAGTCTAATACTGGCCCTGTTTTGTGGCCCCTTCAAAACCCACTCGTGCCCCCACCCGGGCCCCAGGACCCTGACTGAGAACTGCTGCTTTAATCAACACTTTTTTGCCCTGTGAAAAGAAATGCAGATTCAGCACCACGGAAACAATTTGTGTCGATTTCCCCACATTCTTCCGGTCAGAAAACACCTAAAATAAAATCGGCTTGTACTTGAAATGTCAACTTCTTCTCAAACTCGGCCTGCTTGGGTTCGAAATCACGTGGCCCTGCTCGCAATGTGCTGCTCCAAAAGGACTATAAAAGGATTTTGAAAATGTGCAGCATTGAAAAAAGTGTCAAACGGCTGGGCGCTGATGCTTAGACCAGAAGGGCCCATCGTGATCATCTAGTCTGACCTCCTGCACAACGCAGCCCAGAGTACCTTGCCCACCCGCTCCTGGAATAGAGCCCTACCATCTGGCTGAGTCACTGACGTCCTCAACTCACGTTTAAAGACTTCAAGTTTCAGAGAATCCACCATTTATGCTAGTGTAAACCTTCAAGTGACCCATGCCCCACGCTGCAGAGGAAAGTGACCCCCCGCCCCCCGGGTCTCTGTCAATTTGACCTGGGGGAAAAGTCCTTCCTGACCCCAAATCTGGGGATCAGTTTGACCCTGAGCATGTGAGCGAAACCCACCAGCCAGACCTCTGGGAAAGAGGAACTCAGAGCCTTCACCGTGCAGTGTCCCATCCCTGGGTATCAGACACATTTGCGGCTAAGTCACAGAGCGGCTACATGCCATTGCAGGGAAGCTCATTGAGCGGCAGGTATCAAAGGCTGGGGGAGGCTGAGCCTCCCCAAACAGCCTGCATGACCCGCCCATGTGCCGCCCCCAGGTGGCTCTTCCCCCATGGCCAGGGCCCGCGTTGGGGCTAGTGGGGCTGGGGAGGGGGAGAGGCGTGCCACCCACCTGGCATCCCGGATCTGGGGGTGCTCAGGCAGGGGGTGGCACTTTGGGGCTCTCGCAGGAGGGGCAGGGCTTTCAGACTGTGACCTGAGCTACGCCCCTTTGCCACGAGCAATCATCAGTCTCCTGATGTCACCCGACACTATTTCCAGTCACTGAATGGACGAGCAAAACTTTTCTGAGTGCTGGTCTACACCGGGACCTTACATCGGCCCAGGGGTACATCACTCGGGGTGAGGTGAAAAATCCACATCCCTGAGCGACGTCGTTAAACTGACCTAACCCCCCATGTAGACAGCGCTAGGTGGATGAAAGAATTCGTCCATCAACCTAGTGACCGCTTCTCAGGCAGGTGGATTCCTACGCCGGGAGGAGAACCCCTCCTGTCAGCATAAGTAGTGTCTACACTGAACTGCTCCAGTTTTAAGGATACCATAGGCACTGACTCGGTGGCACTCTGGGGCTCAAGCACCCACATAAAAAAATAGAGGGTGCTGAGCACCCAGTAGCCACAGTGGTTCAGCCCCAGAGCTGGTCACGCATCACCTGTTGGGCGGAGCCCCGCGGGAGGTGCTCAGAGCAGGGGCGGTTCCAGGCCCCAGCACGCCAAGAGCGTGCTTGGGGTGGCAAGCCGCGGGGGATGCTCTGCTGGCACTGTGAGGGCAGCAGGCAGGCTGCCGTCGGTGGCTTGCCTGCGGAGGATCCGCTGGTCCTGCAGTTTCAGAGGACCTCCTGCAGGCATGCCTGCAGAGGGTCCACTGGTCCCGCGGCTTCGGAGGACCTCCAGCAGGTCCGCCAAAGCTGCGGGACCAGCAGACCCTCCGCAGGCAAGCCGCCGAAGGCAGCCTGCCTGCCGTGCTTGGGGTGGCAAGGAATTTTCCTCCAGGGCAGATTGGCAGAGGCCCTGGAGGTTTTTCACCTTCCTCTGCAGCGTGGGACATGGGTCACTTGCTGGTGGATTCTCCGCAGCTTGAGGTCTTCAAACCACAATTTGAAGACTTCAATAACTCGGACATAGGTTGGGGTTTTTATAGAAGTGGATAGGTAGGGTTCTGTGGCCTGCTTTGTGCAGGAGGTCAGACTAGATGATCATATTGATCCCTTCTGCCCTATGAGTCTATGAGTCTATGAGCTGCCCCTGGCTCAGCGGAGGGAGCAGCGGGCGGGTGAGGAGAGGGCAGGGCAGAAAAAGGCAGAGTGAGGGCAGGGCCTTGGGGAAAAGGCAGAGCGAGGGTGGGGCCTCGAGGCAGAGCAGGGGTGGAGCACACATCAGGAAAAATCAAGTCTTCCCTGTGAAGGGAAGACTTACCCTACGCGACTGCCACTGGCTGCCTGAGCCCTAGTGGTGATGATATGTGGGCAAACCTGGCTGACGCACCGGGGATGGGAGCCAGGGCCTCCAGAGCTAAAAGCAGGAGCTGCCACAGTGGGGCTCCATCTCACAATTTTTAAATCACAACTGGCTGTTTCTCTGACAGATCGGCTCTGGGAAGTATTTGGGGTCATTTGTGACACAGCCGGTCAGAGGGTCCCTGCTGGCCTCAGAATCTCTGAAGCTCTAAATAACAACATTTTGCACAAGAAACAAACATCATTTTTGTTTCAATTTTTTCATTTCCCATCCCCCCTCCCCCCAACACATTCCAAAATGAAACATTTTGCAGAAGACAAAATCCATTATTTTCATTTGAGATGAGCAGAGGAAATGCCAATTTTCTCCCATTTTTTTCCTTATTGGAAAAAAAAAAGAGGCAAAGATTTTTAAAAAGATGAGAAAAAAGCCTCATTTCCTTGCGGTTATTTATATTTTCCCACTGGGAAAGATGTGAGAAAAATTGTTTGAACCGCCTTGGAAACTTTATTCCTGTTTTTCTGCTAGGAAAAAGATTTTGTTGCATTCCGAACTTTTCACACAGAATTTTCCAGTGAAGAAAGGTTTTGCTGAGATCAAAGTCTTTCACTATTTTCAAGTGTTCCTAGGAAATAAAAGTTTTTGTTACATTCAAAATTGTTCACTTTTTTATTCTGTTTTTCAGGAAAAAATGTTTTTGTCGAGTTACACTTTTTTCACTTTTTTACCTCATGCTTCTGATAAAACAAATTTTGAGTAAATTTTTTTCACTTTCCCCCCCTTTTCGCAGGTGAAAAAAAGATTGTGTCACATTCAAAGTTTTTCACTTTTTTACCCCCAAAATTTTTTTTAGCTAATTCTCCCCACCCCTTTTTTCTAGTGGAAAAAACATTATCTTGCATTCAAAATCTTTCACTTTTCTTCCTGCTTTTCAGCAACAAAATAATCCCAGCAAAATGGGGTTTTTCTGAATGTTTTTTTGTGTGGCAATTCCTCAGTCAGTTTTTTACTCTTTCCTACATTTTTTCCCAGTGGAAAATACTGGGGGGAACAAAGCTTTTAAAAAGGGAGAGAAAGTGAAGGAGAAACAGCCCACACCCATTTTCTCTCCCATTTTAGACTTTTGGGGAGGAGGCTGACTTGAAAATTGAAAAAAAAATAAAATGAAAATGCAAAAGAAACGTTGGGAAAGAGGTCGGTTTTGAGCATTTTCATCAAAAAATGGGGAACGGAAGTGAAAAAAATTTCCAACAGAATTTAAAAAATAAGCAATTTTCTTTCAAAGTTATTGAGGGAGGGAAAAACCACTCGTGAGCGGGAGCACCGGACGCACAGGTGAAGGCGGGGGGAGGAGATGCTGAGGTTCAAGGGGGTGAAGCACCTGGTTTATTCTGGGGTCCCAGTCACAAGCAGATGGGGGCTCAGTTTGCCCACATGGTGGCCAGCAGCCAGTCGTAGTATTTACAGACGTTCGTGTAAACGCTGGGTTTCATGGTGGAGATGCAGGGCACGTCGCCCCAAGACACGATGCCCTGCAGCTTCCCATTACACACCAGCGGGCCGCCGGAGTCGCCCTGAGGAACCCACAGGGAAAGTGTCAGAAAACGAGGACAGGACACATGGGGTCACAGGAGATGTCTCCTCACCTCACAGACCAGTCTCCTGCACCTTCTCAACACAGTCCCTCAGTGATCCCCCCAGAGACTCCCCCTGCACCTCACAGACCAGCCCCCTGCACCATCCCATCACACCTGCTCAGTGACCCCTCCAGAGACACCCCCTCACCCCACACACCAGCCCCCTGCAGGTGTCCACTGCACCCCCTCAGTGACTCCCTTAGAGACACCCCCTCACCTCACCGACCAGTCCCCTGCAGGTGTCCACTGCACCCCCTCAGTGACCCCCCCCAGAGACACCCCCTCGCCCCACAGATCAGCCCCATGCACCATCCCATCACACCCCCTCAGTGACCCCCCCCCAGAGACACCCTCTTGCCCCACCGACCAGCCCCCTTCTCTGTCCCATCACATCCACCCTCACCTCACAGGAATCCGTGCCCCCGCCCTTCAAGCCTGCACACACCATGTTCTCGTTGACATGCCTGGGGAAGTCGGCCGTGCACTGCTCATCGGAGACAATGTGGATCATGGTGCAGTAGAGGACGATGGAGATGTTTTCTGGAAGAGACGGATTGGCCATCATTAGCACAGGCACTCAGGGATGGAGGCATCAGCCTTGGGCCCATCTAACCCAGTATCCCGTCTCTGAGATGGATGGCGTTAGAGCCAGCCCACAAGAGATGGGGGATGATCTGCCCAGCCACACCTCCAATTACAGCTCCTCCTGGAATCCCAGAATCTGGGGAGATGAGTGTGTATGGAGATAGATAGATAGATAGATAGATAGATAGATAGATAGATAGATAGATAGATAGATAGATAGATAGAGAGGGTGTGTGGGGATAGATAGATAGAGAGAGAGAGGGAGGGAGAGAGAGAGAGAGAGAGTATGGGGGAATAGATAGATAGATAGATAGAGGGGGTGTGGGGGGATAGATAGATAGAGTGGGTGTATGGGGATAGATAGAGAGAGGGTGTGGGGAGATAGATAGATAGATAGAGGGGGTGTGGCGGGATAGATAGATAGCGGGAGTGTATGGGGATAGATAGATAGAGTGAGTGAGTGAGTGTATGGGGATAGATAGGTAGATAGGTAGATAGATAGATAGATAGTCAGTCTCCCCAGTTACTAGTTGTTTGTTTCACACACTAGCCAAGGATCCCTGGAGGTGGCCAGTGCGGGGGTAGGGGCCTGCAAACATCACTCGAATATCTCCAGTCCCTCTGACCCCCCTGCCTTGGGCACCCTTTCCCCCAGCAGCATGCCCACGGCTTCCCCGCCCCCATGCCCACAGCTTCCCCTTCCCCCACCCCGTGCCTATGGCTCTGAGACAGCCACCCTCCCTGCCCAGATCCTGGCCTCCCTACCAGGGGCGTTGAGAGCAATGCCCCACCCCGACACCGAGCACAGCTCGCCGGGCTCCGCACACCGGGAGGCCAGGCCCAGCGGCTGGACGTAGCGGTTGAGCCTGGCCGGGGTCTGCAGCTTGAGCAGCATAATGTCGTTGTCGTGGGCCGTGCAGTTGTAGCCAGGGTGGATGATGCTTTTGGCCACAGCTTTGTACTGCTCGGTCCCCTCACGGACATACAGGTTGTAATCCCCCAGGCGCACGTGGATGGGGCTGCAGGGGAAGCAAAGAGCTGGATTCACCCATCAGGCCACTGCCCCAGGACTGAGACACCTGAATCTGGCAGGGTCTCAGCTTTCTGTTAAAACAAAAATTGCCTTTCTAGCCCTTGTCATTTTGGAGAAAAGGGGGGAAAGGTCTGAGTCTGCAGAGAGCCTGAGCCTGTGGCTGGAAGGGGGGTGGGAGCTGCACTGGGTGTATCCAACCCAGCAACACTGCCTGGTTCTGCTGAGAGCCTGAGCCCATCGCTGGGAGAAGGGACGAGCTACCTCATGTTTGACCAACACAGTGACACTGGCTGGGTCTGCAGAGAGCCTGAGCCCATCGCTGGGAGAGGGGGGAACTGCCCTGAGTGTCACTTCCACAGCGACGCTGCCCGGGTCTGTAACATAGCAGGTTTAAAACAAACAAAAGGAAATGTTTCTTCACACAACACACAGTCAACCTGCAGAACTCCTTGCCAGAGGATGTTGTGAAGGCCAAGACTATAACAGATAAGTTCATGGAGAACCAGAAGCTGGGAATGGGCGACAGGGGATGGATCAATTGATGATTCCCTGTTCTGTTCGTTCCCGCTGAGGCACCTAACACTGGCCACTGTCAGCAGACAGGATACTGGGCTAGATGGACCTTCGGTCTGACCCAGTCTGGCCGTTCTTATGTAACCCAAACCACACCCAGGCCCCACCCACCCCACACTCAGCCTCACCTACCCAGTCAGGCAGTGGGCTGCAGTCAGGACCCATCTACTGCTGATGAGGGTGGCACCGCAGTTGTACTTGGAGCGTTCGAAGATGGCTGCCTGCCAGGGCTGTGCATGGGGGTGACATGGATGTCCCCTGAGCTTTAAACTGCCCCAGGCTGCAACTGGAAAAATAAGATGCAGATATAGTGGCAGATCGCCATCACCCTCCTGGGATACTGGAGAGCAGGGACTGAGCTGGCTGAGCAATGCACAGGGGTGATGGCTGAGCAGGGGGACAGGCCCCAGCTGAGATCAGGGCCCCATGGCACCAGGCACTGCCCAGATACACAGCCAGAGATCAGTGCAGGGCAGCGCCACAGCCAGAAGTAGAAAAGCCAGGCACTCAGAGTGCCCATCTGCAGGACCCTCCTTACTCTTACGCAAAGCACGCAGCTGCGTAGGCACCAGGGAATTTGCTCCAGCCCTTGCCCCGCCTCTACCCCATGGCCCCAGCCCTGCTCTGCCCCAGACCCGCCTCTTCCCGCCCCTGCCCAGCCCCACCTCCACTCCTGATAGCTCTGCAGCAGGGCCGAGGCATTGCATTCACCAGCGTCAGGAGTGCAGCCACCCAGCTCCAGCCACACCGCTGGTGAGTGCTGAGGGGTGGTTCCCTCCTGCCCCCCAAGCCAGTCCTGCCCCCCACGTGGAGCCCTGGGGCCCACCCCCACGCTCCTCCCTGCAGACACCTGGGGCCCCACACACACCCTTGTGGGGGGCTGCCCCAGAATAGCTAGGGACAGCCCTGCCCATCTGGTCCTGCCCCCCCCCCTCCCCAGGCTGCCCGTCCTGCAGAGCCCAGGCCGGAGACTGTCCCCCAGGGAGCCCCACATCCAGCCCAGCTCCGGGGGTCAAGAAAGAGCACCTTTAACTCCGCCCTCCTGCCTGTGTGCCCTTAACTCTGTCCTTTTGTAGATTTCAGGTCCATATCTGATGACTGAGCTAGCGGGGAGATGTTAGATGGAGATGCCCGAGCTTGATGGAAGGGGATGAAATTGCAACACTACAAATTAAATATAGATTGTCCTTTGGTAGATGCAGACTGAGCCATGGCCATTACAGCCACGTATGCAATGGGGTGTGTAAATGGCACTGGGTCCCGGCCACGTGTGCGACAGGGTGTGTACGTGGTGCTGGGTCACGGCCATGTGTGCGATGGTGCGTGTACGTGGTGCTGGGTCGTGCCCATGTGTGTGTTGGGCTGTGTGACATTTTGTACCTTGGGGAAAAGCTCTGTAACCCCCATAATCCTCATTTATATATGTGTGATCTTGCATATAAATCAGGCCGTGTGAGGTATCGGGGAAAGGTTATGATCTGCTGAAAGACATTTCTCTATCCATATATGTATATCATTAATCCATACGAAGTTATGAGAATTGTGTTGTATGGTTGTCACTGAAATATGCTTCAGAGTAGCAGCCGTGTTAGTCTGTATGCGCAAAAAGAACAGGAGTATTTGTGGCACCTTAGAGACTAACAAATTTATTTGAGCATAAGCTTTTGTGGGCTACAGCCCACTTCATCGGATGCACGCAGTGGAAAATACAGTAGGAAGATATATACACAGAAAACGTGGCAGAGGGGCATTGCTGGCACATGATGGCATATGATGTGCCAGCAATGCCCCTCTGCCATGTACATTGGCCAAACCGGACAGGCTCTATGCAAAAGAATAAATGGACACAAATCAGACGTCAAGAATTACAACATTCAAAAATCAGGCAGAGAACACTTCCACCTCCCTGGCCACTTGATTACAGACCTAAAAGCTGCAATATTACAACAAAAAAACTTCGAAAACAGACTCCAAAGAGGGACTGCTGAACTGGGATTAATTGGCAAATTGGACACCAGTGAATTAGGCTTGAACAAAGACTGGGAGTGGATGGGCCATTACACAAAGTAAAACTACTTCTCCATGCTTATTGCCCCCTCCCGCAGTTCCTCACATCTTCTTGTCAATTGCTGGAAATGGGACATTTAAATTAGCACTACAAACCGTTCTTTTTCTCTCACCTTAACTGATCACTCTCCTTAGCGTGTGCATGGTAACAGCCATTGTTTCCTGTTCTCTGTGTGTATATATTATCACGCGCGCGCGCGCGCACACACACACACACACACACTAACCTGCAGCCCCCAGGAGCAGCAGGATGCTCAGCAGGTTCATGGGGCTCGGTCGCGGTGATGGGTGGGGCTAAGGGCTGCTGGCTCTGAAAGGAAGATGGAAAAGGGGCGTCACTCCTGGGGAACTGGCCCCACCCACTGCTACCTGCTCTGGGTCTGATGCCTGACTCTGTTGGACCTCCTGACAACTGGCCCAGGGGGGAATCCAGTGCTCATGGCTTGGCCCATCCTTAGCAGATCTGGCACAGGCCACATGGGCACTGGGAAAGGGGCAGAGACGTACCTGGCTATCCATCCATCCCATAGACACCCCTTCCATTCTTCCCCCTCGTCCCTCCCATAGACACCCCTTCCATTCTTCCCCCAGCCATCCCATAGACACCCCTTCCATTCTTCCCCCGTCCATCCCACAGACACCCCTTCCATTCTTCACCCCATCCATCCCACAGACACCCCTTCCATTCTTCCCTCCGTCCATCCCATAGACACCCCTTCCATTCTTCCCCCTGTCCATCCCATAGACACCCCTTCCATTCTTCCCCCCGTCCATCCCATATACACCCCTTCCATTCTTCCCCAGTCCATCCCATAGACACCTTCCATTCTTCTCCCTGTCCATCCCACAGACACCCCTTCCATTCTTCCCCCCATCTATCCCACAGACACCCCTTCCATTCTTCCCCTCGTCCATTCCATAGACACCCCTTCCATTCTTCCCCCATCCATCCCATAGACATCCCTTCCATTCTTCCCTCCATCCATCCCATAGACACCCCTTCCATTCTTCCCCGTCCATCCCATAGACACCCCTTCCATTCTTCACCCCATCCATCCCACAGACACCCCTTCCATTCTTCCCTCCATCCATCCCACAGACACCCCTTCCATTCTTCCCCCATCCATCCTATAGACACCCCGCCTTCCATTCTTCCCCCATCCAGCCCATATACACCCAGCCTTCCATTCTTCCCCCATCCTTCCAATCATCCATCTGTCCCATATACGCCTGTCCTCATTCCTCTATGCCTCCCCATCCATCCCGATAGATAGATAGATAGATAGATAGATAGATAGATAGATAGATAGATAGATAGATAGAGGGGGTGTGGGGGATAGATAGATTGATAGATAGTTTTGTATCCCTGCACACATTTCTCCAAGGAGCTGAGAGCTGTCTATAAATGATGGATGAGATTTCCCAAACACTCCCGCCCCCACGCACCTACCACCTGGGGTCCAGGAAGTGTCAGATGTGGGACCATCCCCCACCCCCCAACGCTCAGTCATAATGATCCCCTGCTCCCTGCCGCCAGCTCAGACCCCAGGGATTCCATCGTCAGCCTGGCCTCCGTGCGCCCAGTTCCCCTGCGGACCAAGTGGGGATGGAGTGGGTGAATTCCCCACCCCCCACATCCACCCCTGGAGACACCCCCACTCCCCCTCGCTCCTCAGCAGCGGACTGGGCTCCCTTACCTGGCCAGGGATCAGCACCAGACACTCGGCTCTGGAGGACACTAGCCAACGCCAGCTGTTGCCACCCTCCAGCCACCCTGCTTTTAACCACCCGCCCAGCCAGCCCAGGTGCCAGGGGCAGCATTCATGGGGCACCAGACGCCGGCTGGCCTCCCCACCCGCACCTAATGAGTAGCTGGCACTCTCTAATTAGCACTATTGCTAATCTGAATAACGAGGCTTCCAAGGGCTTCGCCCCAGCATCATCCATGGCATGGCTCACATGGCCAGAGAGATGAGCCGATACCAGCTGATGCCATGTTTACCAGCCGTGGTGGTGCCCAGAAACATGTCACGCATTTCTGGGCCCTGACTGTGATCTGGCAAAAGTAGGGAGTGCAGAGTTCTGCAGGGCTCTGGCTGGTATGCAGTGGTTTGGCAAAGCAGCTGTTCTCCTGGAGGGGATCCCTGTTTTCATTTTCAAAACAGCCTGTGGCTCTAGGGGTAGGGATGGGAAGATGACCTTGAAAAGGGGAAGCCAGAGTGAGCGACGCAGCAACCCTGCCTGGATCTGCCGAGAGCCTGAGCCCATTGCTGGGAAAATGGGGAGCTGCCCCAAGTGTGACCAACACAGTGATGCTGCCTGGGTCTGCCGAGAGCCTAGCTTCCGCCGTAGTCATAGGCGTGGGTGTCTCCAGCAGCCACCCGTCTAGCATGAGAGATATGGAACCAAGGATATGCTCGCTCCAGGGCTTTCCATGAGCAGCAGGACTACTCCGTTGATCTGGAGTTAAAGGAGGGGATGAATAATTGGAAGTGAATTCAAGAGTGGCTGGGGGACACAGCTGGGTGTAGTTCCTAGGCTGCTATGGGGCCCTGATCTCAGCTGGGGCAGGGCCTGTCTCTGGCTGTGTCTGGGAAGCGCCTGGCACAACAGGTCCCTAATCTCAGCTGGGGCAGGGACTGTCTCTCACTCTGTGGGGCCGCACCCAGCACACGGCTGAGTTTTCCAAAGCAGATGAAGGGTTTATGAGCGGCACTTCATGGGGCAAGAGCCTGACCCTGCTGAAGTCACTAGATTTGTCAGGGAGAACCAGGATTTCATGCCATGGTGTCTAATTCCCCTAGGCAACTCTGATTACCCCAGCCTAAATCTCCAGGCTCAGCCCCAAGCTGTAAAATAAGGGTGAAGGCCCGGCCCCATCTCAAGGGGGGCGTGCACCGGGGAGCGGTCGCAACCCACTTGCACGAAGTCTATTTGTTTCACTCCAGCGCCATCAGACAGTCAAGTGCTGCCACCTAGTGGAATGTTGAGGAGCTGCGCTGGGCCCCAAATATTTTCACAAATTCCAAAATGTTTATCCCAAAGTGGGATTAAACAGCCAAAATCTCGAAAATTTTCACCAGCTGAGAAAACCAAACATTGTTTTCGGTTCTGGCCCACAGACATAGTCTGTTTGGATCATTTCAAAAAGGGTTTTTTTTAATTTCGGGGCTCTCTTTTTTTAACCTGTTCACCGGGCTAATTCACTTAAGAACTAAATATGTTCACGGAGGATTGGGTCCATCAGTGGCTTCTCACAGACTCACAGGTCGTGCCCACTCGTGGCCCTGTGCGGTCCGTGGGGGGTTCCCCTTCAATAAGACAGCCCTTCTCAGGGGTCCACTCTCTCTCGGGGTCAGGCCCCTCCACCTCCCGGAGTCGCACCTCTCTGAGCCTCAGCACATCTGTCTCTGCCGTGGGCTCCCTCAGGGAGTCCACGCACTCTGGACCTCTGGGGCCTCCACTCCTGAAGGGGTTGATGCCCCCTGATCTCTAGCCCGGCGTGACTCTCAGCCAGTGTAAAACAGGAGGGTTTATTGAACATGTGAACCCAGCACAGGAAAATCTCCGGCCTCAGGCCTGGCCTCCCTCAACACAGCACATCCCAGTCTCCCCCGCACCCAGGCGGGCCCTGCCTGCTCCCCCTCTCCAGCCCAGAGCCCCCCTGCTTCCCAGTTGGGCATCTGATAACCCTGGCCCCAAGCCCCGCCTCTGTCCATTGCCGTCTCTCCAGGTAAACAGGGTGGCCTGGACCTCCTCTCCTCTCAGCCCCCCTCTGGCTGGAACTGGCTGCTCAGGTCACCGGGGTCCTCTCTTCCCAGCCCATTGTCCTCCCCCTGGCCAGAACCGGCTGTGTCTCCTGAGCTGGGTCTTTGGGTCACCAGGTCACCAGTCGCTGGGGTCTCCATCCTCCCAGCCTTCGGCTGGGGTCCCAAGTTCCCTCTCCCCTCACCTCGTTAAACCAGTAACGCCCGGGGACACTGAGTCCCACTCCCTCTGAATGCACCCCACCGGAAAACATGAAAAAAAATACAAGAAACGCCCCCACTCCAGGATGGGCAGGAATGGTGTCCTTAGCCTCTGTTTGCCAGAAGCTGGGAATGGGCGACAGGGGATGGATCACTTGATGATTCCCTGTTCTGTTCATTCCCTCTGGGGTGCCTGGCACTGGCCGCTGTCAGAAGACAGGATCTAGATGGACCTTTGGTCTGACCCAGTGTGGCCATTCTTATCTTCCTATGTTCTTAAAGTGCCATAGAAAGAGTCAGCTCAAGCCAGAAAAAACAAACTTTGTTTTGTTTTTAAAATGTCAAAATGAAACATTTTGATACTAGCACAACTTCCCACCCCACTCAAAATATTTTTTTTCAAATTGGAAGATTCATGGGAACCACCCCCGTTTACAAAGTTGCATTTTAAACAATTTAGCATTTTCAATGAATAATCATTTGGTCAATAAATTCCCCATTACCTGACTCCGTAACAGATTTCTGTGAGGCGTCTGATGTCACACACACAGCTATGACAATAACTGCTTTTTCCACCGGATAGCTGAACCAGAAGAAGAAAAATAGATTCCGGTCGACACAAAATGAATTCTTTTCCCATTTGTCAGTATTTTGTTTCATTTTCAGGTCCTCTAATTGAAACTGCTGTGAAATTCGAAACAAAAAAAGTGTTTCAATTAAAAAAAACCTCAAAATGTTCCAAAGAGTTGGAAATGACGAAATGCAACACTTTGATTTTTTTCTGTTTTTTTTCCCAACCGACACAATTTGGAGAATTCAACTCAAATTCTGAAAAGATTTTGATTGACCCAAATCTGCAAGATTTGGGTGAAAAAAAAATTCTGACCGGAAAATGTTCACTCAGTTGCAGTGGCAAATGCCAATTTACCTCTGAGCCCCTGGTGCAAAATGAATGGCCTGATTATTATGTATTATAGCAAGGCCTGCAAACTCCAGGCACAGACCAGGAGACCCTGTTAGGGTAAATAGATTTTAAACTGGCTAACTGATAGATCTCTTATCATAGCAATGAAGCGGAAGCTCCATTATTCCAACTTTCCATTGAGATTGGGCAGCTCTGTCCAAAAGCTCCACACTAGCTCATACACCAGATATTACTCCTGGGAGAATTCTGCACCACTCTGCATGCGCATAATTTATGTCCCCCGCAGATTTCTTTGCTGTCCCGCAGAAAAATGACTTTCTGAAGGGGGAAGCAAAGGGAAGCCACAAGAGCGGTCATGTGACCCTCCCCAGCAGTTTTGGGTGCCCAGGGCAGCTGGCAGGGAGGTGAATCACTGTAGGGCAGTGGGCAGGACTGGGGAAGACCCGGCTGCTGGCTTCTATCCTGTGCCAGGCTCAGCTGCTAGTCCCGGCTGGGCTGGGGAGGAGGGGACTTCCTCTTCCCCTGCACGGCATCCAGGGCCATAACAGACCCACCCCCAGATTTCTCCCCCAGCTGTAGGAATCTCTGCGAACTGCCCACCCATCCCTCTTCAGCTGCAGAGGGAGGGATCACTGTACGGGGAGCTGCTCCCCCATCTGTCCAACCCCCCATGCATCCAGACCCCATAGCACTCAGACCTGCCCATTGAGCCTCACCCCCTCTGCACCCAGAATCCTCCCTGACAAGCCCCACGCCCCCTGCACCTGGACCACCCCAATGAGCCACCTGCACCCAGATCCACACCCCACTGAGCCCCAACCAGCTGCACCTGGATCCCCACCCCACTGTGCCCCACTCCCCCCTAATCTGGACACCTCCCACTGAGCTCTCCACACCCAGCCCCCCCACCGAGCTCTATCCACCCCACACCCAGATCCCTCCCTGCTGAGCCCCAACCACCTGCACCAGGACCCCCCTGCAGATTCCCATTACCATTGCACCCAGACCCCCAACAAGCCCTTGTGCATCCAGATCCCTCTCCTCCCACCCCACTCGGATCCCCCACTGAGCCTCTCACATGCAGCTTGCCCCACACTGAACCCTCTCAACCCCCACCTGGATCCTCCCTCACTCAGCCCCTGCACACTTGGATCCTGCCTTGCTGAGCCTGCCTGCCCACACCTGGTGCACCTGGCACGGAGAGGCAGGGCCCTGGGATGTTTCTGGGGCAGGCCCGGTCCTTGCGCTGTGTTAGGGATGGGTGCAGCTTCCCCGCTGAGTCCACACTCCCTCTGGTCTTAAATTCTCCTCCACCAACCAGATCCATAGCAGACCTAGAGCAATGCAGCCACTTACCTCAGTGGTGTTATGTATCAGAGGGGTAACCGTGTTAGTCTGGACCTGTAAAAGCAGCAAAGAATCCTGTGGCATCTTATAGACTAACAGACATTTTGGAGCATGAGCTTTCGTGGGTGAATACCCACTTCGTCAGATCCATGTAGTGGAAATTTCCAGGGGCAGGTATATATATGCAACAAGCTAGAATAACAAGGGGTTCGTTCAATCAGGAGGTGAGCGTTTTCTAGCAGCCTGGAGTGTTGAAACCAAGGAGAGGAAACTGGCGTTATTGCAAGCCATCACGTCATTTTGGTTTAATCCTGAGCTGATGGTGTCAATTTGCAAATAACTGAAGCTCAGCAGTTTCTCTTGAAGTCTGATCCCTGAGTTGGATTATGATGGCTACCTTAAGGTTCCATATAGCGTGCCAGGGATGTTGAAGTGTCTCTACAGGTTTTGTATATGCCATTCCTTATCTGATTTCTATTGTCCATTTATTCTCTCCGTAGGGACTGTCCTGTGTCCGATATCTGATTGGCGAGGGGCCATTCTGGCATATGATGCGTATATACATGGTGGACGTGCAGTATCGTGAAATGAACCAGTGATGGGATTGAGCTGATGGTTTAGGTCCTGTGATGGTGTCGCTGGTGTAGATATGTGGGCAGAGTTGGCATCGAGGTTTGTTGCATGGATTGGTTCCTGAGCTCGAGTTACTATGGTGCGGTGTGCAGTTACTGGTGAGAATACGTTTCAGGTTGACAGGTTGTCTGTGGGCGAGGATTGGCCTGCCACCCAAGGCCTGTGAAAGTGTGGGATCGTTGTCCAGGATGGCTTGTAGATCCCTGATGATGCGTTGGAGGGGTTTTAGCTGGGGACTGTATGTGATGGCCAGTTTTCACACCTCAACTGCTAGAACAGGGTCTAATCCTCCCTGATTGAACTACCCTTGTTATCTCTAGCTTGCTTGCTAGCATATATATACCTGCCCCTGGAAATTTCCACTGCTTGCATCTGACGAAGTGGGTATTCACCCAAGAAAGCTCATGCTCCAAAACGTCTGTTAGTCTATAAGGTGCCACAGGATTCTTTGCTGCTTTTACCTCAGTGGGTTCAATGAAGAGCCTGTCTTATTGGCACTGGCCCCTAAACTGGCCCCCAGCCCCCACAGCCGCCCCCCTTGGCTGCCTCTCTGCCACCAGCGTCCAACCCCTGACAGGTGGGACAGTCCTCTCAGACATATAGACCGACCAGCCCCATTTGCATAGACACCCTCCCCCTACACACACACAGTTGGCTAGGTGTCTGTCTGTCTCTCTCCATAGACATGCCGCATTAGCTAGCTAGCTATGCCCATTATACACCTGCACCTATCTGCCCATCTATCTCCACACACACCCCTCACCTACCTACCTATCTCCATAATTCACCCCATCTATCTAACCCACATGCCCCCTCTAGCTCCATAATACACCCCTTATCGATCTGTCTATCTCGGTACACACGTCTGTCTATCCATCCATCCCCATAACACACCCCATCCCCCGACACACCTCTCATCTCTCTGAGCGCTTCCATCACATTTTCCCTTCCCTGATTCTGCCCTTCCATGGACTAGCTGGTTCCCTGGACACAGAGAAGGCGGCAGGTCCAGCAGCAGGAGGAGCTGGTCCTGTCTACACTGCAGAGGAGGCAATCTAGGCATATGGGGGGAGGCGAGGAACCAGACTGGGGCCTGTCATCATCATTTACTGTCCAATCGCCAGCTACTTGGCAATTCCCCAGCCCTGGGCCCTGACGGGCCTTAGAGAGAAGCCTGCACTGGGCTGCGCCATCGGAGGGTTTGTGTGCGGTGCCTGGGAGGAAACCGATTCAGGAAAACAAAGCTCAGAGTGGATGGAATCAGGATTTGAACCCAGCTCTCTGGGGAGCAAGGAGCCAGGGCCTTACCACTCAGTCCCAATGAGAAAGTGCCTTAAAAAGCACCACATTCAACAATCATCAGCAATGGGACTGAGGGGCTGCAGGTTGGAATTGAGGTGCATCACTGGGGGAGGCTGCAGTTTTGGAGGCTGAGGTTCCTGGTCTGAAATGGGGGGCTGCGGGTCAGGAGTGAGGTGCATCATGTGGGGGGGCTGCAGCTTTGGGACAGAGCTGTTTATGTGGTGTCTTCCCTTGGGTGACTTTCTGCCTTTTTTTGAGGGTGGGGGGCAAGAGGCAGGTGATTTAAGACAAACTTGGCTCCAGGGTCTGCATCAGCTGGAACATTTCTGTGCAAAACAGTCTTTTGGGAACAAGGGAATGGAGCACATAGGGCCACATGGGGGCAGTAGACCCTCAGGAATGAAAATTAAATGGGTTTATTCCCTGAGCTATGGACAGGTCACAGAGCTGGAGTCCTAGAGGGTTGTGGGAAAATCTGGGCTGGGAGGGAGGGAGGCTTTCTGCAGACTCAGGCAGGCCTCACTGCGCTGGTTACTCTTGGGCCACAATTGACAGATTTGCTCTGCACCTGTCGTTACTCCTGCTATTACTGTTAGGGCAGTGCCAGGAGACCCCAGCTGAGATCAGGGTGCTGCCCAGACACAGCGAGAGACAGTCCCTACCCTAGCTGAGATCAGAGCCCCATTGTGCCAGGCGCTGCCCAGTCACAGCAAGAGACAGTCCCTACCCTAGCTGAGATCAGAGCCCCATTGTGCCAGGTGCTGCCCAGTCACAGCGAGAGACAGTCCCTACCCCAGCTGAGATTATGGCCCCGTCATGCAGTTGTTCTCAAACTTTTGTACTAGTGACCTCTTTCACATAGCAAGCCTGTGAATGTGACCCCTAGGGTGATCAGACAGCAAATGTGAAAAATCGGGATGGGGTGGGGGGTAATAGGAGCCTATATAAGAAAAAGACCCAAAAATTGGAACTGTCCCTATAAAATTGGGACATCTGGTCACCCTAGCGATCCCCCTTATAAATTAAAAACACTTTTAAATATATTTAACACTATTATAAATGCTGGAGGCAAAGCAGGGTTTGGGGTGGAGGCTGATAGCTCACGACACCCCCATGTAATAACCTCATGACCCCCTGAGGGGTCCCAACCCCCAGTTTGAGAAGCCCTGGTGTTGTGCCAGGCGCTGACCAGACACACAGCAAGAGATGGTCCCTGCCCCAGCGGCGATCAGGGCCCTGTTGAACCGTGTGCTGCCCAGACAATCCCTGCCCCACAGCTTGTCTGAATAGACACAGCATGGTGGTGGGTAAACTGAGGCCCCCAAAGGGTCACCCCAGCAGGTCACAGTGGGACAAGGCCAATGCGGGTCATAATGGGGCTAAAACACCATCCGCCTGGCCCTGCCCCTCAGCTGCAGAAACTCCCCACACCCCACTAGACCTCACCCTGCTGCGATTGTAGCTGACACTCACTGCCCCTCTGCAGTGGTGAGGGGGCTGGGCTGGCCAGGTTCCCTTCCTGGGGAATGGTTACAGGTTGGAAGTGGGGTTGGGGTCAGTCCAGTCAGGTGGGGCTGGGGCAGATTTGGGATTTGAGGGGTTGAGGCACGAGGGACGGTAAGGCCTGGCTCGGCATAAGGGGTCACTGGGGTCAGGGTGGTGCTGAAAGGGAGGGCTCAGGGTAGCAGGGGAGTGGGGCAGGTGTGGGGTGGCATCAGAGGCTGGGGGTTGGCATGTATTTGGGGTCACAGTTGAGGTTGGTGGAGGGTTTGGGGTCAATGGGGGGCTTAGGTTTGGGAGGGGTGTTGGTGGAGGGTTCAGAGGGCTCAGGATTTGGGGTCACAGATGGGGGACATAGGTCAGGGGCTGAGGTATTGGAGGGGGAAGCTGGGGTGCGGTTGTGGGGGTCAGTATATGGGGGTCGCAGTTAGGGTTGTGTTGGGGGTCAGGATTTGGGGGCATAGCTGGGAGGTCTGGGGGTAAGGGGTTTGGGTCACAGCTGGCACTGGGGGGGCAGTCTCAGTCCGTGAGAAGGGGGAGCCCTGACTCTGACCCTGCTCCCCCCAGCCTCATGGATCCCACCGAGAACCCCTCTCTGCCCTGGGACACAGACAGCGCCAGCTCCAGCAAGCTGGGGGACAGAGCCTGGGGGGCCGGGGCAGGGCCGGTGGGGGCCAGCAGCCTGCACTGTAGTCTGGAGGAGCTGCTGGCCCGACGGGAGTTGGGGGGGCGCCAGGAGGCCAAGCCACGGGGCAGCCGCCCCTGCCGGTGCCCCCCTCCTGCCCCCCTGGGCCCAGAGGGCAGCGACGGGGACACCTCTGACAGTGGGGCCGAGTCACCCGTCTGCATGGAGCCCCCATGGGCGCCCGTCCTCTGCCAGCATGTCGCCGGCACTGCCACCGCGCAGGTGGGGGGGGCTGGGATTAGGAGTGCTGGGGGGTCAAAGGGGTTCCAGGGATTGGGATCCCTGGGGTCAAAGGGGGCACTGGGCTTGGTGGGCCCTGCCTTTAAAGGGGTCTGTTATCTGAGCCTAGTCGGGGGGGTTAGTGTCGGGGGTCTCTGGTCCATACCTGGTCAGGAAGCTTGGGTTGGGAGTCTCTGGTCTGCCCGGTTGGGGGGGCTGGGATCAGGGGTCTCTGGTCCATGACCAGTTGGGGGAGGCTGAAGTCAGGAGTCTCTGATCTGTGCCTGGTTCTGGGGTCAGGAGTCTGTAGTCTGTAGTCTGTGCCCAGTTGGGGGTGGGGGGTGGGATTAGGGGGTCTCTGTGCCTGGTTCTCATCTCTGCCCTCTGCCCCCAGCTGTGGTGGGTCACCCCTCGTGGGAGCGACTGGGTGTCTCTATACGAGCTGCGTCTGCAGGAGCCCAGCGGGACCCGCAGCCAGTGGTTCTGTGCCCAGGCGCCCGAGCGGCTGCAGAACCTGAGCCCTGGGACCCAGTACCGGATCTGCGTGCGGGCCCTCAATGCAGCGGGCCCTGGACCCTGGAGCCCCCCCTACACAGTGAGTGGGGGCGGGGGGACATCAGGACCTGGAGGCTGGGTGCATGGGGGAGCTGGGTGTGCAGAGTGGGGGAGGCTGAGTGCATTAGGACTGGGTGCATTGGAGGGATGAGGGGCTGAGTGCACTGGGGGAACCAGGAGCAATGAGATGGGGGAGCTGGGTGCCCAGGCTCAGCCCCTCAGGGTGCCCTCCCCCCAACCCATCTCTTCTCCGTTGCAGTTTGCCACGGTGCCTCGTGCAAAGGAAGCCATCCCCGTCATGGTCACCGTGCGGCGGCGGCTGGATCCCCGCAGGAAAACGCTCTATTTACCTGGCCCCTAGAGGGTGCCATGGGGTGGGAGGATGCCATGGAAATAAAGTGGGGGCATCCATCTGACTCATGCATTCCCTCCTTGCAAGCCAGGACCTCCCCAACCCCCCTAGTGCCCAAGCCCATGGGGCCCATCCCCAGCCCAGGGGTCGCCTGCTGTCATACCTGGGCTTTCCCAGGAGACCCAGCCATGGGGTAGCCCCAATCCCTCCCCATCTCTGCTGGGGCCTCCACACCAGCTGTGGGCACCTAGAGCATCTCCTATGGCACCCACCCATGGGGGGGACCTCCCTCAGGGCTGCAGGGAGAGGAGCCCAAACAAACCCCAACCTGGGGGTGAGAATCTGCCCAGAGTCAGGCAGGGTTTAGCTCCACTTGTAGGACAGGGACGAGTTTCTTGACCCCTGTGAGAATCAGCATTGCAGCGCGTAATCATAGAGTATCAAGGTTGGATGGAAACACAGGAGGTATCTAGTCCAACCCCCTGCTCAAAAGAGGACCAATCCCCAGACAGATTTTTACCTCAGTTCCCTAAATGGCCCCCTCAAGGATTGAACTCACAACCCTGGGTTTAGCAGGCCAGTGCTCAAACCACTGATGGAAACAAGGTGGAGGTGATTGGCCTTGCCCATGGAAACCCCACTTCCTCCTCCTCTGTAATGGTTCTAGACTCACCACACATCCCACCTGGCAGGTTCCTTCCCAGGGAGGTTTAGAGCCAAGACATGACCAGGATGGGGATGTTCAGCTGACAGATCTTAGCCGACGCTCAGCTCCACCCCCGGTTCCCTCGACCCCGGCCGACGCTCAGCTTCACCCCCAGTTCCTTTGACCTATATCGGCTCCATCCCAATTCACTTTAAACTGGCTCCTGGTGCTAGTGGGATGGAAACACGACGGTTTCCATAGATCCAGGAGTTCTAAGGTCAGAGGGGCCCATTTCATCATCCAGTCTGCCCTCCTATATATCCCAGGCTGGAGAATCTCCCTGTTACCCCTGGATCACCACCCATAATGCAGGTTTGATTGAAGGATCTTCCAGCAGGGTCCTCGATCTGGATTGGAAGACCCCAAGGGTTGGAGACTCCACCCCTGCCCTGGGGAGTTTGTTCCAATGGTTACTTACCTGCACTAGGAAAAATCTGTCTGATTGCTAACATTCTCCTTCACATGTGAGCAAAGGGGGTTACAGGGCCTTGATATACCTCGTGGGGGCAGGGGGTATATGGGGCATCTCTGGGGTGATGGGGGTTTATATGGGGCCCTGGAGTGTCTGCAGGGGGAGGGAGGCTACATGAGGACTGAAGTGTCTGGGAGGGGGGCAGGGGGATATACAGGGCCCTGCTACCTCTGCAGGGGTTATACAGGAACACACATTGAGGGGTAGGGGTTTACAAAAAGCCTTGATATGTCTCCAGGAGCAGGTGAGTTTATATAGGGCTCTGGCATGTCTCTTGGTGGGGGGGTTATACAGGGCCCAGCCTGGTTGGGCTCCAGCACTGGGGTGGTCAAGGGGCAGATGCCCATCAGCCACAGATCTGAACCCCTGCCTGCTGCCTCCAGCTAAGGAGCCCATGAGCACAGGCAATAGAAGAGCCCTGATCCCTGCCCAGGAACCGAATGCTGCCAGCCTGAGACGCGGCCTGCACTCACCCCAGCTCAAAGCTACTGCTGTCTCAGCCAGCGCCAGGATACAAGAGCAGGTGCTGCCCCACACTAGCTGGGTTGGAGCCCCCCATGGGTGCTAGGAACAGGGGTGTTGCAGGCTGCCAGAGTCCTGGCCTCTTCAGTCCAAGCTGGTGGGCAGCCCCTAGCCCCCAAAGAAACTGTGCCCCCCCCAGGGGGGGCAGGTCCCAGGCAGGTTGAAGCCACTGACTTGATGCCAGCTAGGAAGGCATCAACTGCTGGCAAACTCCAACCATCTGCTGCCAGCACCTGCTCCCAGTCCTCTCAGCTGTCAAGCTGTGGAATTCCTTGCCAGAGGATGTTGTGAAGACCAAGACCAAGACAAGTTCTGGAGGATAGGTCCATCCATGGCTATTAGCCAGGATGGGCAGGGATGGTGTCCCTAGCCTGTTTGCCAGAAGCTGGGAATGGATGACGGGATGGAACACTTGATGATTATCTGGTCTGTTCATTCCCTCTGGGCCACCTGGCATTGGCCACTGTCAGAAGACAGGATACTGGGTTCGATGGACCTTTGGGTCTGAACCAGTATGGCCGTTCTTATGGCTGCAGCTCAGCTCTGCCAGGGCCAGGCACCAGCAGTTCCTGCCATTTCTCCACAGAACAAAGAGCAGCATCTCCACGGGGGCACCTACAGCTGGCACTAGAGCTGCCCAACAGGGGTGGGTGGTGGGCTTTCCCTACAGAATTTCTTTAATTTTTGGCCATAAAAAGAACTCAGAAATAGCATGTCATGGTGCCCCATAAGATGTCTAGTTCAGGTGCATCATACTCCTAGTCTCCTCTCTGTGCTGGGCACTCCAGCTGGACATCTCCCATGATGCACCAGTCTCCCCTCTGGCTCTGCCCCCCGAGTTAACTCTCCTATTGTGGAGAAAATAGAGTGCATCATGGTCAATAGACTATTTACAGGAAATATTTCCCCTAGGAGGAAAAGGGGAGCATGAGCCAAACTACAACTCCCATGATTCACCCCTCTCCTCTGGCTCAGCCCCAGTGCCTCATGGGAGTTGTAGTTCAGCTGTCTCACATCCCCCATAAGCTGGGCTTTATTACAAATCCATAGTGGCCATGATGCACCCTTCTTGTTCAGCCACCACAGTGCATCTTGGGAGTTGTAGTCTCCTCTCTCAAAAGAACAGTGTATCATTGCAGAAAAAGCAAGGGTGAGTGCATTCCACACAACAATGGGAACATGAGCCATCCAACTTATATCCCCCACGATGCACCATTCTCCCCTGTGGCTCAGACCCAGAGTACATCACAGGAATTGTAGTTCAGCTGCCTCTCTTATTCTGACCCTTCCCCCCATTCTCCATGAGCTGGACTACATTTCCCATGATGCACCTCTCTCACCTCAGCAACCACAGTGCATCTTACGAGTTGTAGTCTGATAGACTATCAACGTGGAGCATATTCCATAGGGGAAAGGGGACATGACCCAGCCAAACTACATCTCCCACAATGCACTCACCAAGAGGCGAGGCTGCAGTGCATCATGAAAGATGTGGTCCAGCTCACAGATAACAAAATTGAACTACAGCGCCCATGACACAGCACAGTAGCAGCACTTCACCAAACCAGCCCAGTTCTCCTGCCAGACACAGCTTGGCTGGGCAATTTCAGAGCAGCCCCAAGGGCTGGCCCCCAGCTCTTCAGCAACATGGGATCCATGGCTCCAGAAGTCAGACAGCTCATCCAGCACCCTGGGCCGGCTGGAGCAGGGACCTGAACTCACCCAGCCCTGGGACAGTTGAGCCAGAAGGACCTGCCTGCTCTGGGACTTGGTGGCTACTCTCCATGAACATTGCAGGAGACACACAGAGCAGGCCCCTGACAACGTGCACGTGTCCAGCAGTCATGTGAGGGGCAGCTTTGGATCCACCCATTGCCATGAATCACCTGCAGTTTGCAGTGCAGGCCAGCGTCCCCTGCCCCACGGTGTGGACCCCAGCAGGGAGGACTCTCCGTGGATGACAGCAGATGCTGGCAGGACACTGTGCCCCCCAAGGGACAAGACTCCCCTGGGGAGGGGGTGGAAATCGATCCTCCCTGAGCGCGGGCTCCAAGAGCTAGGGCTTCCCTAGCTCATTAGCTGGTCCAGACAGATGGTGACCAGTCCTGGCATCAGGGTCTCCAAGCCAACGGAGGGGGTGGGGGTAAGGGGAGGAGGAGGCTGCCAAGGGCACCCCTGGCACCATGAGGCAGTTTTACATTTGGCTTCTGCTGTCCCACAGTGATATCTCTAAACTACCCCACGGTCTTGCCCATTCCCCTGCCAGACTCGTTAGCATTAGGGACTGTTACAGGGGGAAACGACACCAACTTCGGGGTCTCATCATGCCAGGCGCTGCCCAGATACAGTGAGAGAGTCCCTGCCTCAGCTGAGATCAGGGCCCCATTGTGCCAGGTGCTGCCCAGATAGAGAGACAGTCCCTGCCCCAGCTGAGATCAGAGTCCTGTTGCGCGAGGTGCTGCCCAGATACAGCGAGACAGTCGTTGCCCCAGCTAAGATCGGGGCCCCACTGGGCCAGTCTCTGCCCCCAGGAGCTCACAGTCTAACCAGCCAAGGCAGATATATGGAGGCTCATCCTCTCCCCTTTCCACTGTCCCCCCACCCCACCCCAGTGGTTCCCCTTAGAGCCGCCAGCAGCAGGCAGGTCTCCAGGCTGCCTGCGGGCGCAGGATGCCAGCAGAGGGACCGGGAGCCGGCGGAGCTGCTGTCACTATTTTATTCACCACCCCCTCCAAAGCAGAGGCCCCGGGTCCAGCGGCGAGCGCAGGGCCCGTGCCGGGAGGGCCCGACGGGGCAGCCCCTCCAGCCTCTCCAGGGGAAGCCGCGCACCGTCTTTGGTACAATAAATTAAAGACAAACAGTACAGCACGAGCCACGGCCACGCTGGGGCCACACGGCCGGCCCAGCTCTCTGCCACACCAGTGCCAGGGTGTCAGACCACAGGGCTCATCCCTGGGGGGCTCCCACACACACTGGGGGGGAGGGGCAGGGCAAGAGGGGAGGAGGGTGGGGCAAGGCAAGAGGGACATGGGGCTCTCCCAGCAGGATATGGGGGGGGCGGGGAGATCAGGGCGCTCCTTCCCCACGGTGGGAGGGGCCAGGGTCTATAAATATTGGCTAGGGCCCTGCTGCCCAGGGCAGGGGGCAGTTTTAGCAGCAATTCCAGTTGGACATGGGGCGGGCAGCCCGGCCGTCAGTCCATGAAGTGCAGAGGGACCCTCTGTCTGGCCGGCAGCCCCCCAGCGCCCACCCAGCCCAGGGAGCCAGTGTTAATGAGGAACCATTTACAGTAGGAACCACACGGACACGAGGGAGGGGCAGTGCCAGCTCCGGATCGTGGGGAGTCTGGGGGGCAAGGGCAGTGCCAGCTCCAGGCAACCACAGGGAGCACTGGCTCTGCTGGCTAAGCAGTGGGACAGCAGGGGTGGCACTGGCTTGGGAGGGCAGAGGGCTGTGGGTATGGGGCTGGCTCTGTGGGAGAGCAAGGGCGACGGTGGCTTGGAGGTGAGTGAGTCAGGGACCGTGGGCGGTGCTGGCTCCGGGGCAGGGCAGGGTGCCATGAGCACTGCCACTCCCTGGGGGTTGTGGTGGGCAGGGCCAGCTCCCAAGGCAAGGGGGCCACGGGCAGCACCAGCTCCCGGGATGGAGGTGGGGGTGGCGGGTAGCGCCAGCTTTCGGGGCTGTGAACATCTGTGGGCACCATGCCCGCCCCCCGCTGGGCAGCGCATCCTAAGAGCGTTATGGCTTGAGGAGTCATCAAGAGCTGGCTGCCGTGCTCTGCGGGACGCACACGCCCAGCATGGGCGCCGAGTCCTCGGGCTCCGCCCGGCTGCGCAGGTGGGGGGGGTAGGCTAGCGGCAGCCCCACCTCTCCCACCCGCCCCCCCACCGCCGCTCTAGTCCGGAAGGCCGACGAGCCGAAAGGGGCACAGTCCAGGTGCCGGGGGCCTGGGCCCAGCTCCATGCACTCGGGGCCGTGGGGTGAGACGGGAGGGCGGTGGTAGTGGGCGCGACTGGCCGGCTGGAAGAGCGGGTGCGGGCCCGCCCCGTGGAAGTGCGGTGCCGCCGGCTGGCTGGGCGTGGGCTTGTGAGGTAAGATCGGCGGGTAGCCGTCGCTGGGCGGCGCCGGGACATCCCCCCCGGCCCAGAGGCGTGGCTGCTGCTGCGGAGGAGGAGCCTGCGGAAAGAGAGAGACGTGCCAGAGGTGAGGGGGCAGGGCTGGGGCCAGGCTAAAGGGTTGAGGAGGGGATAAGCTAGAGTGACAGCAACGTTTGGAGCTCTGCAACTCACGGTCAGTGTGGGCTGTGGAGAGCAAGGGGGCCGTACCTGGGGTGGTGGGGATGGAGATGATAGGGGGCAGCAGGATCATGCCTGGGGCTCTGCATCTCGCAGTCGGTGTGTGCGGCGGGCGGGGGGGGAGGGGGCCATACCTAGGGGCCCTGCATCTCACAGTCAGTGTGGGCAGCAGGGGGGGGTAGGGGCCATACCTGGGGGCTCTGCATCTTGCAGTTGGTGTGGGCGGCGGGGGGCGGGGAAAGGGGTCGTACCTGGGGGCTATGCATCTCAGAGTCGATGTGAGCAGCAGGGGGGGCTAGGGGACCGTACCTGGGGCTCTGCATCTCGCAGTCAGTGTGGGCAGCAGGGGGGGTTAGGGGCCATACCTGGGGGCTCTGCATCTCGCAGTCGGTGTGGGCGGCAGGGGGGATTAGGGGCCGTATCTGGATGCTCTGCATCTTGCAGTCAGTGTGGGCTGCGGGGGGGCGGGAGGAAAGGGGCCGTACCTGGGGGCTCTGCATCTCAGAGTCGGTGTGGGCAGCAGGGGGGGCTAGGGGGCCATACCTGGGGGCTCTGCATCTCGCAGTCAGTGTGGGCAGCAGGGAGGGTTAGGGGCCGTATCTGGATGCTCTGCATCTTGCAGTCAGTGTGGGCGGCAGGGGGGCTAGGAGGCCGTACCTGGGGTCTCTGCATCTCGCAGTCAGTGTGGGCGGCGGGGAGGGAGGAAGGGGGCCATACCTGGGGGCTCTGCATCTCGGAGTCGGTGTGGGCAGCAGGGGGGGCTAAGGGGCTGTACCTGGGGGCCCTGCATCTCGCAGTCGGTGTGAGCAGCAGGGGGGGTTAGGGGCCGTATCTGGGGGCCTTGCATCTCACAGTCGGTGTGGGCCGCAGGAGGGACTAAGGGCCATATCTGGATGCTCTGCATCTCGCAGTCGGTGTGGGCGGCAGAGGGGGGCTAGGAGGCCGTACCTGGGGGCTCTGCATCTCACAGTCGGTGTGGGCGGCGACCGTGCTGGCGTAGTAGCGGTTGCTGTAGCGGTAGTTGCGGTTGTCATTGGAAGAGCCACTGGAGCCGCCTGTGGGGGGAGAAAGAGGCTGTCAGTGCTGGTGCCAGGGCTGAGCCCAGGGTGGGGCTGGAGGATCTGGAGGCCGTACCAGAGGATGAGATGAAGCTGGCAGTGTTGGTGGGTCAGGAGCTGTACCAGGTCAGGGGCAGGCAGTCGGGGCCATACCCAAGCTGAAGATGGACCTGGTGGTTCTGGCTGTCACACTGTACACCCCAGACGTGCGCCCTGTGACTCCCATATTCAACATTTGTATATAATTGTGGTATTGCATATAAAGCATGTCTTGTAAGGCATCATGGGAAAGGTTCTGATTTGCTGAAACCCACTGTTCTATCATCAGTGCATATGAAGTTCTGAGAATTGTGTTGTATGATTGTCACTAAAATCTGCTGTGGGTTTGGGAAGCGCCCAGATACTAGCTCCCCAGAGACAATAACCAGGGGGAACACCAACGACAGCCGGGTGTCGCATAACCATGTATAGCCATTGTCCAGCAGGGGAGCTACAATGCAATGACTCACCTGCACAAGGCCACACCAGGGGAACTGCTCAGCCTCGCCTGCTGACTCAGCAATGCCTCCAGACATGCCTGGACTTGTGTTCTCCAAGCCCATGGACTGAGGGTATAAAACAGACCCCAGGGGCCCCAGGCTGGGCCTTTCTCCTGCCCCCACCTACACTGCAAGCGACAAGGACACTCAGAAGACTGAAGACTCCAAGAGAGGATACTGGCCCAGGTTTCAAGGGTGAAATCTGTGTATTATGAACTGTAACATCCGGTGGGGCGAGAAAACTGCTTGATCTAAATACTGCCTAGCCTAGTGTCTTACAGGTTTAAGATTAGACTGTGCTAATTTTGTTCTCTTTCGTAACTGACTTTTTGCTTAACACTTACAATCACTTAAAATCTAGCTTTTATAGTCAATAAACTTGTTTCACTGTTTATCTTTACCAGTGAGTTTGTATGAAGTGTGGGGCAAATCTGCTCAGGTGTACAAAGGCTGGTGTGTATCCACTTTCCACTGATGAAGAGGTGAACCAATAAATAAATTTGCACTGCTCGTGCAATATATTCCTGAGGTACAAGGGGCTGGGAGCTGGGGGGATCTGGCTGGTGCCTTTTTCTTTGTGATTCATGAGCAGCTCTGGGACATCCATGCAATCTAGCTGGGTGGGGGGTGCCACATGCTGTTGTGCTGAGTGACCACCGCACCTGGAGGGGTATGCTGCTTGTCACTAGCAAAGCACTGTGAGAGAGAGCCCAGGCTAGAGATGGAGCCAGTGGTACTGGTGCCACAGGATTGGGGGCCCAAGACAGGGGGCGGGAAGTAGAGAATTGGCGGCTGGGCACTGGGGGCCATACCCGAACTGGAGACAGAGCTGCTGGTACTGGTGGATTGGGGGCCAAGACAGGGGATCGGAGCCATACCCGAGCTGGAAAGGGAGCTGGTGGCACTGGTGTTGGGGAATCAGGGGCTGGGACAGGGGATCGGGGCCGTACCAAAGCTGGTGATACTGCTGCCGGGGAATCAGGGGCCAGGACATGGGATCGGGGCGGTAACCGAGCTGGTGGTACTGGTGCCGGGGAATCAGGGGCTAGGACAGGGGCCATACCCGAGCTGGAGAGGGAGCTGGTGGCACTGGTGCCGGTGAATCGGGGGGCCGGGACAGGGGATGGGGGCCGTACCCGAGCTGGTGGTACTGGTGCTGGGGAATCAGGGGCCAGGACAGGGGATCGGGGCCATACCCAAGCTGGCGCCAGAGCTGGTACTGGGGAATCGGGGGCCGGGACAGGGGATCGGAGCCGTACCCGAGCTGGTGGTACTGGTGCCGGGGAATCAGGGGCTAGGACAGGGGATCGGGGCTGTACCCGAGCTGGAGACAGAGCTGGTGCTGGGGAATCGGGGCCATACCCGAGCTGGAGACGGAGCTGGTGCTGCGGAATCGGGGGCCGGGACAGGGGATCGGGGCCGTACCCGAGCTGGAGACGGAGCTGGTGCTGCGGAATCGGGGGCCGGGACAGGGGATTGGGGCCGTACCCAAGCTGGTGGTACTGGTACCGGAGAATCAGGGGCTAGGACAGGGGATCGGGGCCGTACCCGAGCTGGAGACGGAGCTGGTGCTGGGGAATCGGGGGCCGGGACAGGGGATTGGGGCCGTACCCAAGCTGGTGGTACTGGTACCGGAGAATCAGGGGCTAGGACAGGGGATCGGGGCCGTACCCGAGCTGGAGACGGAGCTGGTGCTGCGGAATCGGGGGCCGGGACAGGGGATTGGGGCCGTACCCGAGCTGGTGGTACTGGTGCCAGAGAATCAGGGGCTAGGACAGGGGATCGGGGCCGTACCCGAGCTGGAGACGGAGCTGGTGCTGCGGAATCGGGGGCCGGGACAGGGGATTGGGGCCGTACCCGAGCTGGTGGTACTGGTACCGGAGAATCAGGGGCTAGGACAGGGGATCGGGGCCGTACCCGAGCTGGAGACGGAGCTGGTGCTGCGGAATCGGGGGCCGGGACAGGGGATTGGGGCCGTACCCGAGCTGGTGGTACTGGTGCCAGAGAATCAGGGGCTAGGACAGGGGATCGGGGCCGTACCCGAGCTGGAGACGGAGCTGGTGCTGCGGAATCGGGGGCCGGGACAGGGGATCGGGGCCGTACCCGAGCTGGAGACGGAGCTGGTGGTACTGGTGCCGGGGAATCAGGGGCCAGGACAGGAGATCGGGGCCCGTACCCAAGCTGGTGGTACTGGTGCCGGGGAATCAGGGGCTAGGACAGGGGATCGGGGCCATATCCGAGCTGGAGACGGAGCTGCTGCTGCAGAATCGGGGGCCGGGACAGGGGATTGGGGCCGTACCCGAGCTGGTGGTACTGGTGCCGGGGAATCAGGGACCAGGACAGGGGATCGGGGCCGTACCCGAGCTGGAGACGGAGCTGGTGGTACTGGTGCTGTGGCTGTGCTCCATGGCCGGGCTGGTGGAGTTGCTGTTGCTGGTGTTGGTGCCCTCATCGCTGGTCTTCTTGAAGAAGTTGTGCTGCAGGGCGTAGAAGGGCGTGATGCGGCTGCGCGGCTCGTAGTCCAGCATGCGCAGCACCAGGTCCTTGAACTTCAGGTAGTCCGAGGGCGAGTGGCCCTGCTCACCCGCCCGGCGCCCCCCGGGTCCCCCGCTCTCCACCCCCAGCACCTCGTGCAGCCGCCGTGTGCCCGGCACCTTGTATTCCTGCAAGGAAAACACGTTTAGCAAGGGGTCCCGGCTGGGAAGAGAGGCAGGTAGAGATGCAGGCATCTCGGCAGGCGACGGGGGGCGTGGGGATCCCAGCAGGGTAGGGGGGAGTACAGGAGATACGGGGTTGGGGAGCCGCGGGGACATACACCAGAGCAGGGCAGCGATGGGAGGGGCATGCAGGAGACACAGGGATCCCGGCAGGGCAGTGGGGAGCACAGAAGACATGAGTGTCGGGGGGAATGACACAGGGATCCCGGCAGGGCAGAGAGGGGTTGTGGGGATCCCAGCAGAGCAGGGACGGGGCGAGTGGCGTAGTATGCAGGAGACGCAGGGATCCCGGCAGATTGGGGATGTGGGGTGAGACGCAGGGATCCTGGCAGGGGGACTCCAACAGGGCGGGGATGGAGTGCGGAGTGGAAGAGGCAGTGAGGGGCAGCAGTGGGGACATGGGAATCTCAGCAGTCAGGGGGCAATGCGGGGAGAGTGGGGGAAATGCAGATGGAGAGCAATGCGTAGGTAGCTGGTGCCACAGGGGAGCAGGGTTCCTGGCAGCGGGTGCTAGGGAGCAGTGCACGATATAGGGTGGCTTACGGGGGCAAGGGCAGCATGGAGGCACAGGGATCCCAGCAGCATGGGGGAGGGCTTGGCATTGGGGCCAGCATGGCAGGAGGAGGTGCATGGGGAGAACAGAGATCCTGCAAGGAGGGGAGGGGAGTTCAGGAGCATGGGGTGAGGACCCCAGGGCCCCCCATTACCTTTTTGACCTCCTTGTTCTTCTTGAGGGCCCAGCCCCCCTCGGGCAGCTTGTCGAAGTATTTCCGGGCCTTAGGCGCCTGCTCTAGCATGTGTGGGGGCGGCAGCCCCAGCACCTCCACAATCCTGTTCATCTGGTCTGCCTGCAGGGAGGGAGGGATGTGTCATGGGACGCCCGTGCCAGCCTTGCCCCCACCCAGCCCTGCTCCCTTCCGTTATGGGGGCAGCCGCGCCCAGCCTCTCACCCCAGAAACAGGTGACATCCTGAGTGCCACCAGTCGGGAATTTCTCACCCAGAGGATTTCTCTGTGGACACGTGGTTCCTTCAAAACCTGAAAATTTCCCTAGGGGCAAAAGTTTGCATTTTGCCAAAATGTTTCCCTTTTCCGGGGGGCAGGGGGTGGCAGGGGAGCCAAGCAGGACGCACAGGGGCCGGGTCCACCCTGCTCGAAATAGTTCATTTTGGTGAAATGACCCAAACACACTTCATTTTGAGTGTTCATCATTAAACTGCCCCTCCACAGGTGCCTCATGGGAGATGTAGTTCATGTGCTTAGACTCCCATCCTCTCCTCTGAGAGGAGCTCCTTGGAGTAACGACGTCTCCCATGATGCACCACGCATGCTCCCCTCCAAACAAGCAACAAGGTGCCTCATGGGAAATATAGTTTATATGGCTTGTACGCCCATTCTCCCCTCTTTGAGCTAGCTGGACTACATGTTCCATGATGCTCCCCTGTGAAGAAGTGATGGGGTGCATCATTTGAGTCACAATACTGTGGGGCATCCTGGGAAAGGTAGTCCAGTTAGGGAGTTTGGCCCAAGGCACCGAAACAAAACCTCCCATGATGCACCATGGTCCTCCCCTCACCACCGACAGTGCCTGTTTCCCACTCCCACCTAGAGAAGGGTTGTGACCCTCAGTCTCTGCCCATGGGCACAGCCCCAGTGGCAATTCCCCCTCCCATCCTTCACCTCGTTGGAGCCGCTGAAGAGAGGCTCCCCTGTGTGCATCTCCACCAGGATGCAGCCCAGAGACCACATGTCGATGGCCAAGTCATAGGGCATGCCCAGCAGCACCTCCGGCGAGCGGTAGAAGCGGCTCTGGATGTACTGGTAGATCTGTGGAGATATGGGGCAGCATGAGTCGTCCCTGACGGGAGCTGGGAGGAAGCCTGCACCAGGGCACAGCCTGGCCAGACCCACAGGCTTTGCTGGGAAACACATCCCAGAGCAGGGATAGAGTCCAGTCCTGGTTCCCAGCACCGCTCTGCTCTAACTAGACCCCACACCCCTCCCAGAGCTGAGGGAAAACCCATGTCCTGGCTCCCAGCCTCCCTTGCTGTAACCACTAAAGCAGGGCAGTGCGGATGAGATAGGGGTGGGACAGTCTGTCTCTCAGTCTGTCTCCCCAGAGTGGGGCTAGGGGACAGGTGAGGCAGGGCTAAGCACACTCCCTGCTGGCAGAAGCTTCCAAAGTCAATGATCTTGAGAGTCCTGCACTTGGGGTTGCAGGGCAGGGGGCATGGGTAGGGGTGGGGCCATGGCACAGAGGCCACAGCTTGAGGGCGGGGCTGCAGTTTGGGGGCAGGGCCAGTGCTCTCACCCGCTGGCCCACCTGGCAGGAGTTGCCAAAGTCGACGATCTTGATGGCACTGGGCCTGGGGTTGCAGAGAGGGGACGGGGCCATGACACCGGAGGGAGGGGCCTATGGCTCAGGGGGCAGGGCTCGGGCATTGCACAGGGGGCAGGGCCGGTGCACTTACCCGCTGGCCCAGCTGGCAGGAGCTGCCGAAGTCCACAATCTTGATGGCGCTGCGCTTGGGGTTGCAGAGCAGGATGTTCTCGGGCTTGAGGTCGCAGTGGATGATGCTGAGCTCGGGGGTGGCCAGGAAGAGCAGAGCCGTGCACAGCTGCTGGGCGAACTTGCGGGTGAGGTTGAGCGAGACGCCGCGGAAGTTGGTGTTGCGCAGCAGGTCATACAGGTTGTAGGAGAGCAGCTCGAACACCAGGCACAGGTGGCTCCGGAACATGAAGTGGCGCTTCAGGTGCACTGGGGGAGGAGGAGGGAGTGTGAGGGACAGCCAGGGGGGCACTTCCCCTCCACCGCGACCCCCGACCTTACAGACGTGCTGAGCTCCCCCCACACAGCACGAGAAATCCTCGATATAACCTCCCCAGCGCCTCCGACACCTGCCCCGGCCCTCTGACATCCTCGCACTCCAACAGCCCCCGCTATAGGTCCCCCTGCTCCCTGACATCCCCCCCACTCCCTAACAGATGCCCCAGCCCTCCGGTACATGATGGTCCCCTGATGTGCCCCCCACTCCCAGATATATGCCCCAGCCCCCCAAAATCCCCCCATTCCCCAACACACACCCCTGCCCCACAACCACCTCCCATTCCCCAACAAACTCCAGGTCCCCCACATATGCCCCCTGCTCCCTGACAACCCCCACGCTCCCTAACATATGCCCCAAGTCTCCCCACATACACCTGACCCCCGGACATTCTCCCAACTCTAATATATGTCCCCACTCGCCAATGTACACCCCAGCCCCCTGACATACCCCCCACTCCCTGACATATGCCCCAGCTCTAAGATACACCGGAGGCCCCTGGTACATGCTGGCCCCCAGATACCCCCCCCAACATATGACCTGGCCCCCCAACATCCCAGCCCTCACCATTGTTCCCCCCCACTCACCGATGTAGTATTTCATCTCAGTGTCATGCTGGTTCATGAGCTCCAGCAGCCGCAGCTCGATCTGGGCCTGGTTCAGAAATGCCTTCTTGTTCTTGATGATCTTAATGGCCACCCACTCCTGGTCATGGTGGTCATACGCCTTCACAACCTGGGGGCACAAAGCGCTGTCAGGGGACGGCCGGACTCGGGGGGGGAGGGGCCAGACCAGTGCTGGGGGTGGATGTGACAGATGCAGGTGGCTCTCAGCTGCGAGAAGGCGGCCTTGACGACCAATGAGTTCATTTCGTAGCAGGGAATTAGAAAGGGGGGAAGAGGGTACAGCAAGGACTTGGGAGGCGGGGGGGCGGAGTTAGGTGTACAGCAGAGATTCGGGGGGAAGGGGGGGCAGGGTTGGCTGACCTGCGAAGGAGCCACTTGCCATAGCAAGTCAGATGTCGTATGGGGGTAGGGAGGTAGGAAGCGTGTGGGGTTCATGTGCGGGGTACGGCGAGGGTTTGGGTGGCTGACCTGGCGAAGGAGCCCTTGGCAAATGAGCGCAGTCGAATGTCGTAGCAGGAAGGGTAGGACGTGCGGGCAGTTGGGGTACACGGCGGGCTTGGGGGTATGGAAGGTGGCCTGACCTGGCTGAAGGAGCCCTTGCTGATGAGCGGAGTCGCAAGTCGAGTGGGTGGGGTTCATTTGGACATGGGCAGTGCGTGGGGGTATGACAGGTTTGGGGTACCGGCATGGTGTTTTGCAGGTGCTGACCTGCCGAAGGAGCCTTGGCAAATGAGCGAGTTCGATCGTCATAGCAGGGGTTAGGACTGGACAGTTGGGGCGCAGTGTGGGGTACATGCAGGGTTGGGGGCTGACCTGGCCGAAGGAGCCTTGCATGAGTCGAGTTCGATGTCGTAGCAGGGGGTTAGGGACGTTGAGCAGTGTGGGGGTATGGGGAGGTTGGGGTACGCGGGGTTTGCGGTGCTTGACCGCTGGCCGAAGGAGCCCTTGGCAATGAGCGAGTCGATGTCGTAGCAGGGGTTAGGGACGTGGGGGCAGTATGGGGGTACAGCGGGGGGCGGGGGTTTGGGGGTGACCTGGCTGAAGGAGCCCTTGCTGATGAGCGAGTCGATGTCATAGCAGGGGGTTATGGACATGGGGCAGTGTGGGGGTATGACAGGTTTGGGGGTACGGCAGGGTTTGCAGTGCTGACCTGGCCGAAGGAGCCCTTGGCAATGAGCGAGTCGATCTCGTAGCAGGGGGTTATGGACATGGAGCAGTGTGGGGGTACGTCAGGTTTGGGGGTACATCAGGGTTTGGGGGGCTGACCTGGCCGAAGGAGCCCTTGCCAATGAGCGAGTCGATCTCGTAACGCTCCAGCCAGCGCTCCCCGCTCTTGACGATGTAGTCGTAGTTGTCGTCGTCGTACCCCTCGTTGTACACCTTCCGCTCCTTCTTGGTGCTCGAGTCCTCGGGCGGCACCTGCTGCGCCCGCCGCTTCTTCTTGGCATAGTACACCTGCGGGATGGGGGCAGAGTCAGCACTGGCCTTCTGGTACAGGCAGAGCCAGCGCCCCAGGCCTGGGAGCCTGCCCACGCAAACCCCCAGGGAGCCAGCATCTCAGGCCAGGGCCCCCGTCCAGGGAACAAACCTCCCGTGCTTTGCCCATTCCCAGCGCTCCATGCCAGCCCATAAACCGCACGGCACCATGGTGCTGCCCCAAAGCGAGACCACCCATTGGTGCCAACGCACTCCCTCTCCCCTGTGAGCTCACCTCATTGATGTGCTTGTATGTCTTGATGAGGTCGACGGAGAGCTTGCGCAGCGGCGCCGTGGCCGAGTCACGGAAGGTCAGAGGGATTCGCCTCTGCAGGACGCTCAGGTCTGGCAGGATCTGCAGAGATTACGGACGGGCAGTCACAGCAAGGGACGGGCACACCCCCGCCCTCCCTCGTCTGTGGCTATTCCCTCCTGGCACAGTGCCCTCCCATGACACCGGCCAGGTTGTGCCAGGGCAGCAGGGATCCTGCATCTGGCCCTAAACCCATCTGCCGGATGTATCCCCACTGAGGCCGGGCTCCCTGGGAGGGGGGAGGATCTCCAGCCCCTTCCAGGGCTCCTCGGCTGTTTGTCTGTCCAGTGGCAAGGGTCAGCCCGGTCCCTGTGCGCCTAGAATCCCTGCTGCGGAGCAGGCTCCTCCCCCTAGGCACCCAGGCCAGAGGAGGCAGGGAGAGCCGGTACCTGTGGGTGATCAGCCATGGACTGGATGCTGGAGAAGGGGGCATGACCGTGCTGGCTCGACATGTTTGCCTCAGTGGGAAGGGAGACGCCCAGAGAGGCAGGCTGGCTGGCGGGCGGCAGCTGGCATCCTGCACTGCTGCTGCTGCCACCTGCGGGGCAGAGAGAGATGGAGACTGGATCAGTGCGAGTCCTTGGCCCGGCGGCCACCTCCTCGATCCCCAAGTGCCCATCTGCCCTCCCCACTGGATCCCCACACCTCTGCCCCTCCCGCTGCATGGTGCAGCCCCCAACTCGGTGCCCACCCCCGCAACATATAACCAGCAGCATCCCTCCTCCATCCCCAGCTGCCAACTTGGATGCCACTCCATGCCCCCAACCTGCTCAACTGACGGCCACACAATTAGTTGCTCACACGTGGTGCAAATGGCCACCACAGAGCTGTGCCCCGCCAGGATCCACTTGGCCTTAAGTAACAGCACACCCTCGCTTGCGGGTGCAGGGACTGGGCGTTGCGAGACCTAGTCCCAGCTGGGCTGGTGTTCACAACCTGGGCCCAGGTGTCAACCAGAGCCGAGTGAACAACGGACGGGAGGGGTTCGGGGGCTGCAAAAACTGAAACAAATAAAATGAATCTGGTTCTGTTCTGAGCCAGACTGAAGCTTTGTCAAGTTTTCTCGCCAAACGAAACAAATTTGCTTGGAAGGAAACGTTTTGGTCAACCCTAAATGAAGTTCACCTGGACATTGGTTCATTTCGGGGCGTTTTCCCATCTTGGTTTTGTTTTTTAAAAATACGAGCTAAAACGCTCAATGGAACCAGAGTCAAAATGCTGAGGGCCAGCAGGGTCCCAACACTCTCCCACCCGCCAGAACAATCAAGACCCCTAGGCAGAGAGCAGGGCTGGGGCATGCAGCCTGCACGCTATCCTCATGCCAGCTGAGGCACTGGTGGGCCAGGATCCTGCACACCTGGACTGGGGCTCCACGACCTGCTGAGTGCTACCCGAGGAGGTGGTGCACCAGGATTGGGGCCCTGCGACCTGCCTGTGCACTGGCTGAGGAGCTCACGCACTGAGATCAGGGGCCTGCGACCAGCCCTGGTGCCAGCCGAGGAGCTCACGTGCAGGGATCAGGGCCTTGTGACCTGCCCGGGCACCAACCGACAACCTTATGCGCTGGGATCAGGGCCTTGTGACCTGCCCGGGCATCAACTGAGGAGCTCACATGCTGGGATCAGGGACGTTTGACCCACCCGCTCACCAGCCGAGGGGCTCACATGCAGGGATCAGGGCCCTACAACCCACCCGGGCACCAGCTGAGGGGCTCACTCCTGGGGATCGAGGCCCTGCAATTCACCCAGGCGCCAACCGAGGAGCTCACACCCAGGGATCATGTCTCTGTGATCCTTCTAGGCACCAGGCGAGGAGCTCACAAGCGGGGATCAGGGCCTTGTGAACCACCCAGGCACCAGGCGAGGAACTCACAAGCGGGGATTAGGGCCTTGTGAACCACCCAGGCACCAGACGAGGAGCTCACATGCGGGGATCAGGGCCTTGTGAACCATCCAGGCACCAGGCGAGGAGCTCATGCAGGCTGGGATTGGGGCCCTGCGTCTTGTGCTGCGCCGGCGCCAGCTGAGGAGCTCATGTGCCAGGACTAGGGAGGGGCCCTGCGACCCGTTCCAGTACTTGGCTGAGTGCCACCGGAGAGCCAGCTGGGAGGCTGGGTGGGGTCCCAAGCAGCACAGCTGCTGGGGTTATTTTTAACCCCCAGGGAGCAAGGCAATCCTGGCAGCTGATTGGGGCGGTGGGAAAGAAGTAGAGCCAATTGCTATGAAAAAATGGAGCCCGCGGCTCTGAGATCCTTCCATACACAGCACAGGGGCAGGGTGCCAGGGCGTGTCTAAGCCACCGGCTCTGGGATCCTCCCATACACAGCACAGGGGCAGGGTGCCAGGGCGTGTCTGAGCCACCGGCTCTGGGATCCCTCCCACACACAGGACAGACAAGGCCAGTCCCAGCCCAACCCTGCTCCCCTGCGGGGGTGATGGGCTACCTATGACACTCCTACAACATACGCTTCAAGTCCCTTCCTCCCTGTCAGCCTGTACACCCCAACATATGCCTTGAGGCCACCCTGTGGGTCAACAGAGACCTGGGACCCACCCCCAGCTCCATGGCCCAGCAACCGCAGCGCCTCTCCCCATCTGACCAGTAGCCCAAAAAAGCCATATGAACATAGAAGCAGCCAGAGTGGATCAGCCCCCAGGCCCACCAATTACTCCTGGGGAAATTCTGCACCACTGCGTGTGTGCAGAATGCACGTCCCCCACAGATTTCTTTGCTTTCCTGCAGAAAAATAACTTTCTGACAGAGAAGCCCCAAGAGCAGCATGCAGCCCTCCCCAGCAGTATGTTTTGGTGCCCAAGGCAGCCGGCAGAGAGGTAAATCACTATGGGGCAGGGGGTGGGACTGGGGAAGACCTAGGCTCAGCTCCTAGTTCCGGCTGGGCTTGGGAGGATGAGACTTCCTCTTCCCCTGTACAGCATCCGGGGCCAGGTCAGACCCACCCCCCGATTTCTCTCCAGGCTGCAGGAAGCTCTGCAAACTCCCCCACTCCCCACAATAGCTCCTCAGCTGCAGGGGGAGGGATCACTGTACGGGGAGCTGCTCCCCCATCTGCCAACCCCCCATGCATCCAGATCCCCTCATACACAGACCCTTCCACCAAGCCTAACCCCCTCCCAATACCCACAATCCTGCTGCCGAGCCCCACTCCCCCTTCACCTGGACCACCCTGAAGAGCCCTCACACCTGGATCCCCACTCTACTGAGCCCCAGCGGGCTGTACCTGGATCCTCACCTCACTGGAGCCCCACCCCCCAGCACCTGGACCCCCCCCCACTGAATCCCCACACCAACCCCTCCCCACTGAATCCAACCCCCCCCCCCCCCGAGCCTCTATCACATCCAGACCCTGCCCCTCTCAGCCCCAACCACCTCCACCTGGACACTCACACCCCCACAGAGTTCCATTACCACTGCACTTAGAACCCCCCAACAAGCCCCTGTGCATCCAGAGTGCCTCTTGCACCCAGACTACCCCACACAGAACCCTCTCAACCCAAACTTGGATCCCGCCGGGTGCACCTGACACCAAGGGACCTGGCCCTGAGGTGTATCTGGGGCAGGCTCGGTCCTTGTGCTGTGTCAGGGTTGGGTGCAGCCTCACTGCTGAGCCATGTCCGGGGGACAGGGGGGTGGCTGCAGAGTGATCACCTACCCCTGTGCAGCCAGTGGTCTGTACTCCCTAGTGCCATGCTGGAGCATCCACATTACTTGACAAATAAAATTTGCAGAATTTTGCAAAATTTTAAAATATTGTGCACAGAACTGTTATTTTTTTGGCGCAGAATGCCCTTCGGGGTCGTCTATCCAGGTATCCCCCCTTTGAAAGCACCATATTGTTCAGAGGAAGGTGCAACCCCCCTGCAGCAGCAGATGGGGATAACCTGTGCCCACAACAGCTCTCACCCTGGTCTCAGGAAGCTCAGCTGAAGCTGCAAAGCAGCTGGTTTCAGATCGCTGCCCCACTTTAGTAGCATTACATTCTCTCTGGCCATTCCCATTAGCCATAGAAATGCCAATCTCCTCTTTGTATCTTGCTGAGCTCTTGGACTTATCATAAGAACAGCCAGACTGAGTCAGACCAAAGGTCCGTCTAGCCAAGCACCCTGTCTTCCAACACTGGCCAATACCAGGTGCCCCAGAGGGAATGAAAAGAACAGGGAATTATCAAGTGATCCATCCCGTCGCCCATTCCCAGCTTCTAGCAAACAAAGGCTAGAGACACCATCCCTGCCCATCCTAGCTAACAGCCAATGATGGACCTGTCCTCCAGGAACTTATCTAGTTCTTTTCTGAACCCTGTTATAGTCTTGGCTTTCACAACATCCTCTGGCAAAGAGTTCCACAGGTTGACTGTGCGTTGTGTGAGGAAATACTTCCTTTTGTTTGTTTCAAACCTGCTGCCTATTAATTTCATATGGTGACCCCCCTTGTGTTATGAGAAGGAGTAAATAACACTTCCTGATTTACTTTCTCCATACCATTCATGATTTTATAGACCTCTACCCTATCCCACCTTAGTTGTCCCTTTACCATCATCCAGTGGCAGGCAATTCCACAGGCCAAACATGCAGTTGATGACAAAGCCTTTCTTCAGATGAGTTTGCAGTTTCCCCATCTTTCAATTTCATCACATGCCCCCTAGTCCTTCAGCTGTGAGGCTGGGAGAACACACACTCCCGATACCCCTCGTCAATTCCACCAATCACTTTCCGGATCTCTACAGTAACAATCCCCGTCTCTCTCCAGTTTTTCCAGGCTCTAGATCATTCTCATCCCCTTCCTCTGACACCTCCCCTCCCCAGTTCTGCAGTATTCTTTCAGAGCTGAGGTGCCCAGTAACGCACACACTATTCCAGGTGGGGCCACACCACTGCCCTACAAAGAGGGGGCAGAGACGCAAGTCTCCCTCGTTAAACATTCCCCTGCTCAGCCCTTATGTGCCCAGACGTGACAGGGGCTTTTCCAGCTGCAGCTGTCCACTGAACAGAACTCTCCACCGAGCTGCTCACGATGAGTGCTCGTGGGTCGTTTCCACGCCTGTCCGCTGTCCAAGCGGTTTCAGTTTTTCCCTCTTGGACACCTCACTTCGCATTTAGCGAACTTGACTTCTGTCTGCCACCAAGGTACTCTTTCACCCAGCTCAGTCAGCTCCCTCTGGAGCTCCTCGCACCCCTCCCTGGCCCCGTGTCAGCCCCATAACTGAGTCATCCGGACATTTCGTCACTTGGCCGCTCACCCCCACATCCAGATCGTTCAGAGAAAAGTTCACGACACAGGACTAGTGTGCAACCTCGAGGCACCCGCTGGCCACCTTTTACAGAGCCCTGCTCTCCCAGCCACCTCAGCCCTCGCTCTCCCACCCCTTCCACACAACCCCTGGCCCCCGTGTCCACCACGCAGGGATGAGGCAGGCACCAGCGATCCCCCACCGCCCAGTGCTGGGGCCCACCTGTGGATGGCTGCCTGTGGCAGCGGGAAGATGGCAGGTAACACGCAGGCTCCCTCCTGCCCCAGTCCGTCTGCAGTGCCAGCAGCATGGCGGGAGGTGGCGGCACCTCAATGCTGGAGGGTATCACCATGGGGGAAAGTGTCCAGTTGCCCCTGGTGTGGGCAGCTGCTCCCAGCACGGAGCCTGCGAAGGTGGGGGAGCAAATGAAGGGCGTTAGCCCCGGCTCCCTGTCCCTCCCGGGGAAGCTGTCCTTGTAGTGCGCAGGCAAGACCGGAGGTCGGGGAAGGACGGCGGGGAAGAGGGGCTGGGATCAAGGCAGCTGTTTGAACAAAATGGCAAAGAGGAAGCTGACGAGAGGAACAGCTGAGCAACAGCCCCCGAAGCAAGCTGGACAGGAGTGTGACCAATTGGGCAACCCCGCCTGCCCTGCACAGGAAGGGCTCTGCTGCCACTCAAAGGGAGCCCGCCTGCTAGGCCGGACCACAGCCAGACTCCTGGCAGTCCCTCACCGCCCACGCACTGCCTCCAGACCAGCTACCTCTCTGAAGAAAATCCAGGCATTCTGCTTCCCACCAAACATGAGCCCCCTTGCAAAGACACCCAGACCCCAAGCACAGTCTGCTCGTGCCAACTGAGACCCCATCAGGTCCCTTCAGAGGAGTTGCGACCAAAAGGGACCCTGATGATCCATCCTGCTCAGTCTTCTCTATAACACGGGCCAAGGAACCTTCTGCAGGGACCCCTGCATTCAGCCTATGGCTTCTGGCCAAGCTAGAGTGGAAAAGCCTGTTTCTTGGGTTGTTCACTCTGGACCCTAACAATGACAGAGACTCCAGCAACATTGCTAACTATCTCTGAGCGATTCAGTGGAAGCAGCCACTTAACAAGCACTCTCTGGGTTGCGGAGAGGCTGCGTATGGAGCAAAGACACGCCGCAGGAATAAAACAGGGTGGGGGAGAGTCCTGAAAGACCCAAACAAAGAAATCAATTGTAGGAGACTTTGCCTAACCAGCAGGTCCTAACCAGGCTTGGCTCTAGCTCCACCAGAATCCATTGGCTGAGCAACCAACCCCATCTGCACCTGCTACCAGCCAAGACTGGTCTCCTCACACCACAGTGCCACCAGCACACTCCAGAGAGCTGTGCAGCACTGAGGGGGCCCTGTGCAGGGAAAGAAAGGGTAGGTGGAAAGGCTCAGGGAGGCAGGGTCCTGGCCTGACCAGGTTCGTTACCCTGAGATGGAGGCGGCAGGTGGGCCCCAGGCCACCTTTGATTGGACTTGGGGGAGGAACGGCACATGGGCACACATCAATGGTGCAAGGAGCATGGGAAAATGAGGCATCCCCCATGCAGCAGCCACAGCATCCCCCTTGACAGGGTTTCTCTACAGGCCTCCCAACCAAAGCTCTAGTACCAGGGCCCTGCTTGCTTGGGATGGAATCGCCGCCATCCTTCCATCGGCAGCCCGGAGAGTACAAACCTCCCGCTGGCCAGGGAAGGGCTAGCAAGCGGCTGTACTGCTCTCCTGGCAGCAGATGTCAGGCCTGGGTGAAAGGAGAGAGCCCAGCTCAAGTGGGAGCTAGCTGGGAAAGGAGAACAGCTCACAGGGGCGGGAGGCTTAGCTGGGGCTGGGAACAGTCGGGTGAGGCTGCTGCAGACAATGTCTCACCTGAAGGGGGCGACAGCCACATCAAACCCTTTTGTCTGGGCCCCAGCAGTGGCCACCTTGCACTAAGTCATCTGAGCTCAGCTCTCGCTGAGTTTATGGCTGGTGCAGTTGGACTAGATCAGCTTCCTGGGAACATCCTGAGGACCCAGCCACAGGGAATGATGCCCAACCACTCCCGCTGGAGGGACCTGATCTGACTAAGCCACAGCAACCCAAGGAACTGGAGTCTACAGCAGGGACACACCCATAATGAGCACACAAGAAGCCTCGCTCTAGGGCACAACCACTCGATGCACGGACACCAGGCCAGCCCTGAGTCCTGGCCTCCTCCACACATGGGCCCCACTGGCAGGGCTGCTTCGGATGTGACCTGAAAACTCCAGGATGCATTGCTGGGGAGGGCCAGCCCCAGGTCCCTAAAAGCAAGGGGAGCATCTCCCTGGCTGGCGCAAAGTAGCTTAGCAGTGGAACTCAGAGCACGGGGAAGCAAACGCAGTGATGGCTGCCTGCAACCTGGATGGGGAGCATCTTGTTCTGTACAGAACCTAGAACAAAGGGGCCCTGGGCGCCATGATAACACAGATAGTAAATTACATACAGCACCTAGCGCAAAGGGGTCCTAAGCGCCAGGGTAACACAGACAATAACAACATACAGCATCTAGTGCAATAGGTCCTGGTACATGACTCTGGCTCCTAGGTGATACTGTAACACAATAAATAATAACGTGCCGCACCCTTCGCAGTGGTGTCCTGATCTATGCAAGGGGCTCCCAGCCACTACCATAATACACCTAATAAATAATAACATACAGTGCTTCGCACAGCGGGGCCCTGGGCTGTGACTGAGGATCCACAGCATTACGTTAATATCCATAATAAAGAATAAACCATGTGGAGCTGAAGGGTGGGACCCAGCATCCTGCACAACTTCACACCAACAGCACACACGACTCTCTGCTCAGCACAAGCCATCCCTACATAAAGCCAACACTCCCTACCCCCGTCTGTTTCAAGTACCTGGGGCTGAACCAACAATGGGTGATGAAAATGGGTTTGCAGTAACTGGGAAGCAATTTGATCCTCATTCCAAACCTGGTTTAGACTCTCCAGCTTGTAAGGTCCAGCCCCTACTGGGGGATCAGCAATAGGGATCGAACCTGGGACCTCTTCATCTTAACGCATGGGCCTGCTGTTAGCTCATAGACAATGGCACCACCACGTGTGTCCCAGTCTCCTCTAGAGGGCGACAGTTCTCCAGTGAGCGGGGAGGCAGTGACACCTAGTGGAGAGAGTACTGGAATGGGAGACCTGGATTCTTATTCCTCACTCTGCAGCCGGGAGACCTTGGGTAAGTCACTTCCCCCGCTACGTGTGTCTCAGTTTCCCCATCCTAAAGTGGGGAATGATGATTACAGCTGGGTGGGAAACTGTTTTCCCATCCCAGAAAAATTTTAAGAGGTTTTGGAATGGGAAATTCATCCAAACTACAGGTGAAAAATTTCGGTTTCCACGGATCATCATTTTTGAGCAGCAAAACATTTGTTCAAAAATTCCTGACCAGTTCTACGAATGATGCTGACCTGCCTTTGTAAAGTGCTTTACAAGGCCAGAAGGGACGATCAGATCTCAGACGTAGCACAGACCACTGGCCTCCACCCAGCCACCCCTGCGCTAAGACAACAGCCAGAATTAAACCAAAGTATTACAGCCCTCAAGAGACTCAACTTCTGTGTGCCACACTGACAGAAAACAGTGTCTGAGGCCCCTGCTATGGACTGCTGTAAGAAAGACACCAGAGGTAACTGTCCCATTCTGCTCGTACTGGTGAGGCCTCACCTGGAGTACTGGGTCCAGTTCTGGGCACCAGCCTCTAGGAAAGATGAGACCAACTGGAGAGAATCCAGAGGAGAGCAACAAAAATGATCAAAGGTTTAGAAAACCTGACCTGTGGGGAAAGGTTAAAAAACTGGGCATGTTTAGCCTTGAGAAACGACAACTGAGCAGGGTCCTGGAAACAGTCTTCAAACCGGTTAAGGACTGTTATAAAGAGGACAGAGCTGGATTGTTCTCCACGTCCACTGAAGGCAGGACAAGCAGGAATGGGCTTCATCTGCAGCAAGGGAGACTGAAGTTAGATATCAAGAAAAACTTTCTAACTCTCAGGGGAGTTCAGCTCTGGAACAGGCTTCCAAGGGCAGCTACAGGATCCCCATCACTGGAGGTTTTAAAGGACACATTGGGCAAACCCCAACAGGAATAAGTTTACTTGGACCTGACACAGCACAGGGGACTGGATTTGTTCACCTCTCAAGGTCCCTTCCAGCCCCATATTTCTATGCTTCTATGGCAGTGAATCACTCAAGTGAGGTAAGCTAAGTGCTGTGAAAACTAGCGATTATCGTCTGCTGTAGAATTTTATTCTCCAGAGAGACTAAGACTGGGAAGCATCAGCTCAAGAGGGAAAAAGTTCAAGAGACGAGGGACTGACTCTAGTCCACAGAGGTCTCTCGGCCAGTGAACACAGGCTAGACACACAATCAGCCTTCTCCTTTGCCAGTGGAGCACCCTACACTAAAGCTGGTCACCCTTGCACAAGTCCTCAGTAGTGTCTTCACAACAGACTCTGGGGTCTATAAACTATCCCCATGGATGGGGAAACTGAGGCACAGAGACACAACTTGCCCAAGGCCACCCAGCAGAAGAGTGGGGAATAGTACTCAAGTCTCCCAGTCCAGGACACTATTCACCAAGGCGTACAGCCTCCCCGACTTCCTGTGGCACTGTCCCGCTCTAGTGGTGACTGGGCCACATCTAGAGGTGGATGAGCTTGTTAGTGGCCATGAGCTAACAGAGTTGGGTCTGTTAGCTCAGCCAACAGAGAGTGCTTTGAGATCCAAAGGTCCTAGATGCAGACCCACGGGCATGGCGTTATAAGTTTGAGAGTCAGGTTTGGGATGAGGGGAAGATGAAATAGCATCTTAACTCAGCCAGAGCTTCCCAGGAGCGTACGTAGAGCATGCAGCTGTTCTAAGAGCTCACGTGAGCTGTGCTGATTTAGTGATGCGTGAATCTGATTTGCCTTCTGAAACCTCTTCTCAAACAGCCTCCACCCAACTCAGACAGCCCTGGCTTTAACTGATCTCCAAGTCCAACTTCGCAAGTTAACCAAAGTGAAAAGTGCCTCTTTCCCAAGCCAGCAAAGCAAGGCAGAAGAACTTCTAGTCTGCTAAATAATTCACAGCATCACTATGTGCAACACCAAGGCCAGCTAAGACAGCATAGCTGAGAGCTGCAGTCTGTAAGTGTACTGGAAAAATCCATGCTGACCTTCTTATTAAAGCACACCTGCAGGACCTTGCTTAAGGAAAATGAGATTGGTACTTTGTCAGATGCAGACATATACAACCCTACACGTGTATCTAAACTTGTGGCATAAAAGGAATGCTAGAACACAGGGATTAGGTATTTCAAACTGACAGGAAGGTAGCGGAACTGAGTTAAAAGCAAAAGGAACAAACTTTAATCTGCCTGACTCAATAACTTTATTGTACAAGCGTTAAGATTCACTTCACCCAGCTCTCCTGGGGGGAAGTTTCCAGGTTTTATAAAACTGAACACCCAATCAATGCAATGCAGAAAACAAGTAGGACCAGACGACTCTCTCTATCATGCTATCCAGCCCTGCTACCACAGTACCTGAGCACATCACCATTTCCCCTGGATTCATCCTCACAGCCCGGAAAGAAGGGCAGTGTTTCCCCACGTTACAGACAGGCTACATGACTTGCCCCCCGGAACTCAGTGGCAGAGGCAGGGAATGTAGCCCCATTCTCCCAAGTTCTAGGTGACAGCCCTAACCACTGGCCCATCCTTCCTCACAGGCTGGTGCGCTCTGCTGTCTGTGGCAAGCACGGAATAGCTTCCTAGCAGCCGGCTGTATTTAGGTGAAGTTTCTGAATGGCAATGAGACTAGCGCCTCCAACACCATCATACCTTGTCTACACACAAAAAGTTGCACCCTGATCTAGCTAACGCAGTACGATCTCCCTGTATTTAGACTGTGAGCTCCCTGGTGCAAGGACTATCTTTTTGTCTGGTGTTTGCCAGCGCCTAGTGCAATGGGGTCCTGGCTCCAAGGCGCTCCGGTAATACAAGTAATAAATAATAATAGTGTGGATGCAATTTTACCGGTGTACAAAGGTGCCTTGTATCACTACAACCATTCATGGAATCACAGAAATGTGGGGCTGAAGGGACCTAGAGAAGTCAAAGTCCAACCCCCTGCATTGTGGCAGAAACAAATAAATCTAGACCATCCCTGACAGGTGTTAGTCCAACCTGTTCTGAAAAACCTCCAATGACGGGGCTTCCACAACCTCCCTTGGAAGCCGATTCCAGAGCTTAACTCCCCTGAGAGTTAGAAAGTTTTTCCTAATACCTAACCTAAATCTCCCTTGCTGCAGATTAAGCCCATTACTGCTTGCCCTGCCTTCAGTGGACACCGAGAACAATTGACCCCCATCCTCTGTATAATAGCCCTTCACATGTTTGAAGACTATTATCAGGTCCCCACTCAGTCTTCTCTTCTCAAGACTAAACATGGCCAGTTATTTCAACTTTTCCTCAGAGGTCAGGCTTTCTAAACTGATCATTTTTGTTGCTCTCCTGTGGACTCTTTCCAATTTGTCCACATCTGTCTTACAGCATGGCACCCAGAACTGGCACCGTACTCCAGCTGAGGACTCTTCAATGCCAAGCAGAGCAGGACAATTACCTTCCACGTCTCACATATGACGCTTGTCAATATACCCCAGAACAACAGTAGCCTTTTTCACACCTGCATCGTATCAAATTGTTTGATTTATATTCAATCTGTGATCCACTATTACCCTCAGATCCTTTTCTGCAGTATTACCGCCTCTCAAATTATTCCCCATTTCGTAGTTGTGTATTTGATTTTTAATTCCTAAGTGGCATATGTTGCACTTGTCTTTATTGAATATCATCTTGTTGATTTCAGCCCAATTCTCCAATTTGTCCAGGTCATTCATGCAGGGAAAGGGGAACTACCTACACCACTATAAGGCATATTTATAACAGGATATGTTCTCATCTAATGATACTGGTAGCAAATAACTCTCCCCTCACACACACAAAATAGTTCAATCAGTACAAAAACTGTGCCTAGACCAGACACACCACTCCTTTGAAAATCCCAGCCTTGAGGGAGATATGTGCAGCCACAAGTAACACCGCGTGCTCCAAGAGTCCTGTCAAACTTGGCTTGCTTTGTGGACCTCAGCAAGATCTAAACATCAAGCCATGGGTGAAAATTTTAGCCTCAGTGTGGGGGAGTTACACGCAGTTCAGCCAGTACAACCATGGCTGCATCATACTGAGCACTCAGGGAAACTGGAGACAGACCCGCTAAAACCTGGCTTGATTTGTAGGTCCAACAGCTTTAACGTTTAAAGTCAGCACAGGCTGACAGACAGAGTTATTGTCTACTACCCATCCACAGTAGTGACTCTTCTGTACTGGGGTTATAAAACAAAGCTATTCTCTGATGGGTGAAAAAGCATGTGCTGCTCATAAGGCAGCAGTCACAGGACAAGGTTTGTACCTCTAATGGAGTCATTTTTCAATGCCTATTTATCTCAATGCAAAGAGGGTGTTATACAAACAACATCAAAACTCTGCAAGGGAGTTTGATTAAAGATCAAACCACAGGAGCCACCAGTCTGGATCAGACCCAGGGGACCTGTCAAGTTCAGTGTCTTGTGAGAGCCCAGGGGGCCTATCTAATCTGGTATCCTGTCTCCAGAAAGTGATCCGTACCAGGAGCTTCAGAGGAAATGGCATGAAACACCCCACTGCTGTCAGCAATGGGATAACCTCACTCCAGAGGTTCCCTCCTCAGCTAGAGGTCTGAATTGGAGGATTATATCCCTCTTCCAGAACTCTTGGATTGTTTTAGGGAGTCACAGTATTGATTATAACTGCCCTAGCTAGTCTTGTTAGTCACAACAATGACTAATCCCTTTTTATCTAGATAGAACACATAGGTCTCCTAGCTAGCTCTTTCCATTCACAGACCTCAAAGCACTTCACAAACCAGTATCGTCATCCCCTTTTCACAGAGAAGGAAACTGAGGCACAAGGAGGGAAGTATCTTAAATGCTCATATCGCCCGCCCATCACCGCTGTATCTGTGCACCTCACAATCTTTAATGTATTTATCTCATAACATACATGCGGTAGGACAGCACTATCACCCCCTTTGTACACTGGGGGAAACTTAAAGTCGGAGAGACTCAGGCTCGCGGGGCTCGGGCTGTGGGGATGTTTCACTGCTTTGTAGACTTCTGGGCTCGGGCTGGAGCAGGAGGGTCCCAGAGACATGGAGAAAAATGATACACAGGGAGAAGAGAGGACGCCAAACAACACTCTCAGGCTGCTGATTCTGAGATACTCTGTTACAAGCGACTCATAGGTCTGGTCTACAAGCTGGGGGGGATCAATCTAAGATATGTCAACTTCAGCTACGCTATTCTCGTAGCTTACCTCATGTCCTCGCGACGCGGGATCGACAGCTGCAGCTCACCCGTTGACTCCACCTCTCACCCTGGTGGAGTTTCAGAGTCAACGGGGAGCGTGTTCAGGGATCGATGTATCGTGTCTCATCTAGACACGATACATCAATCCCCGACAGATCGATCACTACCCGCCAATACAGTGGGGTAGTGTAGACATACCCATAGTCTTTAAGGGACTAACACGATCATCTAATCTGACCTCCTGCACATTGCTGGTTGCAGAATCTCACTCATCCACTCCTGTAATAGACCCATAACCTCTGGATGAGTTACTGAAGCCCTCAAATCATGATTTAAAGACTCAATTTTCTGTACTGCCTTAGGCCTTGGTTACACTGGCACTTTACAGTGCTGCAACTTTCTCACTCAGGGGTGTGAAAAAACACCCCCGAGCGCAGCAAGTTACAGCGCTGTAAAGCGCCAGTGTGAGCGTGGCTCCCAGCGCTGTAAGCTAATCCCCACGGGGAGGTAGAGTACCTGCAGTGCTGGGAGAGCTCTCTCCCAGAGCTGGCGCCGCAACCATACTCGCACTTCAAAGTGCTGCTGCGGGAGCGCTCCTGCGGCAGCGCTTTGAAGTTGCAAGTGTAGCCATACCCCCAGTTACAGACCAGGCCTCCACCACGCTAGGTGCTGCATACACCAAACAAGGTTACAGTCTGAGTATTCATGCCAACCTCTAGATAGCAGTTATTCAATATATTAGCTCCCATCACCTTCACCACCACCAAAACTATAGTCTCTGGCTGCAGGATGGGAGCAGCCTGCCTCTGCTAGTGCTCAGATCTTTGCCAACAGAAGCAGAATGAAACTGACCCAAATCTTGTCAGTTTCACAGCTGTTCAACCATCCCGGTGATTCTGACCAGAGTCTGGCTCCTTCCGTTCTGTGGCAGCCTGGCAGAGCTATAAGCAGCAGCACAGGCACCCGAGCATGGCTGCCTGCCTGCAGATGCAGGAAGACAGCACTGCATTGTCAGCTTCACCACTGGAAGGTTTAACTTCCCAGCCACAAGGGCCAGAAACTATTTTCCTGAAAGCTTAGAATCTGCAGGAATCAGTGACATTTTCCAGGATTAGGAAGTACCTGAAAACTGGGGGATAATTATAATAGGACAAATCCCATCCCCACAGGATATAAAAAGCCCCCTATGCAGCAACGAGGGGGAAATGACGCAAGGTCGGGGGTTCACTGGAAAGGGGGAAATGTAATTGTCACCATTTGCAATCCCCTGATAAGCTGTGACCCAGGACAGGAGGGAAAATGAACTGTTTTACTGTGTCTGTCTCTTGCAAAGCGCTTCAACCCACCCTGGCAAAGCACAGCGCCTGGATCTCCTGGCAAAGGGCCATGTCTGCACTTTGCTTCTAGGTCAGAGGCTGCAAAGTAAAACCTGGCCATTGCCAGGGCAGGATGGGCACTTGGGAATGTGATCAAGCCCCATTACCCAAAGGGCAGATCCCCATTCTGGGCCCCTGCCGCCCCAGCTTGAGGGACACCTGCCACTTGCTGGGACCGGGCGGCTGCAACCCGGATGCCCTGACAGCAGATCTAGGGAACGCCTGCCTCTGAGTCGCCTCCGTGCAACAGTCCTCTGCCATGGCAACAGGCTCCCCATTGGCCATTCGGAATCCCCGGGAGCCAATGGGGAAGCAGCTCGTGTTGCTAGGCTCTCTGGGATGCAGAGGGGACGATTATGCCCAAACAAAGCGTGAAACAGGAGCAGGACAGAGAGGCTCCAAAAATACCCGCCTAGGAAGAGCCAGATCTCCTTCCAGGAACACAGGGCTATAAATAATCCACTCCCTGCTCAGCCGGCTGCCCCGGAGACAGCGGGGCCCAGACCGTTGGCAATGGGCCACAGAGGGCTAAAGGCAGTGCCTGCTCCTCCGGGAGCGCAGCGCCACCCAGGCACAAGCAGGAAAGAGCACTGGAGGTGAGGCACAGGATGACAGCACCGCCTCTCCCTCCCACATGCCACCATGAAGCAGTTCACACAGGCCTGGGGTTGGCACTGCTCAACTTCTTTCAAGTGCCTCCAACACTCACATGTCACACCGGGGCATGGGGCGGGGTGTGCAATCCAGCTCCCCCCACCACATGATCCATTCTGGGGATCCCCAGCCATTCCCCGATGTTCACAACCAGGGCAGTGCCTTGCTATGGCACCCCAGGCGCCTGCCACCACCAGGTCTGAGCGCCCAGAGCTGCAGGGCACTCGGGAGTGCAGAACTCAGCCACTCGCTCACTTAAAAGGATATGGTCATTGTGCTGTCCCAGCTCCTTGGGCACTTCTAGGTCCTGGTCTCTTCCCAGGAAAAAGGATCATGAAGCAAGAGTCTCTGCACTGTCAGCCCCCCTCTCCTGCCACCATGGCTGCAAAGTCTCAGTGCCAGGGCATACGTAACTCACAGCAGGAAGCCTGCAAGTTCCCTGTCAAGGCTGCACTTTAGAGAAAGCCCCAAGCTGCTGAAAGATTCAGAAATGCCCACTGGTGAGTGGGTGTTACAGCTCCCTCTCTGCACTCAATCCACAGAGGCTCCAAGTCTGTGACTGCTTAAGGAGCCCTGGCTCTAGCTCTGCTGTAGCTGCTCACACATCTAGTTCTGGAGGTCCCCAGTTCAAACCCCAGGGTGGCGGCCCACACACACACAGGCAGGGCACCTTAACTCTGCCCCCATCTGAAACTGAGCACCACCAGAAACTTTTACCCTTCCTACAAAAGTAACTGTTGAGGGAAGAGCTCCAGGGGTCAGTGTGGCATCTGCTCAGAGGCCATCAGAAGAGAACATGTTATTGCTATTAATTTTGCGGAGGGTGCATAGCATGATGATGGGCTGCAGTATAAAACTAGAAAGGCAGGTGTGTCCAAGAGGAAAGATTTATGAGAGATTAGAGAGGCACACCAGAGCAGTATAAAGTGTGGGTGTGCCCCCCTTCACCTTTCTCACAACACAGACAGGCAATCTGGCTAAAAGGCAAATGCAGTGACCCTTTAAGCAGTTTGTGAGCCCTCTAGCAGTGCTCACCATGTTGCATGCCAGAAGCCAGCCAGAGCAGCAGTACTTATGTTAGGTAGGCTTTGCAAGCCTGTGTGTGTGGGTAATGAGCAGGGTTATTTAGGACCGAGCCAGGCTTGTGTGGATTCTTCATATTATTGCTGGGGAGGCAAAAGATAGAGCAAGCTGATTAAAGGAAAAGCTGTTTTTTGTATACACAATGCTGTTCACCTGCGGAACTCACAGCCGCAAGAGAGGGGCCAGGACTGAGAAAAGTATTAGGAATGGGGCTGAATAATGAAAACATCAGAATTATATTACATGGGATTTTTTAAAAATAAGGGATATAAAAGCTGCTGCTTTGAGACATAAACCATCCTTCCTGGGGGTGAGGAGGCAGGATCCTGCCATGGTTCAGCACTGCACTTATTACTGTGGTAGGCCTAGAAGGCCAGGTCACAGCCCAGGCCCCATTGTGCTGGGTGCGCTATATTATTATTTATTAGGTGTATTATGGTAGTGCCTATGCCTATGAACCCCCAGCAAGGACAAGGCTCCCACTGTGCTAGGTGCTGTCCATTATTATTAGCTGTATTAGGGTAGTGCCTAGGAACTCCCAGCATAGACAAGGCTCCCCTGCACTAGATGCTGTACATTAGTATTTATTAGGTGTATTACGGCACTGCTTGGGAACCCCAGTCATGGACCTCACTGTGCTGGGTGCAGCACATTATTTATCAGATGGTACTGTAATCCACCTAAGAGCCCTACTAATAGACCAGGACACTACTGGGCCAGGAACTGTACGTTATTGTTTTGTTAGGTGTATTACGGCAGCGTCTAAGTGTATTATGGTAGGGTCAAAGTGCCCCAGTCATGAAGCAGATTTTCCTTGTGCTAGGTGCTGTACAGACACAGATTCAATGGACAGTCTCTGCCCCAAACAGCTTCCAATCAGTTCCTGGGTACCTGTCCATCACACAGGCTTGTTTCATTAGGAAGTATTACCCCCTCCGTGACGGACAGACATGGCTCTCCCAGGGCAGCCCGTGTGGGCATAGTTAAAATGCTCTGGGTGGCCCCAGCATGCATCTGCCACCTGGGATGGGTTCAGACACCCATCATCACCTCCTCCTGGCCCAGCTAATGGCACTGACACGCTCAGGAACAGGCTACACTCCAGCCTGAGCAGGATGGGGCCATGGCTCAGGGCACTACAAACACCGCAGTATGGGCCGTCCATGAGGCTGCCCTACAGCACTTTGAAGGGGTCTCTGTCTATCTTATGTACTTACATGGCTCGCACCACAACAGGATCTGAGTGACATTATCCACCTGATACAGGTGGGGAAACTGAGGCACAAAGCAGCTAAATGACTTGCCCAAGGCCACGCAGGGAGACTGTGGTGGAGCAGAGAACTGAACCTGGGTCTCCCATGTCCTTGGCTAGTGCTCTAAGGACTGGGATGGCTGCCCTCTCAGAGCAGGAGACTCTAGGAACTCCAGGGTCATTAAACTAGGAAAGCCCCTGACTGTCACTTCCCACACTGAGACAGAATGATCCCCTTCCAACTAAGTCTTAACACGAACAAACAGATAGCTACTGTTATTCCAGGAGTCCCTTCCTCCTTCTACCCCAGGGAAACAAGGAAAGGGAGATGGCCAGGAAATAGAGGTGGGCCCACTGGGGGAACCGGCAGGAGAGATGGGGACAGACCCACTGGGTAGGAGAGGAAATGGCAGAGGGCAGGCACACGGAGTGGGGCAGGCGGGACAGAGAAACTCACAAGGGGCTGGCCCATAGGGAGGGGAGGAAATTAACACTCAAGTTTATATCAAGGCTATAAGTTCTGGAGTAGCTATTGACCTGATCAGTTCACCAAAGCAATGGCAAACCCAGCAGACCCTGAGGAAGGGAGACACCCCGAGACCAGAGACCAGCCGCGAGACATAGGATCTCCAGCGGTGCCAAAGCTCCAAACTCACACAGATGCCCTCCCACAGGCAGCACCTCAGAGTCAAGGAGCCCAGCGTGATCAGAACTGAATCAAACAGTCTTTTGCTCTCCCCACTCCCCTGGGAGCAACACTCTCCAAACTCTGCTAGGAAACAAACTGGAATGACTATACTCATATGTGCATGTAAAGGTGCCCTGCAAAAAGCACCAACGGCCGCAGCATCTTCCAGCATCTGTGCAGCCAGAGTGGGGCCCACAATCCCCAGAACCATATTTCTGTTTGACTCTGGAAAACGGCTCTTCACCACTCATTTCTATTGGGAGACTATGGACAACTGGAGAACTGGCTGGTGGGTAACTGCACAGACACTCAAGCCTGGTCTACACTAGAGTTAGGTTGACAGAAGGCAGCTTACGTTGAACTAACTCTGTTAAGTGTCTACACTAAAATGTAGCTCCCACCAACATCACTCGCCCACTACACCGACTTAACTCCATCTCCACAAGAGGAGTAGTGCTTAGGTTGATGTAGTTAGGTAGATGTGGTATTGCTTACATCGACTGTTGCTGCCTTTCAGAAACTGTCCCGCAATGCCCCACACTGGCAGTTAAATTGATGCAAGTGCTCCTAGTGAGGGAACACACCGCCAACCCAAGACGCGTAGTGTGGACGTGTAAAACTGATTCAATTACTGCAGGGGCTGTACGTGGATGTAACTTATTTTGTAGCACAGACTTGCCCTCAGTATGGGAAACCGAGGGCAAGCCTACATTTAAAATGCTGCAGCTATGCCCCTCGGTTCAGATCCCCCCATCACATCACCACACAGAACCTGTCCAGATCAGATCCCCTCCATCCCAGACCTGCCCAGAGCCCCTCACCCTAGATCCATACCACAAAGTCTCTGTTCAAACTTGGATTCACCCTAACTCAGATCTGCATCACTCCAATGCAGATATTCCCACAAAGCACCAGGCGAAAACAATTCCCCCTCCCCCGATGCCCCTGTAGAGTGCAGGCCTCACCCCAGACACACACACAAACCCAAAAGCAAAAACTCCACCCAGACCAAGATCACCTCTCAAAGCTTGGGGAGAGAGTGAAAGTGGGGAAGGTAGAGCTACGGGGCGATACCTGGGATGGTGTAGGGCCAGGGCACGAAAAGAGCTGTCAGGATTAGATAGGGAAGTGAGATGAGAGGGACTCCAGGTTCCCAGAAGTGGGAAGGGGCCAGGTTCCTTGGAGTGGAACAGGAATGGGCTGCATAATTTGGGGGGTGGGCACGGATTGGGATAGGCCCCTAAGCAGCATATAGAAGTAGTTTTCTAGGAGGTACCATGGAAGATCAAGAGTGCTACCAAAACGGTAAGGGGGAAAAAAAATTAGAGTCTGCAGACAGAATCAGGAGAGAGTTTTCAAGTGGTAATAGATGTGATGGGGAGGAAGGAGGGGGCAGTTTCCAGGCAGGACCAGAAGAGAAAGGAGTTTCCATGTGCTTTTGCGGGGTGACAAATGTAACAGGGTTCCCAGGGTCCAGACATCAGGGATACCCATGTGGGGCTAGGGTTCTCATGGGGCATGTGCAGGGTGATATTGGGGGGCGGGGAGTAGAAAAATGCAATGGGTAGAGACTCCAGGTGGGTCCCGATGCTCATAGATAAGTTCATAGATTATTAGGGTTGGAAGGGACCTCAGGAGATCATCTAGTCCAACCCCCTGCTCAAAGCAGGACTAATCCCCAACTGGCCCCTTCAAGGATTGAACTCAGAACCTTGGGCTTAAGCAGGCCAATACTCAAACCACTGAGCTATCCCTCCCCTCTCCTCCCCAAGACAGTTCCAGGCAGGTGTCTGGGAGTGGGGCTCCTGTGGGGGATTTTTCAGGTGACATTCAGCGAAAACAATGCTTTGTAAGAGGAGGTGGGGCTGGAGTTTCTGGGTGAAGTACAGGGTGTTCCCAGAGGTCATGGGGGGTTGCCAAGTGGCCAATTCAGGAGCAGCTACAGCAGGCAGAGGCCTATGGAGAAGAGGGAAGTTACTTCCTGGGCAGTGAGTTCCAGGGCAGGTGCAATGGGGCAACAGAGGGTCACTATCCGGGTGATGGGATCCAGGGCCAGGTACAAATACAGTGGGCCAAGGGCTCTGGGGCAAGATGCAAGGGCTCATTTTCTTTATAGTGGGTTCCAAGACAGGTAGAGCAGAACAGGGGTAGACTGATTTCTGAGGCAGGTTAGATCCTGGAGGGTCAGCTCCCAGGTAGGAAGAGCAAGATCCGGTAGAGCTGAATAGTTTCAGAGCGAGCAGGCTTTCAAGTGCAGCATCCAGGGTACATACAGCAGGCCAGGGTAAGGAATTCATTCCCAGGAGATTTGGGGGTGGGGGAGGAGGTCTATGCTCCCTACAGCAGAGTGGTGCCAGACAGATGAGGCTCCAAGCAGGGAGCAGGGACCCTGGATGATCTCTCCTGTGGCAGCATCCCTGGCAGGGGAGGGGTCCAGGACAGGGTTTCTGGCGGGACCAAGGGAAGGGATTGATTCTGGGCCAGGCAGGGGTACTGGGGGACAGAGGGTCGGGTCCGAGGCAAAAGAGGCAGGGGACAGAGGTGTGGCATTCTGGACAGCGGGTCTCCGCCCAGGGACTGGTGCCAGGCCCGTCTCACTTGTGGCAGCAGCCCTGACAGAAGGGGATTCAGGGTGGGGACAAACAGAGAAAAAGTCATCCCGGGGGACACAGGGCGTCAAACTGAATGCGCGGGGGGGGGCAGTTTCCCGTTGGGGTTCCTGGGGGCCGCTGCTCTCGTGAGAAGAGGGATGGAGGGGAGGGAAGGATCCCAGGCTGAGAAGGAAGGAAGTTGGGGCTGCCAGGCACAGGGGCACGGGCCGGTCCCGAGCGGCGAGGGGCCGGGTCGGATCTCGGGGGCGGGGGAAGGCGAAGGAACCGGGGCCGGTTCAGACCCCAGGAGGACGTGGGAGGAGCCGGGACGAGTCCCGGAGGCAGGGGGAGGGGCCAGTCCCGAGCGAGGTCGGGCCCCGGGGCCGGTTCAGATCCCGGGGGCGGGTCCCGGGCGGGAGGGTCGCGGCCGGTCTCACCTGCGGCAGCGGCCCTGGCGGGGGGTCTCTGGCGGGCCCGCCGGCGCGGCGGAGGCGGGTCCGCGTCCCGTCCCGCTGCGGCGGCGCCCCCCGGCGGCGGGTCCCGGTCCGGTCGGCGGCTCTCGCGCCGCCCCGGGATTCCCAGTATCCAACAAAAAATGGCGACCACAACAAACCGCCGCCGCCGCCAGGGCACCGCGCATGCCCCGCGCCGGCCGCCCACGTGATCCGGGCCTACCAGAGGGGCGTGCGCACGCGCGCGGCCGGCAGCCCACGTGATGAGACTGACCAGAATGAATCTACGCATGCGTATTATGGAACGAGCGCGTGACCAAAATCAGCGGGGTGAAATGCGCATGCGGAATGACCCTGAGAAGTGACTGAGGAGCCGTTTGATAGTGTCATAAATTATCGCCGGCGCTACTGCCTCATTGGCTCTGAAGTACCACATGACCGCTTCTGGCGGTGCGCAGGCGCATTCCCGCCCAGGGCACGCGCCATCACGTGACCTTACTCTCCCGCACGCAAGCCACAGGCGCCGGTGGGGGAGCCGCGAACACGGCATGCGCATCCCCAGCCAATCAGGGGATTCAACGGGCAGCCCCACCCCTTTTCTGAAGGGTAGCCAGGGCGTTTCCTCCTCACTATGACCCCGCCCATCTGCAATAGACCACGCCCCATTCGCCTAGGCCCGCCCCTTAATGACCTGCCCCCGCGTGGCTGACCCTGGCCCCAGCAGAATTCACCCATTAACCCCGCCCCCTGCCCATCCCCCCAGCCTTGGGGACCACCTAATGGCAGGGTCCCCTCCCCCTCCAACAGTCCCAGCCATAACCCATTTCGGGGGTGCCAAGGGTCCAGTCTCACAATCCAAACACCCGTACCCCACCCTGCCTCTCCCGCTGGGCCCGCCCATGCCACGCCCCTTCTGAGGCCCCACCCCCTACACACACTCTCCCCCACCCTCACTGGGCTGGGATAGGGATGGGGTGCAGGCTCTGAGCTGGGGCCCAGAGATTTGCAGGTTGGGAGGGGGCTCTAGGCTGAGCCTGGGGGAGGGAGTTAGGGTGAAGGCTCTCGAAGGGAGGTTGGGTGCAGGACCGGACTGGGGCAAGGGCACAGGATGGGGTTCAGGGTGCAGGCTCCAGCCCAAAGGTGCTTACCACCTGTGGCTCCCACAAGCGACATGTCCAACGTGAGGCCATAGGCTCGGGCCAGCCCGGTGACGGCATGCCTCCCCTGCCTGCAGACAGTGCCCCACTGGTCCCACTGGCCACGGTGCCCCGTTCCCAGCCCATGGGATCTGCTGAGCTGGCACTTGGGGCAGCATGAAGAGAGCCCCTGGCCACCCCTGCACCTAGGACAGCGGTTTTCAAACTTTTTCTCTGGCAACCCCGCTGAAGATATTTATTAATGCCTGCAACCCAATGGATGAGGGGTTTGGGGTATGGGAAGGGCTCAGGGCTGGGGCAGAGGATTGGGGTATAGGAAGGGGGGTCAAGGCTCTGAGGTGGGCATCAGGTCCCAGGGGCAGGGACAGGGAATGGGTCGGGTCCCGGGCAGGGAGAGGCCAAGGATACAGGACTGGGTCAGGACCAGTCCTGAGCAGGAGGGTCACGGCCGGTCTCACCTGCAGCGGGGGTGCTGGCAGGCCCGGCCTAGGCGGAGGCAGGTCCCAGTCCCGTCCCGCTGCAGGCGGCACCCCCCAGCGGCAGGTCTCAGTCCAGTCAAGCAGCTCCTGCATATGCCCTGGGATTTCCCAGTAATGCAACAAATAAGGGTGACCACAACAAACTGCTGCCTCCACCAGGGCACCGCGCATGCGCTGTGCCAGCCAGCCATGCGATCCGTGGCTAGCAGAGCGGTGTGCGCACACGCCCAGCCTGCAGCCCATGTGATGAGACTGACCAGAATGAATCTACACAAGGTTCTGGGCTGGGACCAGGGACGAAGGGTTTTGAGTGCAGGAAGGGGCTCGGGGTTTAGAGGGGGCTCAGGATTGGGGCACAGGCTCACCTCGGATGGCAGGATGCTAAGGCAGGATTCCTGCCTGTCCTGGCACTGCAGATCACGCTGCGCCCCAGCAGTCAGCAGCAGGTCTGGCTCCTAGGCAGAGATGCCCAAGCGATTCCAGTGGCTCTCGCTTGCAGGCACCGCCCCAACCCATGGCTTCCCTGCCTAGCAGTCAGACCTGCTGCTGGCCACTTCCAGGGCACAGCGTGATGTCAGAACAGGTAAGGACTAGCCTGCCTTAGCCAAGCAGCACCGCCAACAAGACTTTTAACAGCCCGGTCAGCAATACTGACCAGAGCCACCGCGACCCAGGGCCTTACATTCCACGACCCAGACCCGCAGTTTGAAAACCACTGGCCTAGCCTGCAAGGACATGCTGCCACTTCTGGGAGCAGGATAGAGCCAGGGAACCTGTCTTTCCCCAGCTAGACAGCCAGACTTTTAGCAGCCTAAAATCTCCCAGATGGGCTTCAGTAGCATCCAGACAATCAAGCCTGATTCTGGGAGACTCCCAGTGAAACCAGGACGGTTGGCAACCCTACCCTCCCCCACTTTGGAGAGATCAAGGAACAGGCCCCTGGCTTCCCCCAGGGATACTCCCCCAAGGGCTGGGGCAGTCGCCTCCCCTCCAGGCCAAACCCACATCCATCCCCTGCAGGCACTGAGCTTCCCCAGGCCGACAGTCACCCTCAGGGTTGGAGGGGAGCCGGGCAAATGGCCCAGGTGGAAGCCACTGAATATAGGGTCACTACCCATGCGTGTGACCTGCCTGCCCAGCACACACAAACCTGTGGCTACTATTTTCCCATATTTTAATAAAAATACATCTGGAGAAGAAAAAAAAATCCACAAAGCTGAACAAAAATGAGTCCCGGGGGAGAGGTAGGGTGGGCAGCAAGACGACCCCACACCCAGGGAGCACTCCCAGGCCCAATGCCAGCAGATGATAGAATCCGGCCTGGTAGCCCAGTGAAAAGGAGCTCCAAGGAGACGCTACTTCTTCTGTTTGGGAGGAGGTCTGGAAGAGAAAGACAAGGGTTAGATCCACGCTCTGAGCAGAGCTATCTCCCAGCCCCACAGGGCAAACTTTTACCCACCATGCCTGCATGCACGTTCCCATTAGGGGGTACACGGATACCCCCAATCCCTCTGCTGGGCAAACCCAGCCATTCTCTCCTCCCTAACCCCACCTCTCACATAGACGTAGTCGTACCTGTAAATCCCCACCACCACAGCATGGTCTCGCTCGTAGGGCTCCAGCGTCAGCTGCTCCTGGGGTTTCATGTTCTCCTGCTGCATCTTCTTCACCTCAGAGGCAAAGACAGCCTCAGGCGCCGCTGTGGAATCGATGCAGTTGGCCTGAAAAGAAGCAGTGAGCAGCTAAGCAGCTTTCCCCTCCTCTGCGAGCGATTCTGTCCCTGGGTATCCCCTCCCACTGCCGAAAGTTGCTTCCCTGACAGCCCTGAACCTGCCCCACAGCTGAGCCCCCTCCTTCAGGGACACAGAGGGTCCTCCAGTTGAGGGCTTGGAGGGACCAGCTCTGGCCCAGGAGATCCAGCAGACCTCCACAAGAGACAACGTCCGCGCATAGTTCCTGCAAGCCATGGGGATCCAGCTTGGGCCAGAGGAGACAGCCTATGCCCCCTCCCGCCCCAAAAGACAGCACAATGCACAGGGACTGCAGCCCAGGGGATCCAGCATGGACCCCAAAAATAGATCTCAATGCACGGGACTACAGCACAGGGGAGTTACCCTGTGCTTGTGCAGCACCTTGTGCACCAAACCCCCTGATCCTTGGAGACTACTGGAAAAACTAGGAACAAGTGATGAGGAGGCTCCCAGCCCACGGGTCCCACTCCTGGGGCACTAGGAGGAGTAGCAGCCGGGCCCTGCTGCCGTTACCTTGATGGAGATGACAAAGTGCCCTCCATTCTTCAGGAAGTTGTGAGCGTTTAGGGCCACAATGCGTGACTGGTCAGGCTGGGCCACATCAGCGAAGATCACGTCCACCATCCCTGCAGGGAGAAGAGGGTGGTTTAGATACCTGCCTCCGCCACACCCCCAGCCAGGGGGCAGCGCCAGACCCATCCTCTCAATGCCCTGCAATCCAGCCCGAGCTTGTGGAAGTGGGGAGCATCAGCCCAGGCTCTGTGCGTGGCAGAGAACCTCTCTTCGTAGCTCTCCCCACAGCTGGGGAAAACCATTCTGTGGGGGTTAAAGGACCCTGGGCATGATGGGAGGAACCTCACTCTATAGCCCCCCTTGCTGAGAAAGCCATTTCTATCAGCAAGGGTGGGGATCCTGGCCATGGCGGGGGATCCTCGCTTTGTAACCTGTCCCCCCGCAGCACTCACCAATCAGCATGCGGTACTTGTGCGGGTGCCGCGCATCCTCAATGACAGGGATGATGTTGGTGCGTTTCTTTGCCACGTTGATGAGGTCACGGCCTGAGCGATGGGAGAACTCCACAGCGTAGACCAGACCGTCCTGGGTGTGGCAGAGAGCCGAGGTCAGCCATCTCCCCCAGAGCAGAGCAGCCTCTCTTCTCCCTGCCACCCCACGGCAACCAGGCACTGTCCTCTTTCAGCACAGCTGAGTCAGATCCCCTAGATCTCCTCCTCCCCACCTCCCACCCCGTTACAGACCCAGGCCCAGCAGTGGCTTTGGAGGGAAAGGCTCCTTACCAGCCCCACAATGTCAGAGACGTGCGAGACTGTGGTCCCGGAGGCAGCTCCCAGGTACAGGACCTTGGCTCCCGGCTTGATGTGGATTTGATCAATGCCGCCCAGGATGGCTGCTGCCAGCTTGGAGCGGAAGGGATTCCAGGCGCGGTACTCCACCTTCAGCTCACCGTCCTGTGGAGAGAGCAGTGGGGTCAGAGCTGAGCCACTCAGCTCCCTGGGGGGCTTCCAGCTGGCTGTAAGCATGCTCAATAGCAGCATCCTCCCCCACCCCCCAACGCCCTCCCTGCTGTGACAGCACCAGCTCCTGTCACACAGGAGCTGCCCAGGCAGGCTGGCACCATCAAACCCCCGAATCCTGGCGCAGCCAGTGCTCCCCTGACCCTCCCCCCAACCACGGCCCAGCAAGGCCGCCTACCTCCACGGAGATCCTCTTCTCCCCATACACAGACTCGCCAGGTACCAGATTCTTTGTCACCAGCGCATCCTCCTTCCCCCTGCAGATGAAGACGCCTGGGGTGGGGGGCAAAGAGATGGGAAGCCATCAGAACAGGGGGAGCCCCTTGTCCGAGCTGGGGGAACATGTCCAGCTACGGGAAATAGTCGAACACTCCTGAGAATCATGAAGGGATCTCAGCTGGGCAACCAAGCCATGGTTCAGCTGTGCAACCTCCCAATAGCAGTACTGGAAACACTGGACACTGCCCAGCCCCAGCTGTGCCCCAACCAAGCACGACCCAGCACCTGGTCGTGAACCCCAGCGCCATCCTGCTCCCATTTGGACAGACCACCTTGGCCACATGGTCCCCACTGCTCTGGGGAGGAAGAACTGGTGCATCTCATGCCGCTCCAGCACCCATGGCCTGGCTGGTTACCTTCATGCCTATGGGGTTCCACAGTCACCTTCTTGCCTCCTTTAAACCCTCCTCGGCCACCTCGACCTCCGCCTCCACGGCCGCCCCGGCCTGGCCCACCTCTTCCCCGGAAACCACCGCCGCCTCCTCTTCCTCTGAAGCCTCCATCGCTTCCACCTGGAGATTTAAACCCACCACCTACAAGGGAGAGAGAAGATGGCAGTAACATACATGACCCCTTGTACCAGCGCGCCCACCTTACATGGAAAGGGGCAGGGGGGCACAACAGCTGAACTTTTGGGGACAGGATGTGAAGGGGACCAATGTCGCTCTGAGATGGCACAGGGGGAAGTGACTTAGGCAGGGGTTTGGCCAGGGCACCCCGATAGAGCTGGGGCAGGATACACTCTGGCTGAGGGTAGACTTCGACTGCATGGACAATAACCGCTATGCGAAGACGGCACAGTTCTCCCAGCATTCACTGGACGGGGAGACCCTGAAGACACGGCTGCAACAGTGGGTGCTGCACAGCCAGGCTGGCTGGCTGCTGGGCGGTGCGGAGACAGCGGGAGATGGGGGGAAAGAGAGGGCGCTAGAAACAGCCAGGGAACAGGGCTGGTTCCCTGGTCAGCCACTCCTCCCTGACGTTAAAAGTTCCCCCAGACTTAGTGAGGCCACTAGGGCACACAGGGCACTTACCCCGGCCTCCCCGGAAGCCCCCTCGGCCTCCTCCACGGTCTCCGAATCCACCGCGCCCCCCACGGGGGCTGAAACCTGCAGCCAGGATAGAGAGTTAGAGATGGTGGGGAGCGGGGGGGGGGTGTTGGGGTCCCAACACGCCCCCCCCACACCTCCAAAACCCGAGGAGACAGAGCTCGGCCGCAGCCCAACACCGCTCCCCCCATCACGGCTCTTCCCAGGGATACGCCCCCCGCCACCGTATCCCCCGCTCCGCAGCCCCTCCCAGGGACATGGGGCCCCCACCCACCTGATATTCCACATCCGCCCTGCCCCCCGGCATCTCTCCAGCACCCCCCGTCCTTGCCCCTCCCCTCGGAGACATGATCCCCGCGGCACCCCGCAAATATCTCCCAACCCCCAAAGACAGTGACCCTCCCAGGGACATGGGGCCCCCACCCACCTGATATTCCACATCCGCCCTGCCCCCCGGCATCTCTCCAGCACCCCCCGTCCTTGCCCCTCCCCCGGGCACGCGGAGACCTCCCCCCCACGTGGGCCGCCGCACTCACCCGGCCTCATGCTGCTCCACTAGCGCCGCGAGCCGCCACACAGCGAATGGAGCAACCCGCGCACGCGCAGCCCCGCTCCGGAAGAGCCACCGCCACGCATGCGCACAACAGCTCCGCTCACCCCGGCCGCAGGAGGCACCACGGGAAATGTAGTCTCCGCCGCCGGCGCCTGCGCGCAGCCATCCCGAGCGGCGGCAGGGAGTGTGTGCAAAGTTGTGCGTTGTAGGAATCCCCGTGTCCTGCCCCAGGGCGGGGGCTCAGTGTGGGGCACCGCCCCTCCCCCCTCAGGGCTGATGAGGCCAGGTGGCTGCAAGGGTAATGAGGACTGGAGTGCAAGCCCATAGGTGGGGGGAGACCAAACACCTAGCAAGCTGGGGCACCCTGCGGGATAATAGTGGACTTAATGAGTTTGATAACCTGGGGAACTCCTTGCCACTGTAATTGCAGGTGTAGCTGAGCTCAAAAAAGGCCTGGGTAAGTTATTTGGCTATTAGCCGAGATAGCCAGGGATGCAACCCAGTGCTCCAGGCAACCCTAAACCTCTGACTGCCAGAAACAGGGAGGAAGGGAGGGGTAAATCACTCCAAAATTGCCCTGTGCTGTGCTCTGCCCCTGAAGCTGTGGTAGGGATGAGCCTGTCAGAGACAGGATATCGGGCTAGAGGGATGCTTGGTTTAACCCAGTGTGGTAGCCCTTATGTTCTCATTAATCTGTAAACCCTAGGATTTTGCCCCACAGGAAAGTCAAATTTCATATAAAACAAAAATTTTGAAATGTCTTGCTCCCCACAAGTTGCTTCCATATATTCAATATTTCCCATGAAAAAAATCTGACATGTCCCATGGAATTTTTTTTAATTTATGCAAAACAAATATTTCAAACATTTTAATGCAATAAATTTCCCACAAAAGTAAAAGAAAATCAAAATTTCCTATGAAACATTCCAAATTTTCTCATGGACATTTTTAAAAAAAAAAAATCAAAATCTGTGAAATAAAAATTCCAAAATTTCCCAAAGAAAAAAATTTGCCCCTCAAAATTCAAATTTACCCACCAAACAAAAATTCTGAAATTTTTCATAATTTTTTTAATTAAAAATGTCCTGTAAAACAAACATTCTGAAATTTTTCCTGGAAAAATATCCCCCCCAAAATTTCCAGCAAAACCAAAAGTCTGAAATCTCCCCCACAAAAAAAAAAAAATTCCCATGATATCTTTTTAAATCACAATTTTCTACTAAAAAAACTCTGAAATTTCCAATGGAAAAAATCAATTTTTTTCCAAATTTCCTGCCAAAAAATTCCAAAATTTCCCATGAAAAATATTCCCTCTAAAATTCAAAATTTCCAGTGAAACAAAAATTTACCGTGAAAGGAAAATTGTAAAAAAAAATCAATTTGGGACCTTTGAAACATTATTGTTTCAATAGTGTCACAATGTTTACACTCATTTCATTTCAACTTTTATATTAAAGTATTGCATATAGATTGGAAGTAGATTTTTATCAACGAATGTCTGTAAACATCAATTTCAGAAACAAACAGAAAAATATTTCGATTAATAATAATTGGAAATTTTTAGAGAGGCAACGTAAGATAAAAGCTGCTTGAGACCGTATTAGAGTTTGATTTAAAGCTGTTTACTTTGTGTATGTGGTGTTGACAATTTTTATAAAGCTTTAACTGTTTGAATCTCAATGTCTATTGTCATTAAATAATTGTTGTCTGACATCTTCCCAATCCCCGCATAATTTCCAAGAACTGTGAAAATTTAAATCAGCAAACATTTTAAATATGCTCCCACATGCTCCCCTTCCCCAGCCCATTCATAGGCACCCACTCCGTGGGTGCTCTGGGGCTGGAGCACCCATGGGGAAGGTGTGCTGTACCCACTGGCAGCGCCTTGCCCCAGCTCGCCTCTGCCTCTTCCCCTGAGCATGCTGCAGCTCCGCTTCTCCCCCTGGCTCCCAGCTGGGAGGGGGAACACAGCACGTGGGGGGAAGAGTTGGGGCCAGGATTTGGGGAAGAGGTCCAATAGGGGCAGAGAGGGGAACACCCACCAATGCCGGGAAAAGTTGGCGCCTATGCCTCCTACCAGACTTGGTGAGTGAGCTCAGGCCTTCTGCCCAGTGAGAAGGGGAGTCTCAGGGCTTCAGCAGGAGCAGGCCTAGAGCCCTGAACCCTGGCAGGCACCTCCTGTGGGTCTGGTGCCCTGAGACCCCACTCCCTGCCTCAGGGCAGAAATTTTGAGCTCTAGTAGGCATGCCCTCTTATATGTATTTGATTTCTTTAACCAGCTTTAACTCACTTTCTTTCAACATTTAGATTTTTGATACTAAAGAGGAGAGGGATAATTCAGTTATTTGCACATTGGCCTGCTAAACCCAGGGTTGTGAGTTCAGCTCTTGAGCGGGTCACTTAAGGAACTGGGTTTTTAAAAAAAAAAAAAAAGGTCTGGGGATTAGTCCTGCTTTAAGTAGGGGCTTGGACTAGATGATCTCCTGAGGTCCCTTCCAACCCTGATATTCTGTGTTTGGTAACAGTGTGATTTTGGGATAAGTTCTGAGTTGTATGTTGAGCTGGGCATGTGGCTGGACCTTTGGGATCAGAAGAACCTTTTGTTTGATGAGACTGGTTGTAAAGAACCACTCATCTTTAAATCCAGTGTTTCCAGGGGTGATTCAAAAACTGGAATGCCTGGGGAAACTGCTTTTCTGACTTCTTGTTAGCCAGTGTTGCTGGTTTGGTATATCTCATGGGAGAATAACCTCCAGTTCTGGGGTGTCTCTGCCCCATTTCTCAGCAGTTTGTCCTGACTTTGGTGTTTTCAGCTGTGAGACGGTTACACACATGGACTAAGGATATAAAATAGGGAACAGCAGCAGCATGCCTTTGCCTTTCTCCTTCCCCACCTACGCTGGAAGCAACAAGAACGCTGGAAAGACAAAAGACTTCAACCGAAGAGACTGGCCCAGGTTTAAGGGAAAGAACCTGAGCATTAAGAACTGTAGTAGGGTGAGCAAATTTCTTGACCTAAGTACTGCCTAGTGTAATAAGGTTTAAGATTTAGATCATGCGCTTAGCTTTTATTTTATCTCTACCACTTAGAATCACTTAAAATCTATTTTTCTGTACTTAATAACCCTGTTTTATATTTTACATAAAACTGTGTATTTGGCTTGAAGTGCTTGGGAAAGCTCAGCTCAGGTTACAAAGGCTGGTGCATTGTCCTCTCCACATTGAGGGCAGATGGACTAGGCAATGAATGTAAACTGCTCAGGCTTCTGACCAGGGCAGAACAGCACAGCTCTGGGGTGCAAGGCTGGGAGCGGGGGGATTTGGCTGCTGCCTTTCTCTGTGTGATTCATGAGCGGCTCTGGGAGCATTCGTGCAATCTAGCTAAGTGTAGGGCTCCATATGCTGTTGTGCTGAGTGATAACAGGACCTGGAGGGATTTGCTGCTTGTCACTAGCAAAGCATTGTGAGAGACAGCCCAGGCTGGAGAGTTAAGGGGGAACAGCAGTACCCTATTTCCAAGTTGCACCCCGGGCATCCTGTCACACAGGGTTAGTGGTAGCTCTTGTGCTGAAGGGCTCTGTGTACAGAGGGAAACATGGCTGATGCGACTAGATATATGCACCATGTGGCTTCTTTGCAGACTGTTGTGTGAACTGGGTTTTGTGAAATTGCATCATCAGCACCTTCCCTGTACCCAGCTAGCCAACCTCTCCAGCATGCCCTGGCAAAATGGCCCCAGATTCAGACCCCGTGCTCCATCCCTGCCCTTGAGCTAAGTAGCACTGTTAGGATATAGATATTCAGGCCTGTCTGCAAAGGCCTATACTTCAAGAATTTAGGTGGATTCTTATCACTTAGCTAGTTATAGAGGTATAAAAGAAAGAATCAAAAATCACTGTCTGTCTGTGTAATGGCCTTCTCTTACTGTGACAGTCTGAGGCCTGGTTCTTCAGCTAAGCAGCAGAGGCAGCCATAAGCTGGGAAGTGTACGGTCACATCCTCACATTCCAAACTAGTCACATTGAAATAAGGTGCTATTGGGCTGTTAGGAATACAATCCTGTTCTGATATTCCTCTCGCCTCCAGAGAAAGGGAAGAGCCTAGAAGATGCAAAAGGAAACTTAGTTTGATAGCGTCCTGTCTGGCAAGAACTCACTTCTCAATAGCTATGATGTGAAATCCTCATTTCTTTATTGTTCTTTCACTGTAGTCTCCACTTCCCTATTGTTTGTCTATATAATCTCTGTCTACTTCTGTGATTGTTTCTGTCTGCTATGTAATTAATTTTGTTGGGTGTAAACCAATTAAGGTGGTGGGATATAATTGGTTAAATAACCATGTTACGGTATGTTAGGATTGGTTAGTTAAATTTCAGTAAAATGATTGGTTACGGTATAGCTAAGCAGAACTCAAGGTTTACTATATAGTCTGCAGTCAATCAGGAAGTAAAAGAGGGGGTGGGAACAGGGACTGGGGTTGGGGGTGGAATTGGGATCATGTTTTGCTAAAGGGGGGAATGGGAACAGGGGATGGGAACAGGAACAAGGATCTGTGGGGTCAGAGCTGGGAAGCGGGACACTAAGGAAGGAAACTGGAATTGTGCTTGCTGGAAGTTCACCCCAATAAACATTGAATTGTTTGTCCCTTTGGACTTCGGGTATTGTTGCTCTCTGTTCATGCAAGAAGGACCAGGGAAGTGAGAGGGTGAAGGAATAAGCCCCCTAACAAGCACAATTTCAGGTTCATCTGTCTCTGCATGGGGATTTTGAAAAAAATTAACTCTATAAAGAGAAAATCTGCGGTAATTGGAAAGATGCTTAGGGATATCGCCCCCTAGTGGCAAAGCTATATTTCTGCACAGAATCTTTTCAGTGAGGACGTCTCAGAGGGGTAGCCATGTTAGTCTGGATCTGTAAAAGCAGCAAAGAGTCCTGTGGCACCTTACAGACTAACAGACGTATTGGAGCATGAGCTTTCGTGGGTGAATGCCCACTTCGTCAGATGCATGTGGTGGAAATTTCCAGAGGCAGGGA
>NC_133779.1:58226562-58230583 GCF_003597395.2 Chelonoidis abingdonii | reverse complement strand
CCGCTGCTTCATTCATTCTTTGGCAGCAATTCGGACCCGCCGCTGAAGAAACGGCGGCGGTAGAGCTTCCGCCGAAGCGGCACTGATTGCAGCTTTTGTTTTTTTTCCCCTCCGCCCCACTTGGGCGGTAGAGCTGCACCCCTCCACTTTGTGCGCCTGAGGCCAGTACCTCACTTGCTTTGCCCTTGTTACGACTCTGTCCATCCAGCACCATTCCTAAGGCAAGCAAAGAATAAATAACAAGAGTCAGAACCAGGAGCCCACTCACAGGCCCCTGGCTGAATAGATGGGCAGGAGGTCTCTAACCCAGAGCCCCAGAGATCAGTGGGTCTACGATGGGTTTGCCGCCCTCCTGGGTCATTTCTAGTCCAGCACAGTTCAGCTTTGTATGCTCATCAATCTGTCCAGTGGGGCTCATATCCCAGGGACTTTGACAGTCATTGGGGCAGGCGAGAATGATGGACCCACCTGCCATACAACAGCATCAGGGCAATGGGGCCAATCCAGACACACAGGAAAGGGATCTGGCTTCAACTGAGCCCCAAAGAAGAAAAGGAGCCAGAGGATATGTCCACACTGCAATGTGAGCCCGGGGCTCGAACTCAGAACATAAGAATGGCCAGACTGGGTGAGAGCAAAGGTCCATCTAGCCTAGTATCCTGTCTTCCAACTGTGGCCAAGACCAGGTGCCCCAAAGGGAATGAACAGAACAGGGAATCATCCCCGGTCACCCATTCCCAGCTTCTGGCAAACAGAGGCTAGGGACACCATCTCTGCCCATCCTGGCTATTCATCATTAATGGACTTATTGAACTCCATGAACTTATTAGTTCTTTTCTGAACCTTGTTATAGTCTTGGCCTTCACAACATCCTCTGGCAAGGAGTTCCACAAGTTGACTGTGTGTTGTGTGAAGAAATACTTCCTTTTCTTTGTTTTAAACCTGCTCCCTATTAATTTCATTTGGTGACCCCTTGTTCTTGTGTTATGAGCACGGGCAGCACGTGACTCCTCCATTTGGGGAGGCTGGATGCTCCTGGGCTGTGGCCCCACCTTGAGGCCCATCCTTGCTCAGTCTCCTTCTCTGAAAGGCCCACCAATGCTCCGGCTCCTGCCCCGTTCCCCAACCACTGCTCATGCCTCTTCGCCCCCTCACCCAGACACACACCTCCCAGCCGCCCACTGGCTAGCCGGCTCACCGCTTGCATGCACGCACCACTTCACCCCCTTCCCCGGCCTCCCTGCCTGCCCACCCACGGGCTAACCAGCCGGCCAGTTGATCATTGCTCGCGCATGCCTCTTCACCCCTCTCTCATGGCCCCCATGCAGGTGGAGTGAGGCAGGAAGAGTCGGAGGGATGTTGGGGCCTCGGACAAGCACATGTGGGGCCTCGGGGTGGGGCACCCACTCTTTCAGCAGCCGTGCTCTCCAGAGGTGGTGGGCCCGCTGTCTGGGGAGGCTTAGCCTCTGCTGGCCTCTTCTACTCGCCGCCTCTGGCTATGAGGAGTCAATAACACTTCTCTGTTTATTTTCTGCACCCCCGTCATTTTATTTTGATAGACCTCTATCATATCCTTAATCGTCTCTTCTCCAGGATGAAAAGCCCAGTCTTTTTAATCTCTCCTCAGACGGATGCTGCTCCATGTCTCTAATTATTTTTGTTTATTTCTCTGTACTTTTTCAAATTCTAATATATATTTTTTTTCAAATGGGGCGACACAGAATTGCAGGCAGGATTCAAGGTGTGGGTGTACCGTGGATTTATACTGTGGCATTAAGATATTTTCTGTCTCCTTATCTCTCCCGTTCCTAATGGTCCCTAGCGTCCTCTTTGCTTTTCTGGCTGCTGCTGCACATTGAACTAGGGTTGCCAACTCTCTAATTGCACCAAACCAAACACCATTGCCCTTCCACTTCCCCACCCCTTCTCTGAGGCCCCGCCCCTGCTCACTCCATCCCCCCTCCCTCCATCTCTTGCTCTCCCCCACCTTCACTCACTCATTTTCAATGGGCTGAGGCAGGAGGTTGGGGTGTGGGAAGGGTGAGGGTTCCAGCTGGGGGTGCAAGCTTTGGGGTGGGGGCAGAGATGAGGGATTTGGGGTACAGGAGGGGGCTCCAGGCTGGGCCCATGGGGTTTGGAGTGGGGGAGGGGGCTCAGGGCTGGGGCAGAGGATTGTGGTGTGGGAGGGGGCATGGAGTGCGGGCTCTTGGAGGCAGATTGGGTGCAGGAGAGGACTCAGGGCTGGGGCAGGGGGTTAGGGTGTGGGAGGCTCCGGACGGCATTGACCTCAGGCAGCTCCCAGAAAGTGGATGGCATGTCTCTCCGGCTCCTAGGCGGAGGCGCAGCAAGGCAGCTCTGCATGCTGCCCCCGCCCGCAGGCGCTGGCCCTGCAGCTCCCATTGGCCACAATTCCAGGTCAATGAGAGTTGCAGAGCCGGTGCTCAGGGCAGGGGCAGTGCGCAGAGCCCCTATGCCTGGCCCGAGCAGGAGGGACATACAAGCTGCTTCCCAGGAGTTGCACAGAGATGGGTAGGAAGCCTGCCTACCCCACACCAACCAGACTTTTAACGATCCGGTCAGCGGTGCTGAGCAGAGGTGCCAGGGTCCCTTTTCAACCAGGTGTTCCAGTTGAAAACTGCACACATGGCAACCGTACATTGAGTGGATGTTTTCAGAGAACTGTCCATAATAACTCCAAGTTCTTGTTCTTGAGTGCTGACAGCTAATTTAGACCCCATCGTTTGATATGTATGATTGGGATTATGTTTTCCAATGTGCATGACTTTGCACTTTTCAACGTTTAATTTCATCTGCCATTTTGTTACCCAGTCACCCGGTTTCATGAGATTCCTTTTTACTACACAAAAATCACACTAATCCAGGACTCAGACCAGGATCCCACAGGGGTGGAGGATCTGAGCCTGGGTCGATCCAGGCCCTGGGGTTCAAACCCTATTGCTCTGCAGTGTAGACAGCCCCACCGGCCTCTTGCTCTGGGAGTCTGCCAAAAGTATCCCATGGGCTGACTTGCTTCGTCCTCCAGGCAGTCAAGTTTGGTCGCCAGTCAAGTTTTACTACGTGTCACCACAAATCAAGGGATAGAGCTCCGGGGCTGGAGCATCCATGGGAAAAAAACTGTGTGTGCCCAGCACCCACAGGCAGCCCCACTGATCAGCTCCTCTCCGTCCCTCCCGCCCGCCAGTGATCAGCTATTTAGCAGCATGCAGGAGGCGCTGGAGAGGAGCAAGGGTGGGGTGTGCTCAGGGGAGGTGCGGAACGGGGTTGTGAAGAGTGGGGCAGGACCTTGGGGGACAGGGTGGAGTGGGGCGGGGCATGGGGCGGAGTGGGGGTCAAGCCCCCCCTCTCCCCCCCGGGAAAGTGGAATGTTGTTGCGTATGGCTAGAGCAGCCATGTTTTGGAGGAGGGTGAGGAGGCAAGGAATAGGGGAGGTTGGACTCCAGGCTGCATAATGCTGGCACCCCAGGTTGGAACCCAGATTCCAACAATTCCTGACGTGGGTTTGCAAACATGTGCAGAGGCTCAAGCTGCAAGTTAACAAACCCAGGGTCTGCTCACTCGAGTTCTACGAGCCCCAGCTTATGGTGCAGTGCAGACATGCCCTCCGCGATCCCGGGGCCAGGGCGTCACTCCCATCTCTGCCCAGGAGGAACAGAAGTCGGATTTCATGCTGCTGCGAAAAGCACCTGCCTAATGAGTGGCGACGCCCCATGTGAGCGATCGGCTGCACTACGGCAGAATTCAGCTAGGAAGCAATGGTGAGACAAGTACCCCGGCTCAGGAGGCAGCCCCTGGCCAATGTGCATCGCCGTGCCCAGGTGTCTGTCCTGCTCGGAACTGGGCTGAGAATGGGCTGAAGAGAGGACGGCTTTGGTCTGCAGTGCCCTGGTCCGCTGTCTAGGGGAGAGGCTCCAGACACTGTTACCAGTAATCAGCCCCCCCGCGCATTGTAGTCTGTCCTCCCCCTGCCACTCAAGAGTATCTGTGATCAATGAAGGTGGGC
>NC_133779.1:58218072-58226537 GCF_003597395.2 Chelonoidis abingdonii | reverse complement strand
TGAACCGATGAGAGAACGTTTCAAACCAGAATCTATGAGATGGATAACCAGGATCATGCCCCGTTTGGCGTTCAGAAACCCAAAAGGAACCCAGATGGGTCATTTCCCAAACACGCTACTAGTAGAGACTGCCGAGGAGAGAGCATGATAGAGCTGGATACAGGAACCAATGTTCAATCCATTGCGAACTGCACCTCCTCATACAAATGGAGCAGTCTTGAATGGTGTTCCTGAGGACAATAACCGTACATAACAAGAGGAAAACCCAAAAACTCACCGTTAGGCGGGGAGATTGGAGCCAAATGGATGAAAGTGCAAAAGCAAGAAACTACTGGAAGGGGATAGAAAACCCCAGGGGGCACACCAACAATGAAACCCTACAACCGGAGCAACCCAAAACCCCACTACAACCCAAGGAAAGCCACAGACACCTAGTCCTTCCACCTCACCAGTCTCCAGTAACCTCACCTCGACCCAGTGACCCGTCAGCTGGATAGAATGCTATATGAGTGTAATGAACTGGACAGAATAAAGCCAACTGCCCAATAGGAACCCCAACCCCAGGGTGCAAGTCATTACAACCACATCACACCAAAGATCCTCCAAGGCCCGATACCTCTCAAATCCCCTTGGGTAAGCGAAGGGAAACATTTGAAGAGTGGCGGAAAAAAGGTTCCTGCGTGGAGGACACGGGCACAAATTGTCAGCTATCCACCAAATCCTTCGTGGATCCCATAACTCATCAACCCAAAGGCCAAAGTTGACCATTTAACCCTCTTCATGGTCACAAGCTGTAGACATGCTTACAGTGAAAACTGCCTGCAGTACAAAGGCTGTCAGGGAAGTGGACTTTGCCAGTCCATACAATTATTCCATCCCCATGGTACTTGGGGCAAGACTTGGTCAAGGACCAGTGAAGCAGCAAGAGATGGGAATGGTTACATCAACTATAGCGCGAGAGGGGCCAAGGTCAAGCTTTCCAGACCCATTCCGTTAACTGTACTGAGCATCCACAGGACCGTCGTTAACCAAGACCAGACAGAGTATGGACCTGATCCTGCCAACGGCTGAACCACCACAGCACCTCCATTCCCACCCGGAAACTGAACAGGCAATCAGCACCACACAGCAGATGCAACCACATCTTCACCTCCACGCCAGAGGCCAGCGGGAGCCGAACTGGAAAAGCAAACAAAGACAACCATACCGAAAGCTCAGCCAGAGCCTGAAATACAAACCAGGTGCACCAGCGGACGAGCGGTTCACCGCAACGGAAACAACCCCATCACCTACATCGCCCGCTTCCAAGGGACCAAAGCCAAGTCCACAAGTTCTGAGGAAGAACTGGATCCCCAGCCTCAAGGAACAGTTCCAGACTGAGCAGGAAACAGATGACAGCCTTCAGGAAAGCTGGGTCGGCACGGAGCACCCCACCGCCTCTCAGCTCTCTAGCCCGATTCCCGTTTTGTTATAACCAAGCAAGGACTTATACAAGGAAATTCTGTCTGGGGACACCAGGAAGAATGCAGCCGCAAAAACGTGGTGGATTCCAAACTAAGTACCGAAAGGGGAAGCTCTTAAGCTTAGCCCATGACACCCAAGTGCCATAGCTGGGGTGAACAGAACCAAAGACAAGGGGAAGTCCTTCCACTGGGAGGGGAGGGCAAAGGACGTTGCCCAGTACCCCGTCTGTGAAGTTGCGAGAGTGGGAAACCCCCAAGACCAGGTCAAGGCCTCTCTCCAGTCACTCACCATAATTAGGTCCCATTTCAGCGGTAGCTGTGGATATTCGGTCCCTTTCTCCAGAAGGACGCGCCAGAGGAAAGCATACTACTGGACTTTCGTGACTTTTGCTAACCCGATGGCCGAAGCAAGTAGCTCTAAGCAACACCAGGCTAAAGCTGTGTGCCAGGCCCTAACAGACATTTGCGCAGGTAGTTGGCCTCCGATACCTTAACAGATTCAGGATCGTATTTCCTGGCCAGGACACCATGAAAAGACCGTGGGAAACTCATGGGGTGAATCACTTGGTTGCCACCACACCGTACAACCATCAAACCAATGCCTGCTCGAGAAAGGTTAATGGAACTTGGGGCCAATGACCGGTAATTCGTAATGAATAGTCCAATACTGGGACTAATGTTGCAGCAAGTTGCTCTTGCTTACAGGGCTGTACCACATCACGCAGTAGGGTTTCACCAATTTAACGTGGTGTATGTCACGAGGTTAAGGGGCCGTTAACACTAGTTGGTGAAGCAACCCATGAGGGTTTACACCCTCTCCAGGAACTAAACACTGGACTTTGTAAGCAACCTACAAAACACCCTCTGACACTCTTTAGCCCTTGCAGAGAAAACCAAAGATACTCAGGAAGAGCAAAGAGACTGGTATGATAAAATACCAAGAACCGTTCACTTCAAAGAAGGAGACCAGGTATGTCTTAAGGCGCAACAGCCCATAAGATGAGCATCATGGGAAGGCCATTCACGTCCAAAGCACCTGAGCTGTTAACTACCTCATAAGCATTCCCAATTCCTTACTAAAACCCAAAGTGTACGCAGTTAATCTCTCAAGCCCTTTATTCCAGAAGACTACAGGTTCAAGTACAGTCAGGGAGGAGTATGACACTGATGGCCGACGGTGTCTATCTACAACGGGAAAAAGGACGTGGCTGGAAAGGTGAACCTCTCAACCACCCTGGAATGCCTGCAGCGGCAACAAAATCAAGGACTGCACTAGCTTCGCCCCATGTCTCAGCCACTGCCAGGACGACTGAAACAGGCATAAACCACTCCATTGAGCACAGTAAACTACACCCAAATTTAGAACACCAACCCTGAGCGGTGCTCCTAACCCCAAGCTGCTATAGAACGGAGATCCCAGAAACAATGCTACAAGGATGGGTATAATACCCATCTACCATCATGGGCAATCTCCATGGTTCTGGTACCAAGACCGAATGGGAAATACGCGTTTTTGGTGACTACCGTAAGCTAAGATGCAGTAACTCGTCAGAACAACTATCCAATGCCACGCACAGATAGCTTATGCAGAAGTTGGACTGCCCAGTTTCCTCTCTACAATGAGAACTTAACCAGAGGGTACGGCAAGTACCAGGCTAGATAACCTGCCAAGGAAAGTCACATTCATGCACCCAGCAGATGTAATGAATTTACATTACTCGTCCTCGGGCCTGCGATGCACCCGCCACCTTCCAGAGCTGGTAGTGTCTAAAATAGGCAAGGACTGGATCATAGCAAGTGCCTACCTCGATGATCGTGGCCATTTTTTCAGACCCTGGCCCGAACACCTAGTACACCTGGAAAAGGCTTTGAGCGGCATCAGCAAGCTGGACAACTGTTAAGGGCCAAAAAGTGTCCAAAATAGGCAAAACAGATGACTTACCTGGGACACCAGGTGGTCGAAAAACATAAACCCCCCTACAGCCTAAGATGGGAGCTATCCAAAAGTGGCCTGTCCGAAGTCAAAGAACAGTCCAATCTTCTTAGCTTGGCCGGTTATTACAGCGATTTGCCCACACGACAGCCAAATTGGCCTGCCCCACTGACCAACCTGACCAAAAAGACCCACCAAATACAGTTAAGTGGACTGAAATGAGTGTCAAAGGCCTTTACCCAACTTAAGGCGATGCTCCGTCTGAACACGTGCTAAAGGCCCGGACTTGACAAACCATTCCTAGTAACCACCGATGCATCAGAAGTGTATAGGAGCAGTTCTCATGCAAGAAGGATCCTCGGATCACAACTTCCATCCTGTCGTGTTTTCACAAAAAACTATCGAGAGGGAAAGTCACTGGTCCGTCAGGAAAAGAAGCAGCATGTGTACGCCCTGAAAAAAGCTACGCCCAACGTTTGGGGACGGCGTTCAGGCTAACAAAACGACATGCCTGCCTAAATGCTTCATACAGCCAAAGGAACAACAAGGAACTTCTTGTTGAGTTTAGCTCTCCAATATTTAATTTTGAAATTTCACACACATGTTCCAGGAGCCCCTAACAAAGCAGCTGATGCACTCTCCCGTAGAGTTTCCCTGAAAATACCTGTTAAAAAAATGTCCTTTAAGATTAGAAGTCTTGATTTACATACTTAGTAGTTATAGTAAAGGTTGCATTGTTGTATTAAATTGGTTTAGTCAAAGTTCTAGGAAAGAAAATCACCGCAGTGAAGTTTCCCACGTCCTTGATTTGGGGGGGTCATAAATAATAGCAAGGTTAATTGTTTTCCTTTTCCCTGTAAAGGTTTAACAAAGAGAAACCAAAACATCCTACCAAGACCCAATCAAGAAACTGGAATTTTTTAAAAGCTCAGGGGAGGGAATGTTGGGTCGGTCTCTTTGTCTGCTCCAGCTATGAAGGGATTTTCTTTCTTTCATCTTCAAGGCTTCTAAAATCTCAGTTTCAAAGTGTAAGTACAATTAGAAAAACCAATAGCTATTGTTTTTTTTTTGTATTACATGTGGGTAGTTCTGGAAGGTTTAAAATTGTATCTCTGTTGAATAAATCCTGTTTATTCCATATTTTCTTTTAAGTAATAGCCCTGTGTATTGTCAACTTAAATGCAGAGATCATATGTCATGTCGTTTTTTTTCTTCTTTTTTATATAAAGCTTCTTTTTAAGACTTGTTTGAGTTTTTCTCTCTGGTTAGCAAGGAACGAAGGGGGGGAATCCTTGTGTTTAGATCTGACGGAGTAAAGAATCTGCAGACACCAGGGAATTTTGTTGGGAGGGGGAGAGAGAGAGAATTCATTATTCTGTTTCCACTGTATTTGGGGATTGTCTCTTGTGGAATAGAGAGACATGTTCTGGTAATTTGAGAAAAGAGATTGCATCATTAACTCTCAGGTTACCCAGAGAGGAAAGTCTGAGTGGGAGAAGAAGGGGGAAAGGAATGCGGTTACTTTCCCTTGTGTAAGACCTCAGGCTTCTGAGTCTTGGGTTCCCCCAGGAAGGTTGGGGAACCAGAGGGACCAAACCGGAATTTTTGCTGTGGCAGGAATCAAATTTGAAGCTGTAATTAAGCTAGAGGTTCATGCAGGCAACCCAGATTCGACGCTAATCCAATTTGGGAAGGCCTTAAGGAGGTCGTCCTTTCGACCGAGTGTGCAGCTGGAGGGATGCACATGATGGTGAGGAGGAAAGGGGAGACTCCGCCTACCCATACCAGACAGCCGAATCAACCCTGGTGAAAATGGTGACAGAAATGTCCGCAGAGCCAGAACATACAAAAACTCGCAATCCTGTTCTTAAAAAAAGAATTTATTAAAAATAAACAAAATAATCATCTGAACTAGCCAAATGCTTGATTATAAATAGCACAAAATAATAATTAAGCCATACAAGAAGGAATTTTCTGAGGTCTCAACTAATGGTACAAGCAAAACAAAAGCCTTTGGGTTAACCTATAGGAATCCACAAGCCATAAAGAAATCAAAAAGAGATAAACCTAATTGTGCTCCTACATTTCCTGATCTAGCCTTACATATCTGGGTTTCAACGAGTAGTTCTAGCTAGACTGATGATTTTCATACCCTGCCAAAGCTTTTAACAGCATGCTAGCTCTGCCCCTCCTCTCCAGGAGAGCCAACAAGACACCGAAGGGAAAGTTTTCTCCTCATTTTAAAACAATTTCTAGCCTCCATTGGCTTGTTTGGGTCAGGGTGCTCGTTCCCTTCCATTTACCTGGACTTAAACCCTTTACAGCTAAAGCAAGTAGAACAGTGTACTAATGGATTTTATGTAACCTGGCCGGGTGGGTGTCCATAAAGAGGGAGCTACCGCGCCCCCCCCCCGGACCCCCGAAAACCTGGCTGACACCTGACCCAAAGGACCAATAAGGGGACAAGATACTTTAAAATCTTGGTGGGGGTGAGTCTTTTGTTTGTGCTCTTTGTTTTGGGGGTTGTTTGCTCTTGGGACTAAGAGGGACCAGACATCAGTCAAGGCTCTCCAAATCTTTCTGAACAAGTCTCTCATGTTTCAAACTTCTACGTAACAGCCAGGCAAGGCGTGTTAGTCTTATTTTTGTTTTCTCAACTTGTAAATGTTCCTGTTTTGCTGAGAGGATTTTACCTCTGTTTGCTGTAACTTTGAACCTAAGGCTAGAGGGGGTTCCTCTGGGCTATATGAATCTGATTACCCTGTAAAGTATTTTCCATCCTGATTTTACAGAGATGATTTTTACTTTTCTTTCTTTAATTAAAAGCTTTCTTTTTAAGAACCTGATTGATTTTTCCTTGTTTTAAGATCCAAGGGGATTGGATCTGATCTCACCAGGGATTGGTGGGGGGAAAGGAGGAGGGATGGTTAATTTCTCCTTGTTTTAAGATCCAAGGGATTTGGATCTGCGTTCACCAGGGAATTGGTGAAGTCCCTCAAGGCAACTCAGGGAGGGGAAAGTTTTGGGGGGACATAGAGTGCTCCAGAAACTGGAATTCTGGCTGGTGGCAGAGTTACCAGATCTAAGCTAGTAATTAAGCTTAGAAGTGTCCATACAGGTCCCCACATCTGTACCCTAAAGTTCAGAGTGGGGAAGGAACCTTGACATGGACCCAGCACCATTATCTAAAAAGTTCTGTAGTGCACTTTGATGTACTGCTGTTTGTTGGAACGTGAGTTTAAAATAAGTAGATTCCATCTAGAACAATGAAAACCATGTAAACTTAGCTTGCTGTTCACAACCTTGATCTAGAGCTGTCCCTGAATTTGTAGGACCCTGGTAATTTGTCTTTCTAACAGAAAAAACAAGATCTGAATAACATAGATTCCTTTAAGCATATGTGCAAATAACATCAGTTCTTTTGCTAACTCTTCCTACAGTAGCCAAGGTGAATTATTCTCACATGACATTTAATACCATAGCTTTGCTTATAGTGCTGGATTCTCTGGTGCACTAAGGCCATTTTGTCCTTACATGTATAAAAAGCACCCAGAAATAGCTAATGGCGAATTCCTCCCGTGCAGGGGAAACTCTTCACTATTGTGAAGCTGGAGGCAGTAGCTCTGCTATCTCCTGTGCCAGCCACCCCCAGAGCCTTACCAGTTCTAGCACGAGAGCAGAGAGTTGTATGTCAGGGCATTCTGGGGAGGTGTTCAGGACAAGGAGAGTGCCGAGTTCTGCTACACCCGATCCTCTACTGTTCAAATGACCCTGAAGGATATTATGCCAGTGGAGTAAGATGAGGATCCTTTTGTTCAGCTATAACTTGCTCCAGGGCCAGGTGGCTGAGGATTATGGAGCAGCAACCAGTTCCCTACTCTGGTCTGAGCAGAGCTTGGCTGGGTTAGAGAATCTGCTCCTTGACTTAAGAACCATTAATGTTTACTCATGGGACTAACAGTATTGTATGATTGATTGCAAATCTGTTACATGTCACTAAGTGAACTCTGCCATCTATTGGTGGGTGGGGTAAGAATTCTGCTAGAATGAGCTTAGGTCTGAGAAACTACATTATTGCTTATTCCTTTCCACTTAATTTGGATGTGGTATTCAGCATGCAACCACCTTTGAAAGGTGTGGCTGACACCAAATCCTATCCTAGATTCCATGCTGTACAGTCTGCCGGGGCAACCTGGTGAGGTCACCAGTGGTGTAAACAGCACAGAACATGGCCATTAAGCTGTTGTTGCAGGACACAGAGAAGGGACCAGCACCTCAGAGTTCAGAATGGGATCCAGTGTTGTGAGGCTGAGATTTAAGGGCAGCCCATTGTAAAGAAAGGGGTTACCTGTGAAGTTCAGCTCTGGTTCTGAACTTTCCCAGTGCTCAGGTATCTTTAGATCTAGTATGTTGGTTCAGGCCTTTCTTCAATAAGAACCTAACAGTAAAGAAATAAAATGTTTTATATATTTGTATCATTTGGATTATGTTTCAGAAAAACATGCAAGAGTGAAAGAGGTTATACACCAGCTTTCCATTCTTCATGACGTTATGCTGGAAGGTGTTCATGGCTGCCATCAGTCACAGACCTGGGTAAAGCTGATGGGTGTACAAGGCACCCTTCATTCACGCTGAATGGAAAGAGCAATTAACTGTGCCTTTGTGTAGTGAGAGTTGAAACAGTAGATGCCATGGCCCAGCCCTGGCAAGGTCTGAGCTGTCTGGAAGCAGGGCCTGCAGCAGAGCTAGTCTCTGGTTTAATGAGAGCAGCTGGCCTGTAGTAGGCTGCCAAATTGGTGATACTATCTGACTGGCTGGAAGAGTCAACAGGCTGGCTCCTAAGCCTAGCAGCAGCAGAAGCAGAATTTCAGGGACTGCTCAAAGCATTTGTCCCTGGCTGAGATAGTTCCGGCACTTGCTTGGTCCCAGCCTTGCTACTGCCTTGGCCCACTCCAGATCAGGGCCAGCTCCAGGCCCCAGCATGCCAAGTGTGTGCTTGGGGTGGCTTGCCACTGGGGGCGCTCTGCCGGTTGCCGGGAGGGTGGCAGGCGGCTCTGGTGGACCTCCCG
>NC_133779.1:58147666-58202032 GCF_003597395.2 Chelonoidis abingdonii | reverse complement strand
AAATATGAATAAACAGCCTTATTCAAAAAGAGATACAATTTAAACATTCCAGCAACTACACACATGTAAATACAAAAAAAACCAATAACAGCCTATTGTTTTTCTACCTTTGTACTTACAACTTTGAAACTGAAGATTAGAAGCTTGAAGATAGAAAGAAAGAAAAAATCCCCTCTCATAGCTGAGAGCCAGACAGAGAGACCGACCCAAAGCATTCCCTCCCCTGAGCTTTTAAAAAATCCAGTTTCCTGATTGGTCCTCTGGTCAGGTGTTTGGTTCTCTTTGTTAACCCTTTACAGGGGAAAGAAACATTAACCTTTAGCTATCTATTTATGACACTCCCAGATAGAGGAGTTACGTTCTTCGGTCTAGGGTTTACCGTAGCTGTGGCCCCCTGGTAGAACCTCCAAACGAGCTCAAGAGTTTGTGCACATGTTGTTTAATTAGCTGGTGGCAACAGCTGCTTTCCTTTGTTTTCTTTCTCAGCTCTTCCCCGGAGTGGGGGTGAAACGGCTTGAGGACACCCCACAGGGAGGAATTCCCAAGCGCACCTTCCTGGGTTCTCAAAGGGTTTTTTTTGCACTTGAGTGGTGGCAGCATCTACCCACCCAAGGTCAAAAAAAAGCTGTAACCTTGGGAGTTTAATACCAGCCTGGAGTGGCCAGTATTAATGTTTAGAATCCTTGCAGGCCCCACCTTGTGCACTCAAAGTGCCAGAGTGAGGAATCAGCCTTGAGAACGTCCTAGTACAGAGAGAGACTGGGACAGCTTAACTCCATCACCCCGTGGCTCCCCACCAGCTGAGGGCTATTCCCCACAGCCCCTTGCACCTCATTTGCCTGGTTCTGGAACCATTCTAGCCCATTGTCCAAGGGTCTCCCGCCCAGGCCCCATCACCAGGCCCACCATGAGGTTGTCACCATGCCCCTGATCTTGCCCAAAGGCACCTGCTTAAAGATTTCCAGCTCTCAGCCACCACCTTGCTTGGGTGGAGACTGGTGTCTCCCTCCCATCCTGCTGCACCTCAGTGTGTCTTCCCCGTTCCCCAGCCCACCTGCTGTGCCCGTGGTCACCCCTTCTCCAGCAGCTCCAGCACCAGGCGTCCCTGCCCAGCCTTTGCACAGCAACAGCCGCTTGTCCTTTGGGTAAAAGCTTACAGGGAAACCATTGAAAACCAAGAGACCTTCCCGTCCATGTGCAACAAGCTGACCAGCACCTGCTTAGCAGTCGTAGGCAGCTGCAGGAGGCCAAAGTCTTTCCAACCCCGTCTCAGGGTGGACCCCACCCTGTGAATCTTTTGGGGCCTTAAATACAGGCCAGGCCACTCAGGCTCCTTCTCCACCACCGAGCTTTTAGTGCCTTCTTACAGCTGGGCTACCACCTGTAGCCCTGGGTGCTTGAATTTACAGCCCTCCAGGAAGGGGGCCACTGACCCACTCCCGGAATAAGGGCTATTCTGATACTTCCAGGAACAGTGTGAACTTGCCCACTGTTGGCATGGCCACCTGCTCCCCCACCACCACCGGCATGACCCCAACCCTCACCTGAATGACCCCGCCTACTGCTGGGGTGACCCTGCCCCCTCACCTGAATGATCCTGCCCACACCTGAATGACCCCAACCCTGCCAGTGTGACCCTGCTCCCCATAGGTATGACCCCTCCCCTGCTCCTATTGGCATGACTCCCCCATGCCGGCATGACCCCACCCCCCCACTGGCATGACCTCACCTGATTAGCCATTGATTTTGCAGACGTTTTGACTATGCAGTTAGCCCTGTGCGAACATTCAATGCCTGGAACATGTGGACAGCTAAAGTGACTGGACTCAATTCCTGCAGCAGTTGTGTTAAGACTTTTCATCTTCTGAACTTGATACTGTTTCAGGCACTTTTATTTTAATGTGTGTGATGGTGAAGGAGCCGAGAAACTGCTGCCTGGCATGTCAGCGGTTAAAGAAAACCTGTGGGTTCAGCTAGCCCTGCCCTGTTATATCTGCAGCCAATGCCAGGCGTGGAGGAGAGAGAAAAGAAGGGAGCCTGGCTGAGCCAGGGGCTGACTGGAGAAGAGGTAGGAACTCTCCGTTTGTCTGCCTCAGGGCACAGCCTGGCACCCTGCCAGTCACAGGAAAGGAGGAAATTTTCCCTCACTAAGGGGAACCTACAGCTAAGCCCTGGCTGCCGGGAAACTGGACTACTGGGGCCATGCCCCAAACTTAAGGACTTGCATAGGGAGCAGCCCCAGGAAAGCGTCCCAACCTCCACCCCTTGCCCCCTCCCCATGGCTGGGGGAAAGATCTCCCACTACTTAGAGATGTGAGTAGGGTGACCAGATGTCCCGATTTTATAGGGACAGTCCGGATATTTGGGGTTTTTTCTTAAATAGGCTCCTGTTACCCCCCACCCCCGTCCCGATTTTTCACATTTGCTGTAGGTTAGCCTAGGTGTGAGCTGCTCAGGACTCTGGGCCAGGAACTGAGGGAAAAAGAGGTGTCAGGTCCCTCTGCTTCTGCCAGGTGAGGGTCAGGTTGCTGGAGGTTCATCCTGAGCTGGGACAGGAAGAGGCAGCTCAGGGTCACGTTCCCCCCCCCCCCCCCCAACGAAGCGGAGATGGGCGGCTTGGCTGTGATGAGCCCTAAAAGGGAAACAAAGTCAGGGGCAGAGATCCTGCTGCCCAGTGACCCCAGAGATCCTGGCTGCAGTCCCGGCTCCAGAACCCCAGGGGAAGCTCAAAACAGAGATCCCGCTGTCCAGTGACCCCAGAGATCCTGGCTGCAGCCCTGGCTCCAGAACCCTCAGGGAAAGCTCAGAACAGAGATCCCGCTGTCCAGTGACCCCAGAGATCCTGGCTGCAGTCCCGGCTCCAGAACCCCAGGGGAAGCTCAAAACAGAGATCCCGCTGTCCAGTGACCCCAGAGATCCTGGCTGCAGCCCTGGCTCCAGAACCCTCAGGGAAAGCTCAGAACAGAGATCCCGCTGTCCAGTGACCCCAGAGATCCTGGCTGCAGTCCCGGCTCCAGAACCCCAGGGGAAGCTCACTGCTGACTGGGCCATTGACTGTCCAGCTGGTGGCGCTGCCCTGCAGTGGAGCTGGCAGGCTCCCTGCTAGCAGCCGCGTGGCTCCTGGGTCAGGAAGCAGCCGGCATGTCTGGCTTCTAGCCTTAGGGGTGGCCAGGGTGACTGCATGTTGCCCCGTTCCCTGCCCGCAGGGGCAGCTCCCATTGGCTGGGTCAGGGCACAACTCATGAGCGCTCAGCAGACGGCTGTTGAGGAGTCATGGCGTGCCCCGTGCTCCTCCTGTGGCTGGGCTAGAGTTCCAGCCCCTGCTCCTGCGGTGAACCACGTGCAATCCGTCACCCCATTGCCGGCACCCAGGAGTTCGAGGTATGTGTATCCCTGTCTCTGAGTGCTGTGAGTGGGGCTGCATCCCCATCATTGCATCCCTCCCTATGCTGCACCTCTATCTCCCTCACTGCATCCCTCCCTATCCTGCAACGTCCACCCCCCCACACACACACTTTTCCGCCCTCCTCCCTTTCTGGCTGGGTGATTTAGGCAGTCCATGGGAAAGTGTATGAAAAAGTGTCTCTGTGCAGACAAGTGTGTACAGGCAGCCATTGTATGTGTGTAAGAGACTGTGTCTTTGTGTAGGGACGTGTGTGTATTGCTGCATGTGTGTATGCCTGTGTGAATAAAATGTGTAGCCTCTTTGACTTTTATTCCTTTTGCTGGCTTGCGCACAAAAAATTGATGACATAAAATATGTGTATTCATTTCATAACAAGTTTTTAAAAGAGGTTACTCTAAAAGCAACGTATTATTTCTTCAAAGGTGAATGTTGTTGACTAGTAATTGGAGAAGAGACGACGTACAGTGTATAAAACCCACCTACATCATAAACTCTTTGTTGCAGACGCTCTCTTTTTATGTGTGTGTCCAGCGCCTACCACCCTGGAGCCCTGATCTTAGTTGGGGTCCCTAGGCACTAAACAACACTGCATGCATCTGACAAAGTGGGTATTCACCCACAAAAGCTCATGCTCCAAAACGTCTGTTAGTCTACAAGGTACCACAGGACTCTTTGCTGCTTTTACAGATCCAGACTAACACGGCGACCCCTCTGATACTAAACAACACTTGCAATATTAAATAGTGTAATGTGGAAGTATGTGTTAGTACATGTGAGATGTGTACCCATGAATACACGTGTGTATCTGCATGTAGGGGTGGGAATCAGTTTCTACAGATTTATTTCTATCGGTGTCTGGACAGGTGCATTTCTGTGGCTGTGCTCTGTGGATTTGTATTTGGGCTTCAGGAATGGCCTTTGATAGGCCCATTGCAGCTGTGATAATGTGTGGTCCTAATTCCACACTTAAAATTACAGTAATTTGCGTGAACAAAACATGGAGCTGGTTATGAAAAATGGGAGGGGCGGAGGGAAAGAATCATGAAAAAACTTTGTGAAATTTCATTGTTTTTTTTTAATTGCCCTTTTTGACTATTTTGCCGCCAGGTCTAGCGTCCTGCAACAAATAAAAGCTGAACTTAGCATAATCTATGCCTGTTTGTGTCAAAGTCAGACTCAGGACTCACAGTGTGTCAGACCACTCTGTTTTATTAGCACCCCGCTCTGCTAATGACACCCAGATTGCATCATGCAAGACACAAACTATCTTATTTATACAGATAAAAGGGCAGGAACTTAACAAGATAACAAAGGAAGCAGAATCTGATACATTTACCTGGGCCAGACATGCATATCTTATTTCCTTGCTAACTATCCCCGATCTTCTGTTAATGTTTCACCATTAGCTCAAGTGTTTCTTTTCCTGACACCTGTAGTTCAGCATTTCTTATTTCTGCGTAAAGGTACATCCAACATTTCTTTAATCCAGTCTTGTTTTTACAATATAATTCATTCTAGTTTCACATTTGAGCTTTGCAGTGAATATGAGCAGATGAGAGAGAGTGGGGGAGAGAAAAGGAGGGAGGATGAAGGGGGGGGGTGCTCAGGAAGGGGCAGGGCCTCGGGGAAGGGGTGGGGCTAGGGTGTTCCATTTTCTGGCATTAGAAAGTTGGGAACTGGAGATCCAGAGAGAGAAACAGCCTGATGCTGGGTCCTGGGCTTGTGTGGCGTTTCCTGCGTGCTGCCTCCTTTTTTTAGGGCGTGCTGAGAACCGCAGCTGCTGGCAACCCTCAAGCTCCCTCCCTGTCCCTCTCTCTCTTCCCCCCCACCCCTCCCTGGCCAGCTCCAGCAGCTCCCAGTGGGGGCCAGCAGCTCTGCAGCCCATTTCTGTGGAGGAAAAGGAAATTCTGTGCAAAAAACATTAATTTCTGCACAAATTCTGCATGCACGGTGATGCAAAATTCCCCCAGGAGTAGCAGGTGCCTTGTACCTCACTGCCAGAGACAGGATACCAGGCTAGATGGACCTTTTGGTCTGATCCAGTGTGGCTGGGGTGGGAGATGTTCCCCATGTTCCAGCCCCCCCATCTCACCCTCTGCAACGCCGGCAGATGAGGTGAGCCCCAGACCTCACTGAATGCTTACAAATGCATGGCTGGAAGCTAGGCCGATTCCCTTGATATTAGTGTGGATCTAAGTGATTGTGAGATGTATAAGAGTGGTTGGGGTTTAAACATAATGAAAACTAATGGGATGTTACATGCCTCGTTTTTACTTTTCTGTACCCCATTCTCTGTACCCCATTATAAGGTAACAGCAAATGTTTACATGCTCTACATCCCTGGAACTAAATAACCTACCCAACGAGATGCCCTGTGGAGTAGGTTGCCAACTTCCTAATTCCTGACATGAGGCCCCGTCCCTCCACTCTACGTCTTCCCTGGGCCCTGCCTCCACTCCACCTCTTCCCCCAAAATCCTGCCCCCACTTGCTTCTCTCACCTCCTCCCCCATCGCTTGCTGCTCTCCTTAACCCTTTCCCCATCTCTGGATTGTCTCCACCTCCCTCCCCACCAGCTGGGCTCCCTCTGCTCCTGGGCTGGGCTGGGAGCTGCTGCAGCCTGAAAAGGAACCTGCCTGCAGGTAGGAGGCAGCCTGGGTTGAGCAGGGGCTGGTGCAGGTTAATGACCTGGCACCTCCCCCTGCCCTGCGGTCACTGGATGTTCAGTGTTCGGTCTGTACAGCTGAGCGGATACTGCCTGGTCCCCTTTATGACTGGACTTCCCAGTCAAAAACCAGACACCTGGCAACATTCTGCAAATGAAGCACTTTAACGGAGCAGGACTAGTTTCAAAGCAAGTGGGGGCTGTGTGTGATGGTCAGAAGTCAAAACCTCTAGCTTCGTTCCTGCCTGGCCTCAAAGCAAGAGCCCCCATGGGTGGTGACCCTGTCACCTTGTTTTCCTTGTATGGATTCAGGGAAAGATCCTGCATCTCTGGACTGTTTGGGTTCTAACAGGGCAAGGAGAGGGATAGCTCAGTGGCTTGAGCATTGGCCTGCTAAACCCAGGGGTGTGAGTTCAACCCTTAAGGGGGGCCACTTAGGGATCTAGAGCAAAAATCAGTACGTGGTCCTGTTAGTGAAGGCAGGGGGCTGGACTCAATGACTTTTCAAGGTCTCTTCCAGTTCTAGGAAATTATATTTTAATTATTTTATTTTTTATTTATTTTTAACCACATGAGAAGATGGAAATCCCCAGGGTGAAGTCCTGAGAGACTTCTGTGCAACTACCTCTTTCTTTGCTACCATTGGGAATTACAAACTGTCTCACTTCTGCCTATATTGAAGCTGCTTTAACCTCTTAGCAATTGCCCTTTCTTTTTCTTAGCTAATAAGCCTTTCGTTAGTTTACACTAGAACTGGCTACAGGCCTTGTCTTTGAGGGAAGATCAAGGCCAGGGGTTTAAAACCTTTTTACAGTTGTAGACCCCTAAAAAAACTCTGAATGACAGTCTGGAGCCTGCCCTGAGGTGGGCAGCAGCGACACCCTCATCCTGCCACCTGCCTCACCTGTGCCCCTTCTGCCATTCCCTAGGAGTCTCTTTTGCCAGGTCTGGCCCTCGCAGGCCCAGCCGCATGGCTTCTGGCAGCCCCAGGAGGAGGGCAATTCCTCTGGGAGGAGAGATCTGGGGAGGGGAGAGGGAAGTACTGGGGAGGGGAGGGAGATGGGGACACGAGCTGTGGAGGGGTGGGGGAGAGACAGGATGAGAGAGAGGAGGGGGCTGGAGGCGGAGTGAGAGGGACAAGAGGGTTGGGAGGGAGGATAATGGGCAGGAAGGGGGGCCACAATGAGTCACGGAGCAGGGAGGGGATGAACTATTTCAGTGGGGGCATCTCACTTGCAGGACAGTTTGAGTGACGCTGAAGCCTCGTGATATTAGCTGAGCTCCTGGAGTCAGGGGAGCGGCTCGGCACCTGCCTGGCTGCACGGGAAAGCTAGAAGACAAGGCCCACAAAGACTCAGAAATGAGCAGGCCAACAAAGTTCCCCTGAGCTCGCTGGGCCACACCAAACCCCTCCCGCCCCCACCTCCGTGTCACAGCAGGGGTAACCTGCTGGACAGAAACCTGGGGCATCTGGGGGCATTTCAGTTTCACAAGAGCTTGAAAAGGAACCTGAAACCTACCAGAGACGGGGGAGGGTTGTTCAACCCAGGGCAGTTGCGATGCTTCTCTCCAGCGTCACACTCTCAGAGCTGACAACGTCCAGCATTTCCCCACTTAAAATGCCTCCTCCCTCCCCCCAAAACCCCAGCGCTCCAGGTCATTCTCCCACATTTTGGCAAGGACATTTGCCCTTCAGCTTGCAGCTCCCTGCCCCGGATGGGCCCTTCTCCTGTCCATCCCCAGGACCTTTGCCTATGAGCCACAGATCCCCTCTCCCATCAAGCCTAACATAGATCAGAGCCACCCCCACCCACAAGTGGGCTGACCTCCCTTCCCCACTGTGAAGGTGGTTTCCCATTGTTCCAGTCTAGCCTGTACCAGCACACCTGGCTGGGGACAGGTGGGAGGGACAGAGCGGTGCCTGGCCCATATGGGGAGAGGGGTGTCACCCAGCCCCCTCCTCCTCCGCTGACTCCCTCATCCCATCCTGGGCTCCCTCCCATTCTCCTTTCCCCTAGAAAACTAACACCACTGGCAGCAACAATGGCTCCTGTGATGGCACCTACCAGGCTGGTCCAAATGGGGACTGGAGCCACCGCCGGAGTGCTGACTGGGGAAGGCGGGTGGACCCTGCGGGGCTCAGGACTCTGCTGTCCTGGATTTGCTCCCTGCTTGTCAAATGATTTTTAGGGGTCTAAGCAGGGTCTGAATGAGCTCCCTGACATTTAGCGATGAGCTGGGGCCAAAGCCTTTAGGACCAGACCTTGTTTGCACAGAACACGCCCACTCTGCCTCGATGCGCAGCATGCGGGTGCTGCTTTGCCCAAATCACACTAGTACTGAGGGACGTGGTAATGAAGTGTTGTTATCCCGATTGTGTGACCAAAGGGGCGGCAGAACTGTGCTTCGCACGCCCTGATTGAGGGCTTTCACCCTTGGTGAAAGTGCACTGGCTAAGGCTGTGGGCTCTGCCTAAGTGGTGTAAGCACTTTTTGATCCTTCCTTTCTGCACTGTTTAAGGACAGAGCTGATTAGACTCAGCTGAGAGTCTTGGGGTTTGTGGGGAGTGATTGCTAGAGCTGAAATCACAGATCACTAGGGCTAAGCAGTGTTAAGCCTTAGAGCCAGGGCTGGCCTCAGGGGTGGGTAGCTTGGTGACTGCCCAGGAGTGCCCCTCCTCACTCTGCAGCCACCCGTGGCCAAGCTGCTCCCAGGAACCTCCTATCTGCTGTGTAGAGGGTGGGCATGTTGATTTCAGGCTGTCGTCTCTGCCGCTGCCTGTGTACCCAGTCTCTGCTGAGCTGGGGAGGGGTATAGGAGTCTGTACTGCTGCTTCTGGTCAGGAGTGGAAGCTGGGAGCTGCCGGCTGCTGCTGCTGGATGGAGCGAGCCTTCTTCAGACTAGTAAATGCTGTTCTGAAAAGTGACAGTGCACTGCCTCTCACACTCCCCCAGCACACACACACTCACTCTCTCACACACACACTCCCTCCAACACACACACATATTATAATTGTTGTTATTACTTGGTACTTCCAGTCAAAATGCATGGTGCACATGTAACCCTTCTGCCCCTCTGAGTTGGCAGCAACGAGGGCCGGGTTCAGTGTCCAGAGGTTCCGTTTCAATAACACAATACAAAACCGGCTCGAGCCCCGACCCAGTGACCTGGGACAATTACATATCACCCCCCCCGGGCGCCTCTGGGAGGCAATACTTCCCCACTCGCAAGCACGGAGTCCAATGTGTAGCAAAATCTTTTTAATAAAGGAGGGAAACAATGTGGCATCACGTTGGAGAAACACCACAAACAGGATCATAACACAAACCATGAGCAAAAAACCCCACCTCCAAGTATGTTTGGCAGCGTCCTTTTCCCTTCAGGGTCTTATGTCCTATCATAGCTTTCCTATTCAGATTTGAACCTTAGCATTCATAAACTGAGAAGCTAGAATAAACTCCTCTAAGCTTAATTACCAGCTTAGATCCGATCTCCCTGCCACCATCCAAAATTCCAGTGTTTTGGCTCACTCTGGTCTCCCCAAACCCTTCCCTGGGGAACACCAGACTCAGATGCCCTAAGTCTACAACAAGGGAAATAACCCACTTCCCTTCCCCTCTCTCTCCCACCCAGACCTTCCTCTTGGGCTAACCTGAGAGTTACTGATGCAACCTCTTTACTCACAATACCAAGAAGCATGTCTCCTCTATTCCAGAAAGAGACAAACCTCAAATACAAGAAACAGAAAAGATTCTATCTCTCTTCCCCTCCCACCATTCCTGGTGCTGCAGAGATTCACTCTCCATAGATCTAACACAAAGAGAATTTCCCTCCCTTTCGTTCCTTTGCCTACCCAGAGAGAAAAACTCAAACAAGTCTTAAAAAGAAAGCTTTATATAAAAAAGAAAGAAAAAACACATGAACATGATCTCTGCATCAAGTTGACAATACACAGGGCTATTGCTTAAAAGAAAATATGAATAAACAGCCTTATTCAAAAAGATATCCAATATTAAACATTCAGCCAAACTAACACATTGTAAATTACAAAAAACCAATAACAGCCTATTATTTTTCTACCTTTGTACTTACAACTTGGAAACTGAAGATTAGAAGCTTACAGACAGAAAAGATCCCCTCTCATAGCTGAGAGCCAGACAAAAGACACAGACCCAAACATTCTGTCCCTCAGCTTTGAAAAATCCAGTTTCCTGATCGGTCCTCTGGTCAGGTGTTTGGTTCCCTTTGTTAACTCTTTACAGGTGAAAGAAACATTAACCCTTAGCTATCTATTTATGACATGTCCAAATCACCCCAGAGTTCAAAAGCTCATCTGCAGAGTTTTACGCCCCACCCCCTAGCCTGGGTGGAAATGGGGGGGCACACACAGGGTGTAAAGGGGCACCTTACATGGACTGAGGCCAACTGCCCTGCCTCTCCGAGGAGATCTGCTGCAACCTTCACCACAAACAGCTCTGCTCTGCTCCTCCAGCCATCCCCACAAACTGCTCTGCTCCCCTTGCTATTCCATGGGCCGTTCCAACCATCTCACACACTGCTCTGCTCCACCAGATGCTCCACTCCACCAGCTGTCCCCACAAACAGCTCAGCTCCACTCTGCTGCACTAAGCCACTTCAACCATCCTGCAAACTCCTCTGCCAGCTGCTTAGCAATATATCTTCAAGCTCCCCCACTAATTAACACAACACTTAGTGATCTCAGCTTGTAGTAGGGGAGTCCCAGTGCTGATATACCATTGGGCTAAAGTGAATTCAGCTCAGCAGCCTCTAGCTAGATTCCTAATAGAATCAAAATTAGCTCTGCTCTCTAACAGTATGGAGAGACACAAGGCTCAGGCCATCAGGTACACATAGTTACCCCCCAGCTTCTCTCAATTCACTAGGTTTTGGCACCCATGTCCCTAGTCTAGCGAGTGCTACTTACTTGATGGTGAAACTCTCTGTCATAAAGCAGTTTCATAGTTCCTCATTCACATAATCAGGGTGACAACACTTTATTCCTCCTGCCCCAATAATAGAGAAATTGAGGATCCCACAGCTGTCAAAGTAACCATCCCAGGCTGCCATGGGTTATGCTTGGCAGGGTGGGTGTGCACATGCAAATACCTGAAATTTCTTTCCACGCTCCCCATAATTCACCACCAGGTGTCAGGGTAGAGCTCATCCTGACTCTGCTTACACACATGTATTCTCTGGAATTTTATTCTTTCAAACTTCATTAAGGATTGCAGTGCTGTTAGTTTAGTGTTTGGACTGGTCTGTGCATTTCATAATTTTATTTCCTTCTAATGCTGAAATTTAATTCTTTGAGTAGCAAGTTCTAAAATGCCTAACCTGTCCTGACTGGAGTAATGATCATTATTACTTTTATCACCACATTGTACTTTGTCGTTCCTTATTTAAAATGGTACAATCAAATAATCGTATCCTTCTAGAATGTAACTTTAGCTTGTACTCACCTTAGCAGTGCCAGTTTAAAAAACATTAGCTAAAAACATAACTGTAGATACTGGGCAGATGAAGGTCACTTATTTTCAAATTGTATTTTTAGTTATATCTGTAAAAGAACTTAAAATGTGCATGAAAGTAAATGCAGTTCCAGGTATGATACTTATAGCAGTGATGGAGTCAAACATTAGTGAGTCATGTACATGATTGTGATCGGTAAACACAAATGCCAAAATAATTAGAAAAAGAAATCCCCGTTTTTAATAAAAGTGTGGGGGTGGGGGAAAACATCCACCTCCTCATCCAGGGCTTTATTTGTCCCCAGGCTTGCAGAGGCTGAGTAAATCTACTATGAAAAGTGACACCTCTGTGTTTGTTAATATCACTTTTGACAGCAGCAGACTTACTAGCTAGAATTAATTCAATTACAGTGATTTTGATGGGCATAGTTATTTGTTTTTCCCAAAGTTAATTATTTTAGGAAAAATTGTCAAAGCGGCCGCTAGCAAGACTTGGTGGCCGCACTCTGAGACCACCAAAAAATTTGTCATGATTTGTACTCCTGGTACAAAGTATCAAACGTGTTTCTGAGATCGATGTTAAAGCATCAGAACTGGTACCGCAAGGCTTGGGTTTGGGAAAATTTTGTTGTATTATCTCCTGATTGTTCTTAATTTACATAGAAATTTTAAACAAGGCTTTAATTGGCGTTTGTATATATATTTTCTTTCTCTATATAACAATTAGATACAGAGCTCCTAATTCCTAAGTTATTATCTGCAAAAGCCACTAGAGGTTTCAGGTTTAAATACAGTTTAAATCAGGTTAAAATCACGGTTTAAATTTCCTCCCACTCCCGAAAATCTGAAGTGGGGCCTGGGTGAGCCAGACCAGAGGGCTGCAGGAGGGCCGTGGGCTCTGGCAAAATGCAGCCCCCATGGGATAGGGTGAAGCCTTGAGGCATATGCGGAGCAGCAGGCACCACAAGCCACAGCAGCAGTGCAGATGTGAGGGTGGCGATGGTGTTACCGGTGGTGTTGCCTTCAGAGCTGGGCACCTGGCCAGCACCCACCAGTATTAGACTGCCCTGCCAGGGCTTAATTTGTGCCAGGGCTGAGCTCTGGCATCTCTTTCAATACAAATTAAGCACTGGGCATAGGCAGCAGGGCCCAGAGGTGATGGGGGAGTGGGCAATAGAGGGAGCCTGTGAAGGCCACAGAAGGGTGATGGGGGCACCAAAATACAAGTTCACCCCGGGTGCCATTTTCCCTAAGGTCGACCCTGCTTAGCCCTGCTGTGGCACAATATTTCTGTGGAAGAATCTGCCCAGCCTGCCCTATCTGTGAGGTTCCCCCACTATCTGCTGAAATCCCGGAGAGCCGAGGGGAGCCTCAAGAGACCGAGTGGCAGAGTAGCAGCAGAGAGGCAGGCGGCAGCAGAAACTGACGGCGCAGGGCCATCAGCGGCTGGCACACAGCGGTGCGGTGGTGACAGCAAAGGAGGAGCTGCTCCACGTTCCCCTCCAGTGGGAGATGAAGTCACATGAATGCACCTCTGACCTCTGGGTCTTCGCTGACCCAGGGCAGCAGCGGTGAGTGGGGTGTGGTGGGGGGGAAGTGGGAGCAGGGTGTTAAAAGGGCATTTGTCTGTCGGTCTTTCACACTGCACAGTGAGAAACTGAGGCAAAGGACGCTGCCCAGACGACTCAGGAGCGGGGGGTTTTCTCATGGTCAGATGTGTTTCAGTTATAACTGTGGTGTTTTCCCAAATCAGTGCCAGGTTTCGTTCCCCTTTCTGTTAAAAGTTTTTCTTTGCTGTGCACTGGCTCAGGGTGTTGGGAATCAGGGTGTCAGACTCCTGGGGCTGGTGGGTAATTTCCCCTGATTAGCGGGTGGGGGCTCGAGCCGGCTCTGCACTGTGTTGTTAAGAGGGACCCCTGGGTATGGAACCTGGCTCTTGTTGCTGCCAATTCCACCTGGCGGAAGGGTTCAGTTACCACAGGATATGCTGTGGTCACAGGCCATTTAACCCCCCAGCCAGAAGCACCAGACCCCTCAGAGGCTGCCTGTGCGTGTGGGTGGAGGACTAACACAAACTATGGGGAATTCCATCTTTGTTTTGCTTTCCACCTTGGTTTCAGGAAATTGATCATGGTGGGCTAAAACCAATCAGTTCCCAGTCACCATAAGTGTCACAAATTCCCCAGACACATCAGAGGTTTCATCAAGATTGTCATGAGGCAAAGTCCCAGTGACAGAGCTGTGCTAATAGAAACTCCACAGTCACATGCAGGCAGGTTTCAGTGTTTGGGAGTATTTAGTTTCATTATGTTTGCAAACCCCCATATAAACAGTCTGCTGGGAATTCCCTAGCTCAGCAATTTTAAATATCCAGCCAAAAGTGACTGATATTCAAAGCAGGCTTCAGGAGGCCACACTGCCTGTGCCGGTCCCCCATTTCCTGACTGCGACTGTCTCTGGGCTCTGTCTGCCAGGTCCTGCTGGGCTGCTCCAGTGAATAGGTCAGTGATTCAGGTTGCTGGTCTCAGACAGCGTCCGCCTGTCTCCACGGTTGGGATGAGATCTGCCTTGTGGCTGAGCGGCGATGTCTGATCCAGGGCACGGACTGTCTTGACCTCTGATCGTGGCTGGGAAGCGGTTGTGTTGCAGCGAGAGGCGGAGGGAGGGGAATGGGGCATGGGAGTGGGACGGTGGGCTCAGGAGGGTGCTGATACGCTCAGAATGGGTCTGGCTGAGCCAGTACATCCATTAGGAGGTGTCAAATGGGACCGGCTTTTGCTTGTTCCTGACCTGGAGCCAGGATGAAGTCGCTGGTTTGAGTTGGGTCCTGCTTGGGAGCTGGGAGATGTTCTTGGAGGGTGGGGATTGTAACCAGGGCAGTCCTTAGGATTTATGGTGCCCTAGGCAGGATTATTAAACTGGTGCCCCTGTGCCTGTCTTGCTCTTAGCAACACAAACATAAGCTTACACTACTGGAAAACTTGCTACATGCATGTTATTAAACCAGTTTAACTTATTGAAGCCACTGTACGCTGATGGACTAGCACTAAAGAAGTAGCACTATAGAAAAAATTCTGATTTGAAGATGATGCAAATAATATAATTTTTTTAATTTGTCAACATTTTATTGGAAATTTATATGAAGAAGTAATAAAACAAGGATTAGTTTTAATTAAAGCAATCTTTCTGGCTTTTTTGGCTGCAAATCAGTATAATGTCATCATATGACAAAGACAACGTGATGTCTTCTGTTCGATTGCAAGAAATAGCAAGACCAGTCAAGTGTTCCTGACTCCTTGTAGAGCGGAGATAGTTTTTAATGAGCTTTAGTTTTGAGAAACTCCGTTCTACCTGATGCTACTGTTACAGGAATATGTCAGTAGAATACGAGTGGCAATGTGCACATTAGGATATATGTCACAAGTTGCTGGTATGAATAAACTGTACAATGTCCATCATCGATTTTGCATGTGGCAACAACTCAATTCTTCGTACAGTTCCAAGTCCATTTAAGTCAAAATGATCACCATGCTTCAGAAGGCTCTCTAGGTCAGGGGTCCCAACGTGTGTTCATCGGTGCCATGGTGCCCGCAGGGGCCTCTCCAGTGCACCCGCATCCTGGCCGGAGGACGAAATCTGCCAAAATGCCACTGAAATTCGGAGGCATTTTGGCTCCGACGCCTCTGGATGTACACTGTTGCCACCGACAAGCAGTGTCATCCAGAGGCGTCACCGCTTAATGCCGCCGAATTTTGCAGATTTCGGCAGATGCTCATCCGCCATCACGGTCCTTCGTCTGGTGCCTGCCAGATGAAAAAGTTTGGGATCGCTGCTCTAGTTTCTGACTTTGTCATTAGTTCTCTTGTTTCCTATTTCATTGATTATCACTGATCAGCCGCTGCCAGCTGGTGTGAATGGAACCCCCAGGCCAACAGCAGGAGTTGAGTGGCTCAGCAGAGTCTCAGCCGCGCGGCTGCTCAGCCTGCTACTAGCTGGGGTTCCTGGGGGTCCCAGGCCAGCCAGCGGGTGCTGAGTGGGGCTTGGCGGCAGGACCCCAGAGCAGTGGCGGGCTGAGCCGCTCAGCTTGCCGCTGCATGCCATCAATAATCAGCTTGATGCCACCTTTGGCACATGTGCCGTAGCTTGCCGACCCTTGTTCTATACACTAGTAAGGAGATGAGCATAATTACAGCTGTTGGAGGGCTCTATTTAGCAGTAACAGGGCTATAGGAAAGTCAGTCAACATTTTTTGTTTCTCTGATGAAAACTGGCCCACTCCCTTCCCCATACCAAACTTGTCACAAATAATTGTCAACAACTTAATTTTCTGTTTTTGGCTAAGATATTGATTTTTAAAAAAAAAAATATGTTGAAACTGAATTCAGGATTGTTAGCAAGAATTTTTGGCAAACAAAGTTGTTAAATGACAATCTAAATGGCAACACAGTACTGCTTTCATGCTTGGCTCACCCCCAGCCTGCTGGTCCAACAGCTGCAGTAGAGGAGAAGATAGGTAGAAAACTGCAGGACCCCAAAATCCACCTCTTGGGGTGCAGAGTGGCAACAGCAGCAGCAAACCCTAAGGTCCGATCACATGCCTATGGGCACCACCGCCAGCCCAACGGACCATGGTGAAGTTAGCCCAGCATCTGATCTCAGGGACGGGGCACCCATGGACCCACAGCAGCTCATCCTGCCCTGTGCCACTCCCACCGGATGAGATGAATCGCTACCAGCCTGGGGGAGAGACGCACTCCCCAGCTAGGGTGACCAGATCCAGATGTTCTGATTTTATAGGGCCAGTCCTGATATTTGGGACTTTGTCTTATATAGGCACCAATTACCCCCACCTAGGGTGACCAGACAGCAAGTGTGAAAAATCAGGATGGGGGGTGGGGGGTGGGGGGGAATAGGAGCCTATATAAGAAAAAGACCCAAAAATTGGGACTGGTCCTATAAAAGTGGGACATCTGCTCACTGTACCCCAACCCCGTCCTGATTTTTCACACACGCTATCTGGCTAGCCCCAGCCCAGTCCTGTGCAACCCTTCCAATCCTGGCTTTAACTTTCAATCCTCAGCAAGCAGCCAGCCAGCCTCTCCTCCCCCCCAGCACCTCACCCAACCCAGCCCTGACGGAGGGAATGGGGGAGAGAGGGGTGCTCCATGGGGGGGGAGAGAAACAAGGGGGTGCTCCGTGGGGCAGAGGGGAGAAGAATGGATGTTCTGGGGGACAACAAAAGATACTACCAAAGCCGCTGAGCCTGCCTCACCTCACGCCAGGGGAAAGAGTCAAACTCACGAGTGATTTCCTTCCCCCACCCCTTCCCAGCAGCCAATCCCCTCCCTCAGACTGTGCTGCATTCGGCTCTCTCTAGGACCCAGCAGCCCTGCTCTTACATGCTCCACGGCTTCCCATCTGTCCGGGCTCCCAGCAGAGCGGTGCCCCCAGACCTAGGGGTGCCCTAGGCGGCTGCCTATTCTGCCTATGGCTAAGGACGGCCCTGATCGTAACTACGAAATCAATTCCGTAGGGCGCTGGGGGGTCGCTTTGCCAATCAGTGTCTGCGCTTCTCTTGCAGGGTAAATCTGAGTCTCTGCAGCGTGTGATGTGCCCTGGCCTTTGTTTCCCAATTTTCCTGTTCCTTGTGGTGGGGGCTCATTGGGGTGAGTATCTCACTTGCTAGCCCCTGCGGTCCTGTCCTGCCCTGTTTCCTGAGCTCTCTTGTAGTGCCCAAGCTCGGCTTCAGGGCCGCAGTTCTAGTGCCCGCCAGTGCGGGGAAGTGGTGTTACTGAACAGTAACAGGAAAACAAGTTGATATTTGTTCAGCTCTCTCAAACCATTTTGATTAAGAAACCTCCTCTCCCCAAACATTCTGCCCGTTCGGTCCCAGGAGGTCACGACTTGGTGGTATTGAGTGTTTCACGGAAAGCCCAGCTCTTGCTGACTATGGATTACAGAGGAATTATTTGGTTCAAAACTAAGATTCCGCCCTCACGTTTGTGGAGAAAAGCTCTGAAGTCCGAGCGGGCCAGGATGTGGATTTTTGTTACCAATAAAAACGTCAGTGGAAAAGTTTGGGGTTTTGCTGAAATTTTTCCCCAGAAATTTTGCAGCGTTTTCATTGAAAACCCTGAAAACTAGAAAACTGAAAATATTTTTGCTTATGACTGAAATTTGGGGGATTTTGGCTGCCCAAAACTGTTCAGCTGTTGGAGAAAGGGTGTGCGGGGGGGGATGTGTGTTCATTTAAACCTCAGAAGCCATTTTTTGTTTGAAAACAACAATTCAGACAAAACTTGTGACCTGCTCTATTGCAAACTCGACCTGGGTGCAGCCCGAGGGCTCGGAAGCCAGAAGGCCAATGAGCAGAACACATGTGTATTATTAGTTACAATTGCCTCATTTCTAAGCTGATCTCATGGCTTTTGGGGGCCTAAATCATGAGCGTTTGAGGCTTTGGGGCTGGTGATAGAGAACTCACTGGGCCCTCCAGTGTTCAAACACCTCCCCAGCCTTTATGTTTCAGTGTCAATCATGCCCATGCTAGGGGAGAAAGCATCACAGAGATCCTTTTCTCACCCCTCCGCCAATTTGCCCCACTGCCATATAGGGGGATGGCTGGAGCTCAAGCTCTGGAGCCTGTCAAGCCTTCAGCCTTTCTGAGGCTAAGCAAAGGGCCAGTTGGGAGGGTGGTTTTATTGGTGTGGGCTGAGACCCACCAACTCGTCTCACATGCAAGCCACCGACTGACCTAATGTCTGACATGTGAAAGGCTCCGTGTCCTGGTCCCTGAAGCATGTCAGCCCGTGTCCCCCTTCATCTCTTCCTGCCCCCAAGCTCCCATCCCATTTGGTACTAACCTCCTGGGATTACAGAGAACCCAGGGCTGAAGGAGCCTGGGCAGTGGCCAGAATCTCTGTCCCTGACTCTGTTTCCCTTTCAGGGCTCATCACAGCCGAGTCGCCTGTCACTGCTCATTTCGGGGGGGACGTCACCCTGAACTGCCTCTTCCTGTCCAAGCCCGGGATGAACATCCAGCACCTGACCATCACCTGGCAGAAGGAGCGGGCGGGGGCAGAGGCCCTGGTGGTTCATAGTCACTATTATGGGAAGGACCAGCTGGAGAGACAGGACGAGGCTTATAGAAACCGGACCCAGCTGGATCCAGAGGGGCTGGCTCAAGGGAATGCATCCCTGACACTGAGTGGTGTCCGCACACAGGATGAGGGCATCTATCACTGCCATGTCACCTCAGAGCTGGGCACGACTTCAGAGACGAAGCAGGTTACAGTGATGGGTATGGCTCATTCAACCTGAGGTTTCTCCTAAGGCTCCATAGCCCTTTGATACTCAATGGGCTGAGGGAGGCTGGGCTGGAAGCTAGTTTATTCGGAGATAATCTCCCACCCCACACCAATGGGCAGCGGCACGGGAGAGGTCAGTGCCCAGCACTGTAGGTATAATCAGCGCTGACACCAGATGCTGTTACGTAGGTTTACAGGCTCCACTAGCTGCCCGGAGAAGATAAGGTTGACTCAGACCCATGGAGCCACGTAGCCTGGTTGCCCATTTCCAAGCATGGCCACTGCTGGAGAGGCAGAGACAAGGGTAACTCTAGTGCACAGTGACAAACGAACATGGACATGGCATCTTACCATCGAAATGCGGGGCTGGAAGGGACCTCGAGAGGTCTCCTGGCAGGAGCAGAGATTCGAAGATCTCCGACCTACAGCTGATTCCCCAAAGCAGGAGGGTTTGCAGTCCCTGACCACGACTCTGGATGCTCTGCTCCATAGCAATGTCCAATCATTTCTTCAGTCTTTCGGTGCTCCTGGCCTCAGTGATCTCTGTGGCAGGGAGTTCCGTGGGTTAGGCATGTCTTGTGGTGGGAGAAGTATTGCCTAGAATCAGCCTTTATTGCTTTACCGACTCCATTTAGGGGCCTGGGGCTCAAAACAATGTGCCAAAGAGGGCTGAAAGGTGGCAGAGATTGGTAGTTAGCCACAGATTCAGAACTATGTCCTTCTAGGCTGGCCACCGGCACTCCAGACTCTACGGTTCGGACTGGGGTAGGGTGCGTAGAACTAGAGGCACAAGTTGGGTTCTGTCCCTTAAGCAAAGGAAGCTGTCATGGGATAAGAGGGAAGAGTCTCTGATGGATTGGTAACTCGTTAATAGACAAGTATCCGGGGGAAGCCGTGTTAGTCTGTATCTGCAAAAACAACAAAGAGTCGGGTGGCACCTTAAAGACTAACCGATTTATTTGGGCATAAGCTTGTGTGGGTTAAAAAACCCACTTCAGATGCATGGAGTCTGAAGAAGTGGGTTTTTTACCCACAAAAGCTTATGCCCAAATAAATCAGTTAGTCTTTAAGGTGCCACCCGATTCTTGCTTGTTTTTTGGGATTAAAAGACAGAAAACAAAGTTAGGAATAAATGGTCCATTTTCAGAATGGAGAGAGGTAAATAAATAGTGGTGTCCCCCAGGGGGCTGTACTGGGCCCAGTCCATTTAACGTATTCATAAACAATCTGGGAACAGGAGTAAACAGTGAAGGGACAAAATTTGCAGATGATACAAAACTACTCAAGTTAAGTCCAAAGCAGGTTGTGAAGAGCTACAAAGGGATCTCACAAAACTGGGTGACTGGGCAACAAAACGGCAGATGAAAGTCAGTGTTGATAAATGCAAAGTGACGCACATTGGAAAACATAATCCCAACTGTACATATACAGTGATGGGGTCTAAATTAGCTGTTACCACTCAAGAGAGAGATCTTGGAGTCATGGTGGAGAGTTCTCTGAAAACATCCAAAAACAAAGAGAATGTTGGGAATTATTAGGAAAGGGATAGATAACAAGACAGAAAAGATCATATTGTCTCTATATAAATCCATGGTGCGCCCACAGCTTGAATACTGCGTGCAGATGTGGTCGTCCCATCTCAAAAAAAGATAGATTGGAATTGGAAAAGGTTCAGAAAAGGGCAACAAAAATGATTAGGAGTATGGAACAGCTGCCATATGAAGAGAGAGTTATAGGACTAGGACTGTTCAACTTGGAAAAGAGACAACTAAGGGGGGATATGAGTGAGGTCTATAAACTCATGACAGGTTTGGAGAAAGTCAATCAGGAAATGTTATTTACTCCTTCCCATAACACAAGAACTAGGGGTCATCCAATGAAATTAATAGGCAGCAGATTTATAATATAGGGAAGTCTGTGGAACCCGTTGCCAGGGGCTATGGTGAAGGTCAAGACTATAACAGGGTTCAGAAAAGAACTAGATCAGTTCATGTAGGATCGGATCCATCAATGGCTGTTTGCCAGAAGCTGGGAATGGGCGACAGGAAATGGATCACTTGACGATTGCCTGTTCTGTTCATTCCCACTGGGGCACCTGTCATTGGTCACTGTCGGAAGACCGGATACTGGGCTAGATGGATCTTTGGTCTGACCCAGTCTGGCCGTTCTTATGTTCTTAAATATCAGTGGGAGGAAAATGAAGCTAATGTTGGAAACACAACTGAAAACCCCAGGACAAGATTCTCAGCTGAGTTATCCAGCATAGCCCCATTGATTCCAGTGGCGCCATTGCCGATTGACACAGGCTGGGATCTGACCCCAAAACACCTTCTGCAGAAGGAAAACAGTATCCCTGTAAATTGTAACTGGCTCTGGCTGGTAAGACCAAGGTGGGGAGAGGGTTCATTTGTGGGATGAACACTGGCCATCCTGAGTGGATCTGATCTCAGACAAACAGCAGGCGATGTCCCTCCTCAAAGCTGGCTTAAACCCCAAACTTCATGGCTTAACCTCAAACTGCACAGCTTAACCTCTTGTGCTGTGTTGCTGGGCAGCTGTTACCTGGCTGTTCCACTCCAAAGACGGTTGCATCTCTGCACTGGGGAAGCAATTCCTGCGTTTGGAGCCTGTCAAGCAACTGGATGTGAAAAACTCCAGAGACATGAGAAATGTTTTTCCTTTCAGCACCCTACAGTGAGCCTCATCTGACCATTGACCCCTCATTTTGGCCGGACCACACCCTCTTGACCTTCAGCTTAGGGGGTGGGTACCCCCAGGCAAGCGTGGCATGGAGGGATGGGATGGGAACCAACCTGACAGAGCTCAGCAGTACCACAGAGTCCGTGGATGCCTGGGGCCTTTACACCCTGCGCAGCGAGCTGGCCGTGCCCATGGGGCAGACCACCAACCTCACCGTGCTCCTGGTGACAGCACCCGAGCGAGACAGCACATCACAGTGGCAGCAGCACATCACAGTGGCAGCAGCACCCAGTGAGTGGGGAAGGGCGATGGGAATTGTCCAGCTAGTGCAGGACTCTTCCTCACAGCGGGACGTGGGGAGGGGATTAGCGGCTGAGCACAGTTATTTAACCCATTGTCACCCTCCAGTGGCAGAGTGGGGTATTGCTGCTCGGCAGCCCCAAGTTTGGGCTTCGCTGCATTGGCCTAGATGGGAGGGTGACACACTGAGCCTGGGAAGCTCGCTCTGGCTCTCAGGCCCTGTTCACAGGAAGCTCTGGGCTCTCTCTTGCAGGGCAGAGATGCAGCTGGGACTGGCTGCTGGTGGCCTGTCTGGGTGCCATGACCCTGTCTGTGATGGTGGCTACAAGGATCCTTTGCCCTCCCAGCTGTGGGACTTGCAGACGCTGTTCAGAGAGTTGCCTCACCAAGACAATGGATGTGGAGGATCCTTGAACCCAAAGCCAGCTGGATCCTGGCGCCTGCCCAGCCCTGGGTACACCCGCCCTCAGCCACAGGGCTGATCTCCCGGCAGCTCCCTCACTTTCACGCCTTTCTAGTAGCCAGGAGCCACTAGAATCGATGGCCGCACTTTATAGCAAGAATGTCACAGTTCTATGGGCAGCACAGAGCCACTGCACCAGGGCTTGCTCCTGTCCCTTGCCCTGGCGACGGGAGAGCTCCCTGCAAGGCGGGAACTGACCCATGTCAAAACAACGGGGCTAGGGAGCTGTCCCCAGAAATCCTCTGTGTATGTTCAGTTCCAGCTGGCTGGAGCACCCCTAACCCTCATGCACAGGGCTCCGGCAGCCTCCCCTGGTGGCCCGGAGGGCAGATGTGACTATTTATTTTGACTATTTATGATGTTTTAAAATCTTGTGATTTCGAAGCCCATTTCATGATTTCCAGGACCTGCCTCATGGGTTGCAGAGCTGTGGGATCAGCTGGGGTGGGTGGCAGGAGCTTATGGGATTTGGTGACAGTCAGGAAGTTATTGCTCATAGTGTGCAGCTATTGGTGTCACTTATTTATTTCCGCTGGAAGAAGGAGCAGTTTTCTTCAGAAGAAACAAGACTTTCTAAAATGTGTATTTTTATACTTATTTTGTTCAAAAATGTGTATTTTTAACTCTGTTGCGTGTTCTTTGAAAGAAACAAAGAGAATGTATTGGTAACCTGTGACGTTACTGACATAAACTGTAACCGTATAGATCCTTGTTGCAACCACTGTTCTATATTTGCAGCAAATATTGTACAGAGGTTGTGTGAGGTGTCTACAAAGAGGTTGTAATTTGCTGGTTATGATTACACGAGCTGTACGTGTGTCATTTGTGTAGCTGATGTTATGAATATTGGCTCTATAGATGTATATCAACGTGTTTGATTTTAAGTAGCCTCAGTGAAGCATTTGGTCAGTTTCCTGAGAAAGGATGATTCTCAGTAAGTGCCCAGGCAAGAAACCTTAACTGACAATGGACTTTGGGAGACACCAATCCACATCTGAGCTTTCCTGGGAACATTCAAACTAACATGTAAACAATGGTGTCAGCCTGCAAACTGAGCCATGCACAGACATGTGACTTGCTCATGTAACTCCAAGCTCCATCTTGCTGCTGTAATTTTCCACAGTAAGGACAAAGAGGTGTCCTTCCACCTGGAAGAGACTATACAAGACAGCTGTCTCATCTCCGTTTTATCTTCAATCCGGCTTCTTATTTCTGGAGGAACCTTGCTACAGATGGAAGCTCTGAACAAAGGACTGAATGACCCATCCCAGCAGGGGATGTTCTCCAGAGACTTGATTTGAACCTGCAGTTTGTTCTATCACTGCTACAAGCCTGAACCAAGAACTTTGCCATTACTGTATGTAATCGATTCCATTTAACCAGTTTTAACTCTCATCTCTATCTTTTTCCTTTTATGAATAAACCTTTAGAATTTAGATTCTAAAGGATCGGCAACAGCGTGATTTGTGGGTAAGATCTGATATGTATATTGACCTGGGTCTGGGGCTTGGTCCTTTGGGATCAGGAGAATCTTTTACTGGGGCATTGGTTTTCATAACCATTTGTCCCCATAATGAGTGGCACTGGTGGTGACACTGGGAAACTGGAGTGGTTGAGGGAATTGCTTGTGTGACTTGTGGTTAGCCAGTGGGGTGAGACCAAAGTCCTCTCTGTTTGGCTGCCTTAACAGTGAAGGAGCCCCAGCCTTGGGCTGTAACTGCCCTGCTCTAAGCAATTTGTCCTGAACTGATGCTCTCAGAAGCATCCCGCCAAGGGCAGCATCGTTACACGGTTGCAGCCAGCAGCAACAAGGGCTGGGTTCAGTATCTAGGGGCTCCTTTTCAACAATACAACACAAAACCAGCTTGAGCCGACATCGAGTGACCTGAGACAATTACACACCACCCCTGGGCACGCCTAAGAGGCAATACTTCTCCTCTCGAAAGCACAGAGTCTGAGTGTAGCAAAAAAAAAGGAGGGAATTAACTCAGCATTAATTTGGGAAAACACCACAACTAGGGCTCATAAACACAAACCATGAGCAAAAGACCCATCCCCAAGTAGGCTGGGCAGTATCCTGTTCCCCTCAGGATTTTAAGTCCAGCAACCCAAAATCCCCTTTAAAGTGCCCATCCCTTCTCTGTACCCCACTCACAGTTGCTATCCTTGGCCAGAGCAGCCCCAGAGTTCAGAGGTTCATCTGCAGGGTTCACCTCCCACCCTGTGTAGAAGGCAGTGGTAAGGAGGCACCTTTACAGACTTACTGCTTGAGCACTCGCTCCTCGCCCCAACGGCCACTTGCCACCCCTCTTCACCAGCTGCCCACTCACCAAGATGTCCTAAACCCCACCCCAACCTAACACAGCTCTCATTGATTTCAGCTGTTAGTGGGGGACCTTCACTGCTGGTGGACACTGGGCAGTCTCTTACAATGGATTTCAGAGTGGTAGTCGTGTTAGTCTGTATCAGCAAAAAGAACAGGAGGACTTGTGGCACCTTAGAGACTAACACATTTATTTGCATCATAATGAAAAAGGCTGACAAAGCAGGTGCTGTCGTCATCATGAATAGGTCGGAATATGAACGAAAGGCTGCTAGGCAGCTCTGTAACACCACATTCTACAGGCCTTTACCCTCTGATCCCACTGAGGCTTTCCAAAACAAACGACATCATCTGCTCAAGAAACTCCCTGAAAAAGCACAAGAACAAATCTGCACAGACACACCCCTAGAACTCCGAGCAGGGGTATTCTATCTACTACCCAAGATCCATAAACCTGGGAATCCAGGATGCCCCATCATCTCAGGCATTGGCACCCTGACAGCAGTATTGTCGCTATGTAGACGGTCTCCTCAGGCCCTACACCACCAGCACTCCCAGCTATCTTCGAGACACCACTGACTTCCTGAGGAAACTACAATCCATCGGTGATCTTCCAGAAAACACCATCCTGGCCACTATGGATGTGGAAGCCCACTACACCAACATTCCACACAAAGATGGACTACAAGCCATCAGGAACAGTATCCCCAGTAATGTCACAGCAAACCTGGCGGCTGAACTTTGTGACTTTGTTCTCACCCACAACTATTTCACATTTGGGGACAATGTATACCTTCAAGTCAGCGGCACTGCATGGCCCCACAGTAGGCCAACATTTTTATGGCTGACTTAGAACAACCCTGCCTCAGATCTCATCCCCTAACGCCTCTACTCTACTTGCGCTACATTGATGACATCTTCATCATCTGGACCCATGGAAAAAGAAGCCCTTGAGGAATTCCACCGTGATTTCAACAATTTCCATCCCACCATCAAACTCAGCCTGGACTAGTCCACACAAGAGATCCGTTTCCTGGACACTACAGTGCTAATAGGCGATGGTCACAAACACCAACCTATACCAGAAACCTACTGACCGCTATACTTACCTACATGTCTCCAGCTTCCCTCCAGACCACACCACATGATCCATTGTCTACAGCCAAGCTCTAAGATACAACCGCATTTGCTCCAATCCCTCAGACAAACATCTACAAGATCTCCATCAAGCATTCTTACAACTACATTACCCACTTGCTGAAGTGAAGAAACAGATTGACAGAGCCAGAAAAGTACCCAGACATCACCTACTACAGGACATGCTCAACAAAGAAAGTAACAGAACGCCACTAGCTGTCACCTTCAGCCCCCAACTAAAACCTCTCCAGCGCGTCAACGATCTACAATCTAGGTAGGAGCCACATGTCTCCTGAGGCTCCAGAGACCTCTCTCCAGATCCCAGAGCTTCCTCAGAGTCCTAAAGATCCAGATGGAATCTGGCCTCTCTCCCCTCACCTCAGCATTCCAGAAAAAGTCTGCCCCAGTGAACAGGGGCTAGACGGATACTGGGCAGTAGCCAAGACTGAGGTGAAGTGGGGTGTGGCAAGGCACCTTCTCGGTCTCCCCAGCCTCTGCTGCTTTTAGCCCTGGTGAGACAGGCTTGGGTAGTCTAGTCCCCCCTTGAGATCCAGGGGAAGTCTGTTCCCTTCCTCCACCAGTCCTTTTTATGGTATATTTCTCCTTTGTGGGAGAGAATAGTGCCTCTCCTCCTGGTGAGGCTCGCTGTCTTGCTGCTCCTCACTTCCTGGCAGCAGGGCTCCTTCTCTCTCTTCCCTCCTCCTTCCCAGGGGAGGGTTTAAAAAGGTCTCAGGCAGCCCTTGGTTGGAACCAGCTGATCCTAATTAACTTCAGGTAGCTCCCTCTCAGCTGATTCTAACTGATATCTTGGCAACCCCTTCTCAGCTGAACCTGATTGACCCGTAGTTACCCCCCAGTTGATAGAGAGGAGAGACTTTTAACCCTCTGAGACTGGTTTCTACCCCTCCCTTGTAGCTGTCTGTCCTGAGTTTATCACAGGGGATAGTGAGTGGGGGTTCCCCTGGTAGGGGGAGACCCAAAGCTGTGGGGGTACTGCCAGTCAAAAAAGTGAACAAAATATTGGGAAGTCATTAGGAAAGGGATGGATAGCAAGACAGAAATGTAACATTGCCTCTCTATAAATCCATGGTATGCCCACATCTTGGATACTGGAGCTGGTCTCCCCATTTCAAATACAATATTGTCCCTTCAAAAGTTCACCGTTGCGACCACTGTTCTATATTTGCAGCCAATATTGTAGAAAGGTTGTCGTGGAAGGGGTCTGTGGAGAGGTTCTGATTGGCTGATTGTAATTATGCTTTCTCTAGATGTGTATCATTTTTGTAGCTGTGGTAAGCGTCTGTCTCAAATCTGGACCTTAGCGTCCAAAATCTGGGTGCTTACTATGATTCCCCCCAAGCTTGTACCAGCTTGGATCTTATCTCGCTGCCACCAGATAGGATTCTGGCTCCTATCAGCCCTACCATCCACTATCCCTGGGGGAGCCCACATTAACCCAGAGCCCCCTGGTTGTCTCCCTCTCATCCCCCAGCTTCCCCCCTTTCCTATGGTTCGCTCGGAACGAATGCCATTACTATCGCCTTGAATACAACCCCTAGCGCGGATAATCTACTTCCCGCTTGAGGCTATGCATTCAACCTAGTTAAGCTCACAACAAAGAGATTCACCCCTCCGTTGTCTCGTTAGCAAAGTAATAGAAAAAACCTCAAAACACACAAGAAACATAGTTGATTCTCTCTCTCTTTCCTTCTCCGTAAACTTTTTCCCCACCCTGGAACAATAGGAAAGTCCAAGCCGAGCATGGCTTTTCCTCCCCCGCCGCCTGCACCTGTCACAGATGTAACAGAGCTGCTCGGGCCAAACAAGAAATTTTCTCCCTTGCTGCAATAGAAAAGAAACTCCCACAAGTTTGAAAAAAGAAAAACTTTATTAAAAAACGACAGAACTTACATATACTACAGCGCGCATGTAAGAACTCCATACAGGGATATGGCTTTAAGAAAATAGGAATATAACAGCCTGATTTAAAAAATAGCCAATTAAACCAGTCCCAGCAAATCAACAACCCATTGTAAATACAAATCAAAAGCACATCAACAGCCGATACTTTGGGTCTTTGTACTTCCACACTTTGATAGTAGAAATGGAGAGAAGATGGAGTTAGTAAGAAAGTCTTGTTACTCAAGCCAGGAAATCAACAAAGACCCCCAAGTTCTCCAATTCCCCCCAGGCTAAAAAAAATCCAGGTCCTGAGCGGTCTCTGTACAGGTGTTGGTTCCCCCTTGTTCCACACCTTAACGGTAAATAGAAAATTAACCCTTTACCTTATCTACTTATGAAGTAGCGAACGTATGAATATTGGCTCTTGCTGTCTGTGTTTCAAACTCAAGACTCTTAGGTCAGAAGGGACAATATGATCACCTAGTCTGACCTCCTGCACAAAGAGGCCACAGAACCCTACCCATCCACTTCTATAACAAACTCCTAACCTATGTCTGAGTTATGAAGTCCTCAAATTGTGGTTTAAGACTCAAACTGCAGAGAATCCACCACAAGTGACCCATGCCCCACGCTGCAGAGGAAGGCAAAAAACCTCCAGGGCCTCTGCCAGTCTGCCCTGGAGGAAAATTCCTTCCCGACCCCAAATCTGGCGATCAGCTAAACCCTGAGCATGTGGCAAGACTCACCAGCCAGCACTCAGGAAAGAATTCTCTGCAAATAACTCAGATCCCATCCCATCGCAGACCACTGGGCAATTACTTACCTGCTGATAATCAAAGATCAATTGCCAAATTAAGCTGTCCCATCATACCATCCCTTCCATAAACTTATCAAGCTAGTCTAAAGCCAGATATGTCTTTTGCCCCCATGCTCCCCTTGGAAGGCTGTTCCAGAACTTCACTCCTCTATGGTTAGAAACCTTCATCTAATTTCAAGTCTAAACCTTCTAGTGTCCAGTTTATACCATTTGTTCTGGTCTACATTGGTACTAAGCTTAAATAATTCCTCTCCCTCCCTAATATTAATCCCTTGATATATTTAAAGAGCAAGCATATACCTCCTCAACCTTCTTTTGGCCAGGCTAACAAGCCAAGCTCTTTGAGTCTCCCTTTCATAAGGCAGGTTCTCATTCCTGGATCATCCTAAAGCCCGTCTCTGAACCTGTTCCAGTTCAATTCATCCTTCTTAAACATGGGAGACCAGAACTGCACACAGTATTCCAGGTGGGGTCTACCAACGCCTTATATAACAGTACTAACACCTCCTTATCTTTGCTGGAAATACCTCTGCCTGATGCATCGAAAACTGCATTTGCTTTTAACGGCCATATCGCATTGGCGGCTCATAGTCATCCTGCGATCACCATACCCCAAGGTCCTTCTCCTCCTCTGTGCTTCCAACTGATGCGTTCCCCAATTTATAACTAAAATTCTATTATTTAATTCCCTAAGTGCAGACCTGCCACTTTTCACTATTAAATTCATCCTATTACTATTACTCCAGTTTACAAGGTGGTCCAGATCTTCCTGTATGGTATCCTGGTCCTTCTCTGTTTTAGCAATACCCCCAGCTTTGTGTCAATCCCCAAACTTAATAGCACATTCCCACTTTTTGTGCCAAGTCAGTGATCAAAAGCTTAAATAAGATTGGTCCCAAAACTGATCCTTGTGCTTTGCTTCTGGGACACCCCTGACCCACACATTAGACCATAGACTCATAGTCAGAAGGGACCAGATGATCATCTAGTCTGACTCCTGCACAAGGCAGGCCACAAACCCTACCCATACACATTTATAACAACCCCGAACCATGACTGAGTTATTGAAATCCCAAATTGAGATTTGAAGACCTCAAGCTGCAGAGAATCCACAGCCGAAGTGACCCATGCCCCACGCTGCAGAGGAAGGCGAAAAACCTCCAGGGCCTCTGCCAATCCGCCCTGGAGAAAAATTCCTTCCGCACCCCAAATATGGCGATCAGCTAAACCCTGTGAGTGGGCAAGACTCACCAGCTAGCACCCAGAAAAGAATCTCTGCAGTAACCCAGTTCCCATCCCATCCAACATCCCCTCACAGACCATTGACAGCCTATCTGCCGATAATCAAGATCAATTGCCCAAATAAACTATCTCCCATCATAACTTCCCTCCATAATACTTATCAAGCTTAGTCTTAAAGCCAATAAGTCTTTTGCCCCCCTGTCCCCTTGGAAGGCTGTTCCAAACTTCACCTCCACTAATGGTAGAAAACCTTCGTCTAATTTCAAGTCTAAACTTCCTAATATCCAGTTTGTACCCATTTGTCCTTGTGCCTACATTAGTACTAAGCTTAAATAATTCCTCTCCCTCCCTAACGTTAATCCCCCTGATATATTGTCCCTTCGACATTGCTGTGCATTGGCTCGGGGTGTCGGGAATCAGGGTGTCAGGCTGCTGGGGCTGGTGTGTAATTCCCCCAGGTTACTGGGTGGGGGCTCGAGCCGGCTCTGCGCTGGGTTGTTAAGAGGGACCCCGGATATGGAACCCGGCCCTTGTTGCTGCCGACTCCACCTGGTGGAAGGGTTCAGTTACCACAGGATACACTGTGGTCACAGGCCGTTTAAGCCCCCAGCCATTGACAGGTCTGACAGCTCCACGGTGAGAAGCAGCAGGTCCCTCAGAGGCTGCCTGTGCGTGTGGGTGGAGGACTAAAGCAAACTATGGGGGATTCCGTCTTTGTTTTGCCTTCCGCCTTGGTTACAGGAAATTGGTCATGGTAGACTAAAACCAATCAGTTCCTGAGACACAGCAGAGGTTTTGGCAAGATCGTCATGAGGCCACATCCTAGTGACAGAGATGTGCTAATATAAACTCCACAGTCAGTCGCATATCAACAGGCTGCTGGGAATTTCCAAGCTCAGCAATTTTAAATATCCAGCCAGGAGCTACTGATATTCAGAGCTGGCTTCAAGAGGCCACACTGCCTGTGCCGGTCCCCCATTTCGTGACTGTGACTCTCTCTGGGCTCTGTCTGCTGGGTCCTGCCGGGCTGCTCCGGTGAGTACGTCGGTGATTCGGGTTGCTTGTCACAACCAGCATCCACCTGTCTCCACGGTTGGGATGAGATCTGCCTTGTGGCTGAGCAGCAATGTCTGATCCAGGACACGGACTGTCTTGACCTCTGATCGTGGCTGGGGAGCGGTTGTGGTGCAGCGAGAGGGGGAGAGAGAGGAATGGGGGGTGGGACAGTGGGCTCAGGAGGGTGCTGAAACGCTTGGAATGGGTCTGGCTGAGCCAGTACATCCATTAGGAGGTGTCAAATGGGACTGGCTTTTGCTCATTGCTGGCCTGGGGCCAGGATGAAGTCGCTGATTTGAGTGGGGTCCTGCTTGGGAGCTGGGAGATACTGTTGGAGGATGGGGGTCATAACTGTGACGTCAATTCCGTAGGGCGCTGGGGGGTCGCTTTGCCAATCAGTGTCTGCGCGTCTCATGTTATGTTATTGCCCAGCACTTCTACCACCAGGGGTGTGCACACCTGAATGATCGATCACTTTTAAGCATATGGGATACCTTCTTAGTAGTATTTTCAACAATTACAGCGCATATTCTTCCCCCTTTTGCAATTTTGCACCAAACATGTTAAGTGTACAAAAAGCACACAAGATCTTTTTATAGGGGAAAAGGCAACACGCCGCATTTATTGAGAATGCAGCAGTTAGCATATGCTTTTCAGTCACACACACACACACACTATGCACACAGTCCCCCCAGTCGATGTTTATAGTTCCCACTCCAGAGTCTGGATCAATCTAGTGGCCAGCCAGATTGGTTGCAGAAGAAAGCTGGGCTCTGTCGGTAGCGATCCGTTGCTCCTGGAGTTGTTGGCAAGACAAACCCAAAGCCCCATGGCAAAGCACCCTGTTTTTATAGTCCTTCCTCTCCATTGAAGTCTATGGATTTTGCTGTGTCAGTTCATGACCGGTTACTCCTCAGTGGGTGTTATCTTTTGATGGCCCAAAACACCTCCAGGAGGATCATCCTGTCTGGTTTCTATTTAATCAATTATCTTCTGTTTTACGGGTGCCAGCCTTCACCTCAGGGTCATCAATCTGCCCCTCCTCAACCATGGATGTGCATTGATGGTTCTCTGATGTCTTGAAGTTTCTTTAGTCTCTTCACTCCTCCTCCCTTGGCCATTTGGCTTCAGCAATGGCCTTCACACTTTATCTTCTCCTGATGCAGGCACTCCTCATTCACACAAACAGTTCTTTACAGAGACCTTCAAAAGATAACAAATAGCACTGTTTTATGTCGAATAAGAAAGGCCTTGTAAATTAGGCCTTATTAAATCTTGCAACTATCTTTTCCTACATTGGGACATAGGCATTTGAAATTCCTCTAATCTAATTAACATAGACACAGAAAAGATCCTGTCTGTTACTTGCAAGGAATGAATAAAAAGAAAATGGCTAATATTAGCATCCACTAGCCTATTCATTTATTCTAATACCTTAATTCTTACTCTAAAACATACACGATATATAGCCAAAACATAACCAATTATATAGCACAGTACCCCTGCTACAACACTCTTGCAGAGCAAATCTGAGTCTCTGCAGAGTGTGATGTGCCCCGGCCAGGGCCGTCCTTAGGATTTACAGGGCCTGACGCAGTATTATTAAACTGGTGCCCCTGTGCCCGACTTGCTCTTAGCAACACAAACAGAAGCTGACAGTATTGGAAAACTTGCCACGTGCGCTTTATTAAAAACAGTTTCATTGTGCCGCCTTTGCCCCTAACCCCTGCACTTCCCTCCCACCTGCGCCCCAACCCCGGCCCTGCCCTGCCAGCGTGCCCCGCCACACTGCCCCCCTGCACAGCACCTCACCCCCTTATGCCCAGCAACCCCCATGCCCAGTGGCCCCTCACCCAGACATCTCCACCACAGATCCCTACACCCAGCAATTTCCCATCCACAGCCCCTCCTGCTGCCCAGTGCCCCTCTCACAGCCCCCCAACTGCCCAGCCCCCATATTCCTGAGGGAATGCAGCAACAAAACATTAAATTATCTTTACAATATTTTAAAACTGCAAAATTCTGCAAATTTTGTCAATAAATAAACATTGAGGCAACAACCTGGCCAGTGGCAAGCACAGGCCACTGGCTGCATGGAGGGGGGAGATCACCATGCAGCCTTCCCCCCTCCCAGGACAGGGACCTGGCAGTGAGATACCTCGGTGTGCGTGCGTCAAAAGGCCACAGGCGGGGCCAGCTTTAGTAAGTGTGGGGCCCAATTCATGGGGCTTGTACTCACTGGGCGGCACTCTGGGTCTTCGGCGGCACTTTGGCAGCGGGTCCTTCAGTGCAACCAAAGACCCAGAGCAGGTGAAGGACCCGCCACCAAAGTGCCGCCAAAGACCCAGAGTGAGTGAAGGACCCGCTGCCGAAGTGCCACCGAAGACCCGGAGTGCCACCGGGTGAGTAAAAATTAAAAAGGCCACCGGGGCCCAATTTGGGAGAATTGGCCTAAAGCCAGCCCTGGCCACAGGGAAGCATTTTACATGATGGCCGGGATGTCAGCCATGACCCAAAATCCATTTGAATAACAAAAAAGAACTAGCTGATACCAATGGCTGAGTCCAGCCCTCATCCAGGCCCTTGCCTGCCATGGCCCTGGGCCATCAATTCGCAAATGGCCTGTCCTTCTCCCTAAAATAGAGCATTGCCCTCTCATCCTGACAAGTGAAGAGGTGCTTGGGATGTGTAGTTCAATAAAAAGAGGAATTATAGTCAGGCACCAGACTTTTTTTCTGCCCTGATTTACACACCTGGTTGCCCCACACGGCTCAGTGGGATCGTCCTGGGTATAACTCAGCACACAGTTTCAGCAATGATTCAACAAGGGGCTGCACCCATAACCAGCCAAGTCTTATTTGAATAGTGGTGGCTCTTGTTTTGGATTATTTAATGCCATTTTTAAAGGTCTTTCCCATGAGGGAGGAAGAAGAGCGGACAGGGGGGTTTGAGAGGGAGAGCAAGAGATCCTGCTGCTGAACAAGCTACCAGGCGAGAGTCCTAGCTGTTGATGTGAGTGAGTGTGCTCGACTGTTTGAATTTTAATTGGGATTCTGATTTCAGGTGACTTCAGTTTCAATTACAGCTGCTGTGGCAGTTGGGGACTGAGTACCTGACCTTGTTCCCTTGATTGCCTTTGATTGGCCTTCCCCAGTGTGACTCACGAGGGGGTGGGACTGACCTAGGCAAGCAGGCTTTAAAAGCCAGAGGCAGAGCAACCAGGGGAGTTTGACAGAAGGAGGCTTACAATAGTTAGGAAGACCCACAACACCTGTGCCAGCACTGCCTCTGTCTCCTCCACCTGTGTAGAACTGTTGACTGAAATTGTTTTTAATTGTTCATAAGTAAAGTTTTATGAATGAAACAACATTTACCCCAAGAACTGGCTAATTGACAATGAAGATGCTTGTTAAGAGCCATAGCTATTCAATCAGCTGCCTTTGTAAGTTTCACTCAGTCCCATTCCTGCTTAAATCACTGAGACATGCACTGTTTCAGTATTGTAACTTCTGTTCACCATTTATTACACTCGCCTACATTGTAACTTCTGTTCACTGTTTGCCATTCACTGCACTTGTCTACATTGTAACTTCTGTTCACTGTTTGCCATATTGTAATTCAAACCCCATTTTAAAACACTCACTCCATTTTGTAAAAGCTTCCTCCAACTGTCATTTTTTGCAAACTCTGCTGTAATCTTAGTTTAGATGTGTGACTGAGGTGTGTATGGATGATGGAATCAACCTCCAGCCCCAGCCTGTCCTGATGAAATAGAGTTCAAACCCCACCGGCTAAAGATGCAAACAGGAGCCCTAACAAAGTAAGAAGTGTCCACCCTAAAAAGAAAAGGTACAATAGAAGGAAGATCAAAGCCAGGTCCCAGGCTGAAAGTCAGGCCTGCAATTGACGGGTGATCAATCACCAAACCCAGAGGCAGCTTGACACAGCAAGACCTAGGGCTTGGCTACGCTGGAGAGTTGCAGCGCTGGTGGTGGCTTTACAGCGCTGTAACTTACTCCCCTGTCCACACTGGCAAGGCACATATAGCGCTGTATCTCCCTGGCTACAGCACTGGTTGTACTCCACCTCGACGAGAGGAATAAAGACTATAGCACTGGGGTGCCAGTGTAAACAGTGATTAATCTTACTACGCTGGAACTGACCTCTGGAGCCCTCCCATAATGCTTTTAAGGAAAGATAACACTCTTAGTTTTGTTGTGAACTAGGGCTCCCGGAGCTGCTTATCTAAAAAACAAACACAGCTACTGTTTGCAGTGTATGACCGGAGGCAGGGGGATCCCTTTGGAAGGTCCACAGCTAGTGTTTGCTTGAGAAGAGAAGCAGCACAGCAGGCGGGACGGGTGGGGGTCCGTTTTGGAGCAGCTGCTTCTCTGGTCTGTAAGGACAAAAAACAAAGAGGGCTATTTGCATTTAGTGAATGAGAGAGGGATGGGGAAAGGGGTCAGAACTTGCAAGACAGGTATCTGACACAGTGTCAGCTCCAAAAATCCACTCTCTTTCTCTCCCCCATACTCCTTGTCACACTCCCCCCCCCCTTTTGAAAAGCTCGTTGCAGCCACTTGAACACTGGGATAGCTGCCCATAATGCACCGCTCCCAATGCCACTGCAGATGCTGCAAATGTGGCTACACTGCAGCGCTTTCCTTACTCAGCTGTACGAAGACGCTTTAACTGCCAGCGCTGTACAGTTGCAAGTGTAGCCAATAGACTCTGGATTCAAACTAAAGTCTACAAAAAGGATGGGTGAGACGGAAGACTTTGGAGGGTAACATTCTGCTGCCAACATGGAAGGGCATCGGTGCAGGCCCAACAGAGACCTAGTTCATCCTTGTGCCCGGCTTTCCTGGCCAGTTAGCCGCCACAAGCTACAAACCCAAGCTGCAAAATCAAGCCACAAACTCAAGCTATCTTCAGGACTATGCAGCAGCTGCAGAACATCTGATGGAAATGTGTGTGTGTATGAATGTGTGTGTGTGTGTATTTAGGTATAAATGTGTGTGTATGAAGGATTAAGATATTAGTTATTGGTCATAAATCAAATTGTTATCATAATAAATGTGGCATCTTTGTCTTGCTCCCTGAAAAATCCTGTGTAGTTTTTGTCTGTGTGACGAGGGAAGCCGGGGGCTACGACCCTCCCTGTGGAGGAGGGAGCCACACCGGCCTCGTCCTGTTCTCACCGGTCCTGTCCTTCGGGTCCACGGTCCACTGTCTGGGCGGGCGTCGGTCCCTGGGAGTGGACTGGGACACGGCAGAGTCAGTGGGGCCCTGCCTTGGACGCAGGTGGGCACCAAACACAGTGCACTAGGCTCTGGCCTGTGGGACAGGCGAGCACACACAGTCAGAGGGGAGAGCTCTGGCCCTTGGGCAGGGCCGAGCAACACACAGTCAGAGGGAGGGGCTCTGGCCCTTTGGGGCAGGGCCGAGCACACACAGTCAGAGGGAGAAGCTCTGGCCTTTGGGCAGGCGCCGAGGCAACACACAGTCAGAGGGAGAGAGCTCTGGCCCTTTGGGGCAGGGCGAGCAACACACAGTCAGGGGCTCTGCCCTTTGGGAGGGCGAGCAACACACAATGTAGCTGTGGGGCGAAGGGGATACTGCCACCCGGCTACGGGTGCAGGGGGACGCAGGCCCACCACTCCTCTGCGTTCCAGCCGGGGCCCTAGTAGCCGGCCCCGTTTCGCCTAGTGGCAGTCAGTGGGGATCCAGCCCGAAACACACTGACAGAGTGCTCGGGGGGATCCTAACCGAAACACACTGACAGCGCGGTCAGTGGGGATCCTGACCGACACACACGGTCATCGGCTCGGGGCCTTCTGCAGCTTGACTGTGGCAGCCGCCCCTGGGCTATTTCCATTCCCCCTTCGCGCCTACTGGTCCGCCAGGGTCGTCGACCGTCATGGGCTCCTCCCAGTCCGGGTCAGGGGTAGATCCGGTAGTACCTCTGGGTAGCCGGGCAGGTCTGGTCCGGAGGCCTCCTCCAGGCCGTAGTTGGGGCTGGTAGCGGTGGTAGTTCCCGCAGCCCAGGGTCGTGGTTGCTGCGGGTCGGTTCCTGGCAAGGCCTGGTCCCGGTCTCGGAGCTCGGGCAGCCTCCCAGCGACGAGGGTCGGTCCGGCACGTCTGCTCTCGCTGGCTGCTGAGCTCCAACTGAAGCCGGCGCCTGCTTTTATACTTCCAGTCGCCGCCTGACCCTTTGAGGGCAGGGCTTCTGCCCGGAAGTTCCGCCCTGGGGGAGATGGGACGGGGCTCAACCCTCCCTGTGGAGAGGGGGAGCCACACCGCCTCGCTACAGTCTGCATAACACCTGTGCCTGTAAGCCAGACAGTAGCCCCTGAGGATGGATTTCTACCCAGATCCTGGTGTGGTTTTGCAGGGACTGTAACTTGCAAGTTTCCACTTACTGATATCCAGCTGGGGGGCGGGAGGCAACCAATGTGAAAGGTGCTTGCTGCTGGAATCTCTCAGGCAGCAGGAGGAGAGCTACAAGGAGGTTGGCTAGGTTGAGGAGCATCTGATCCATGAGCAATTCCTGGACAGTGTCCAAGTGGAGCAGCTGAGGCAGCTGTCCCAGTACACAGAACTGCTGACCACACCACTGGAGGAGAAGGAGATGGCTCAGAGTGGACACTGGCACGGTTACTTCTGGCAGCAGGCAGTGCACTCACTACCCCTGCCCAACCCTCCTGCCATGCTAATAGGTAACATTATGCTCTTCTTCAACGGAGAGAAGGAATCACCCCTTACAGTAAAGAGGAGAAGCCTCATACCCCTAAGACTGGGAGGTCTGCTGCCATCTCTGCGAATAGGAAACGTAGGGTAGTGGTGGTCAGAGCTCTCTGCTGAAGGGGGACGGAGGCGCCCATCTGGCGCCTTGACGTTTCATCTCGGGAGGTTTGCTGCCTGCTGGGGGCTGTATCCAACTTACAGAGGCATTGTCGAGATTAATCACCTCTGACTACTACCCCCAGCTACTCTCCATGTGGCCCGACGGTATACCCGAGGTAGTTGGTCTCCTCCCAGGCGATGCGGCACTTTTTGGGGTTCGCGGTTAAGCCTGCCTCCCGGAGAGTCCGTAGGACCGCCGCTACCTGCTGCAGATGTACATCCCAGCAGCGGCTGTGGATCACTACATCGTCCAGGTAGGCGGCCGCATACTCTTGGTGTGGTCGTAGAAGGCGTCCATCAGCCGCTGAAAGGTCGCAGGGGCGCCATGGAGGCCGAAGGGCATCCGGGTAAAATGATAGAGCCCGGACGGGGTAGCAAAGGCTGTCTTCTCTTTGGCCGCCTCCTCGAGGGGATCTGCCAATATCCTTTGCTAAGGTCTAGTGTCGTAATATATCGGGCTTCTCCTAAGCGGCCGAGTAGTTCGTCGATCGGGCATCGGGTATGCGTCAAAGCGGGAGATCGCATTAACTTTGCGAAAATCAATGCAAAACCGCCGAGAGCCGTCCGGCTTAGGGACCAGCACCACCGGACTGCGCCATTCACTGCGAGACGGCTCGATGACCCCCAAGGCCAACATTGCCCTTACCTCCTCCTCAAACCTCCTGGCGCATCCGGTAGGGGATGGGCCGGGTCGTATCCCGGACGACCTTTCCAGGTTCAGTGTGGATTGGATGGGAGGCGGCGGCCGTGCAACCTGGCAGTGCCGTGAAAGTCTGCCGAAAGGACTGCACCAGGCCTCGGCTTGTTTGCGTTGCTCCTCTGTCAGGACGCTTCCCAGGGCCGGTCCGCTCCCTCTTCCACCAGGCTGCTTCCGGGCCCAATTCCAGTTCCGGCGGGCATGGGTCAATCAGGAGGCCCTCCCGGTCCTCCCAGGGCTTCAGCAGATTGATGTGGTAGATCTGTTTTTCCTTGCGGTGGCCCGGCTGGCGAATCTCATAATTGACGGGTCCCACCTTCCGGAGCACCTCGTAGGGGCCCTGCCAGCGGCCAACAATTTGGATTCGCTGGAGGGGAGGAGCAGGAGGACCCGGTCTCCAGGGGGGGCGAATTCTCTCTCTCGCGTGCCCTGATTGTAGTTCCGCTCCTGCCTCTCCTGGGCCGTTCTGAGGTTCTCTTTGGCCAGCGTCCCGCCTGTGTCAAGTGTTCCCGCAATTGGAGCACATACTGGAGAAGCCCCTGGGACGGGGAGAGGGCGACTGCTCCCAAGCCTCCTGCATCAAATCCAGGAGACCCCTCGGCCTCCGACCGTATAGCAGTTCAAAAGGAGAGAACTTGGTGGAGGCTTGGGGACTTCCGGATGGCAAGGAGTAATGGTGGGAGGAGTTGGTCCCAGTGCCGCAGATCTGCTGGGGGAAACACCGGTTGCCCCACCACGCTCAGTGGGATCGTCCTGGGTATAACTCAGCACACAGTTCAGCAATATTCAACAGGGGGCTGCACCCATAACCACAAGTCTTATTTGAATAGTGGTGCTCTTGTTTTGGATATTTAATGCTCATTTTTAAAGGTCTGTCCAGGGGGCGCAAGAAGAGCGGAACAGGGGGTTTGAGAGGGAGAGCAAGAGAATCCGCTGGCTGAACAAGCTACAGGCGAGAGTCCTAGCTGTTGATGGGAGTGATGTGCTGACTGTTTGAATTTATGGGATCTGATTTCAGTGACTTGCAGTTTCATTACAGCGCTGTGGCAGTTGGGGACTGAGTACCTGACCTGTTCCCATTGATTGCCTTGAATTGGCCATTACCCATGTGACTCACGAGGGGGTGACTCGACTAGCAAGTCAGGCCTTTAAAAGCCAGAGGCAAGAGCAATCCAGGGTGAGTTTGACAGAAGGAAGGCCGTACAATAGTTAGAGACCCACAACACCTGTGCCAGGCACTGCCTCGTCTCCTCCACCTGTTGTAAGAATCTGGTGACTGTAAATTGTTTTAATTGTTCATAATAAAGTTTTATAATGAAACAACATTTACCCAAAGAAGCTGCTAATTGACACCAACCGGAACGTGAGCTGCTTGTTCCACGAAGGAACAGTAGTCCTGTACTTCAGAGCGTGACGTACGCCTCTGCCCGCGCTTGCTCACAGATCTCATGCACTCAGTCCACCGATTGCACCTGCTTAAATCACTGGAGACTGCACTGTATTTCAGTAATTGTAACTTCTGTCACATCTTATTACACTACCGCCTACATTGTAATTCTGTTCACTTGTGTTGCCACATTCACTGCACTTGTCTACTGTAACTTCGTTCACCTGTAGCCATATTTTGTAGTATTCAAACTCTCCGAGCTTTAAAACACTCACTACGCTTTGAGGACAAAGCTTCCTCCATACTGTCATTTTTTGCAAACTCTGCTGGTAAATAGGTGTTAGATTGTGAACGAGATGGTATGCGATGATGGAATCAAACACTGCCGCAGGGGATCTACGCCAGCAGCCGTCCTGATGCAAACCTCTGTGTGGAAACGGATACAGCGGACGAACGGCTCCAAGGCACGCACGAAGCCGCGGTGCAAGAAATGCTAAAACGGAGGGCAGCCGCTGCGAACTAGGCACAAGAGGAAGAATAGGTGGAGCGTAAAGAGGAAAAGGTACGAGCAGGTATGTAGGAGGAAGGAGAAGCACTAGAAATTGAGGCCCCACCGACGCCGGCAACGCGCGGAATAGATGCGCGAAGCTGCACGCATCCAACTGTGACGCAGGTGATCTACATCACCCCAAACCGCGCCCATCACAGGAACGGCGAGCCCTCCAAGCATAGCCCCAGCTTTGTGGACACAATAACAGAGGCAGCGTCAAGCACAGACGCACATTCCCACCATAGGGGGGCCCACCCCAGGCACCTCCGAGGTGCTCCAGCTCTGAGGCATTTTCAACCACTGCCGCGAGCCACGTGGAATTAAGACTCTGCAGAGAGCGCGGTAGTGGCTTTAGCAGCAGTAAACTTACTCCCACGTTCCTACCCAGACACGAGTGCAAGCAAGTCACAGCGCTGTACTCAAAGTGAGGTATAGTAGACCATGTCCTCTAATGGGTTTGTGCCAGGCTGCCGCCCTTAGACTCTGCTGTGGGGCTTGCATGTGTTGGCCATAAGCGGTTTAAAGACCACAGGGGTGCGAAAAGGATTGAACGCACCATATACCTGAGCTGCGCAAGCCTTGGGTGGGTCGAAGCTTCTGGCACCCACCCACCCGGGCACAGGAGATAAGGCTACGAGCATAGCAGCTGGGGTGCCTAGTGTAAACAGTGATTAACTACTAGGCTGGAACTGCCTCGGGAGGCCCCTCACGGAACTATCAGATGCTTCTTCTCCGGAGAGACTATCACTCACTGCGGATGTTGTGTGCAATAACAGGGCTTGCGTGGTCCGAGCTAGAGCGGAGTACATCGCTGCAAATGAAACGATAGTGAAGCAACCACCCGCTCACTAGTAGCATAAGGTGTATTGAGCCAGCGAAGTGACGCAGCGAGGTAAGGCATACCAAGCTATGGACAGGGATCAAAGTAGTATAGAAAGATAACAGCATCATGGAGAAACGAGGCACAGGGCTTACAAACCATGACCGTGAGCTAGCACACCAGGGCCCGGCCTGAGCGTACGATATATGAGAGCGGGTCCAGCGCTGTCTAGTGAGACAGCCGAGCAGTCTGACAGAGAAGGACACTAAAAAACAAAGAGGGCTATTTGCATTTAGTGAATGAGAGAGCGGATGGGAGAAGGGCATCAGAACTTTGCAAGACAGGTATCTGACACAGTGTTCAGCTCCAAAAATCCACTCTCTTTCTCTCCCCATACTCCTTGTCACACTCCCCCCCCCTTTGAAAGCTCGTTGCAGCCACTTGAACACTGGGATGCTGCCCATAATGCACGCTCCCAATGCCACTGCAGATGCTGCAATGTGGCTACATCTGCAGCTTCGTGTCCTTACTTCACTGTACGAAGACGCTTTAACTGCCAGCGCTGTACAGTTGCAAGTGTAGCAATAACTCTGGATTCAAAACTAAAGTCTACAAAAAGGATGGGTGAGACGGAAGACTTTGGAGGTTAACATTCTGCTGCCAACATGGAAAGGCATCGGTGCAGCCCAACGAGAGACCTAGTTCATCCTTGTGCCCGGCTTCCTGGCCAGTTAGCCGCCACAAGCTACAAACCCAAGCTGCAAAATCAAGGCCACAAACTCAAGCTATCTTCAGGACTATGCAGCAGCTGCAGAACATTCTGATGGAGGTGTGGTGTGTAGGAATGTGTGTGTGTTGTAGTATTAGGTATAATAGTGTGTGTAAAGATTAAGATATTAGTTATTGGTCATAAATCAAATTGTTATCATAATAAATGTGGCATCTTTGTCTTGCTCCCTGAAAAAGATCCTGTGTAGTTTTTGTCTGTGTGACGAGGGAAGCGGGCGGTAGGAGCGTCGACCCTCCCTGTGGAGGAGGGGAGCCACACCGGCCTCGTCCTGTTCTCACCGGGCCTGTCCTTCGGGTCCACGGCCACTGTCTGGGCGTTCGGTCCCTGGGAGTGGACTGGGAACATCGGCAGAGTCAGTGGGGCCCTGCCTCTGGACGCCAGTGTGGGCACAAACACAGTGCACTAGGCTCTGGCCCTGTGGGACAGGCCGAGCAACACACAGTCAGAGGGAGGGGAGCTCTGGCCCTTTGGGGCAGGGCCGAGCACACAAGCAAGTCAGAGGGAGAGCTCTGGCCTTTGGGGAGGCCGAGGCAACACACAGTCAGAGGAGGGGCTCGGCCCTTGGGGCAGGGCGCAGAGCAACACACAGTCAGGGCTCTGGCCCTTTGGGGCAGGCCGAGCAACACAAATAGGTAGCTAGTGGGGGCGAAGGGGGATACTGCCACGCTACGGGGCAGGGGGAACGCAGGCCCACCACTCCTCTGCGTCCAGCCCGGGGCCTATAGCGGCCGTTCGCCGCTAGTTGGCAGTCAGTGGGATCCAGGCCCGAAACACACTGACAGAGTGCTCGGGGGGATCCTAACCGAAACACACTGACAGCGCGGTCAGTGGGGATCCTGACCGACACACACGGTCATCGGCTCGGGCCTTCTGCGCTTGACTGTGGTCAGCCGCCCCTGGGCTATCTTTCCATTCCCCCTTCGCGCTCCTACGGTCCGCCGGGTCGCGACCGTCATGGGCTCTCCCAGTCCGGGTCAGGGGGTAGATCCGGGAGCCCTCTGGGTAGCCGGCCAGGTCTGGTCCGGAGGCTCCTCCAGGCCGTAGTTGGGGCTGGTAGCGGTGGTAGTTCCCGCAGCTCAGGGTCGTGGTTGCTGCGGGTCGTTCCGGCAAGGCCTGGTCCCGGTCTCGGAGCTCGGCAGCCCCCGCGACGAGGGTCGGTCCGGACGTCTGCTCTCGCTGCTGCTGAGCTCCAACTGAAGCCGGCGCCGGCTTTTATACTTCCGTCGCCGCCTGACCCTTTGAGGGCGGCGGCTTCTGCCCGGAAGTTTCCGCCCTGGGGGAGATGGACGGGGCTCAACCCTCCCTGTGGAGGGGGGAGCCACACCGCCTCGCTACAGTCTGCAATACACCTGTGCCTGTAGCCAGACAGTAGCCCCTGAGGATGGATTTCTACCCAGATCCTGGTGTGGTTTTGCAGGGACTGTAACTTGCAAGTTCCACTTACTGATATCCAGGCTGGGGAGGCGGGAGGCAACCAATGTGAAAGGTGCTGCTGCTGGAATCTCTCAGGCAGCAGGTAGGAGAGCTACAGGAGGAGTGGCTAGGGTGAGGAGCATCTGAATCCATGAGCAATTCCTGGACAGTGTCCAAGTGAGACAGCTGAGGCAGCTGTCCCAGTACACAGACTGCTGACACACCACTGGAGGAGAAGGAGATGGCTCAGAGTGGACACTGGCAGCTGGTACTTCTGGCAGCAGGCAGTGCACTCACTACCCCTGCCCAACCCTCGCGCCATGCTAATAGGTAACACTTATGCCTTCTTCATACAGGAGAGAAGGAATCACCCCTTACAGTAAAGGAGGAGAAGCCTCATACCCCTAAGACTGGGAGGTCTGCTGCCATCTCTGCGAATAGGAAACGTAGGGTAGTGGTGGTCAAGCTCTCTGCGGAGGGGGACGGAGGCGCCCATCTGGCGCCTGACGCTTTCATCTCGGGAGGTTGCTGCCTGCTGGGGGCTGTATCCAACATTACAGAGGCATTGTCGAGGATATCCAGCCCTCTGAATACTACCCCTGACTACTCTTCCATGTTGGACACAAATGAATTACTGCGAGGAGGTAGGGACACTGAAGCGGATCAAGAGTGACGAGCAGGGCTTCTGGAGTATTGTTGAGGAGTTTGGAGCACAGGTGGTATTCTCCTTACGTGATTCTTGCTGTCAAAGGTAGGGGCCCGGGCAGAGACAGATGCGTCATGGAGGTGAATGCCTGGCTGCGAAGATGGTGTCACCAGGAGGGCTTTGGCTTCCTCGACCACGGGATGCTATTCGAGGAAGGACTGCTAGGCAGAGACGGCGTTCACCTTTCGAGGAGGGGAAAGACCCTATTTGGACACAGACTGGCTTTTGCCATGTGACTTGTACACTTCCTTTGTCCCAAACACAAGCTTCCCAGCACATGGCAGGGAAAAGCCTTAGAGTTCTTTGTCCACAGGCCTGCCCCTACAGGGCTTGCTGCCTCATAAGTGTATCCCCTGGCTCCTTTCAATGGGTTCATTGTACAGCTGATGACCTCTGATGGGCCATTGACCAGGCTTGGCAGTGCTGATGCCAATCTGTGATACAAATATATAAATAAGATTGTCATACTTGGCAGATCATAACGTTTTCACAGATACCTTACACAGCTTCTCTGGCACAATTCATTGCAATTTTATAATATTGGTGTCAATAATATCACAAACTGTTCTGAATATTCCATACAGCATCACATGTTCATGGATTTTAAGGCCACAGGTGGGCAGATTTAATACTACAAATAATAAATAATAATGAATAACAGCCTTCTTTAAACAGCTGCTCTCATGACACTTGACAAAGGACAGCAGCAGTGTTATCCCCATTTTCCAGATGGGGAAACTGAGGCACAATTGGGGAGGTGATTTGCTCCAAGTTGCCCAGGAGCAAGAAAGACCAATGAACCTGATTCAACCATGGAGACTCATCCACTCCAACAGATTGCAAAGCTGGCTACAGGCCAACTGCACCCACCCACAGGCCAAGAAGTCGAGGACCTTTCTGTGCTGGCCTCGGCCATTGACACTGTGACACTCTGTACCTCAGTAAAGCACTTGGAACCCCCATACTCACCACTGTGATATAATTATGATGTCTTGTGTACAAAGTCTGCCCTGTGAGGTATCATTTTGTAAGGCTTGAGCTGTTGAACAATAATACCCTGTTGCATTGTATGCGCTGTCATATGTGGAGTTATGAGGCATTGCTACGTGTGCTACTGAAATACGTTGTGAGGTTGGCAACACCCACAACCAGCCTTTCAGTTACAACAGAGAAGTGCCAGACGGCATTAATGGCCCATCAGGAAAAGAATCCACTATCCCAGCAAGCCCCAGCTGACCTTCAACCACTCCAGTGCCGGGGTCACGCTGACAATCCACACGGGGGCGGGTACCCCGCGGCCACGGTGTGGTGGCTGGATGAGGCGAGCAGGGACGTTACAGCAGAAGGTGCCACGGAGCAGCAGGTGGATGAACAGGGGCTTTACCACGTCACCAGCTGGGTCACGGTGCCACCAGCGACCCACAGTGCCAGGCTGACCTTCATGTTAACCCCTCGTGTGCTGGGAGCACCAATCACCCGGCCACTGAGCCTGGAGCTGAGCCCAGGCGAGGCAGGGAGGGGAGATCTGGATTTCAGCCCCCAGGGGCAACTCAGCCCTGAGGACCTGAAAGACAGTGGGAGCAGGAAGCCCAGTGGGGGTGGGGGAGCCCCATCTATTCCCCCCTAGTCTATTCCCCCCAATGGTAAATCTGTTCTGCCGATGCAATTGGGCCCCCGCCCCTTTCTCTGAGCTTTTGCCCCAGCTGTCGTCAGCTGTGGCCCCTGCAGTACGTCATGGTCTAATCCCCTCTCTCTGTTGTAGGACTCCTGGGTCCCCCGGCCTCCTCCCTTGGGGTCAGCCTGGCTGTCCCTCTGTGCCACCTGCCTCTTCATCGCCCTGTTGGCTGTTGCGTTTCTCTACCATCTCTGCCACGGCCCGGCCGGATCCCGCTCCTGGAGGAAGGCTGAGGAGGAGGAGGAGCAGAAAGATCTCCTGCCCAATCCCGGCCAGCCTTACTGGCCACGAGCAGCCAGCCGGGGACAAGTCCTAGGGATCAGCTGGGGCAGAGCTGGAACCACCATGAGCAAGATCTAGCATCACTCGGGCTCCATCATCTCCTGGCAACCAAGCCCCAGGGGAGCAAGGACAACCCTACTGCCCCAGCTCTACCATCCGGCCATGCCCCTCCGCCTGGTGCCCTTGGCAAAGATCTGGGAGACCCACATCATCCTCTAGCAGCATCACCACAGGATCTCCAGCCTTCACCTCCCACACTGAGAATCAGGGTCCATCCACAGGCTCTGTTTTCCATCAAGGACCTCTGATGCAACGCGCCCTTCTCTTCTCCTTCTCCCCTGCCCTCCTGCAGCTGGGTTCTGACCCATTAACTCCAGTGAAGCTACAGATGATTACCCTCAGCTGGGATCTGACCACGGGCTGCACCCCTGAGCTTTACATGGGCTGTTGGATAGGCTAGGCCAAGGCTATGAAGATAACGACCGGTCACTATGCTGCGGGAAGCCAGCGTAGGGAGCAGAGCAGAGGGGGGATGTGCTCACAGCAGCTTGCACAGCTGAGATGCGCTGCAGTGTTTGGTACTTGTTGCAGTCCCTGTGTTCTGGAGGCCTCCCGCCCGGGCCCATCGTGCTGCTCTCATCTAGCCGGGAGGTGCCAAAGGTGGGGAGCAAAGGTCATCACCCGCCAGGACAGACGGAGCCTCCTAGCCAGTCGGAGATGGCAGAAAATGCCATACTTGGCCCTTGGGATGTGAGAACCCAGCGTCAGCGAGGAATCCTGGGGTGCTCCTGGACTATGGGCTGGACTCGCTGGTGAGGGATGTGAACCTTCAATCAAAGGCAGCTACTGCAGGCTGCGAACGTCCGTAAGTGCTCTCCTCTGCCCACCTTGCTCAGGGTTCAGCGCCAGCCACCTGCTCCCATCCCACAGCTGATCTTGCCCGGCACGGGGCCATCAGGGGGTGGCTGTGGGTGGGTGCGGTGAAGGACAGGTTGAGCTGGGTGTCACCTGCTGGTGGCTGGCGCTTGAGTCTGTGGTGTCTGACCCGTTCCCCCAGTAAGCTGCATGTAGGATTCTCTCCAGCAGGGGGCAGCAGGGGCGGAAGGCTGGACGGACGGATTGGGACAGACACAAAGACACAGGATTATTTCTCTCCGGCAGGAGGCAGCAGTAACGCTGGGACGGACGGACTGGGACAGACGGACTGGGACGGACGGATTGGGACAGACACAAAGACACAGGATTATTTCTCTCCGGCAGGAGGCAGCAGTAACAGACATTCTCTGTCTCCTTCGCTTGCACCTTCTGGAAAATACCAGCTTTCTTCTCAGTCTGCCTGCTCCTGAGCCGCAGCCAGTGCGCCACAATCAACTGCTTCCCACCCAGGCCCCCGTGGCGAGAATCGCAGCTCCTGGACCAGCCCCAGTAGAAACCTCTGGTGTATTTTCTGCAGGTGAGACAGAATTGCCACAGCCGCGTGGTAGATCAGGGTCCGCAACACTATCTTCATCGAATCCACCCCGGGTCGATTGGCCGGGACAGAAGGGGTTTCCCCCTTCCTCTGTGCATGGATCACCTGGGGCAAAGCCAAGCCCGTCCCCACCGTCTTTTTGTGACCCAGCCACCCCAGTCAGGTCACACAAATTTCCGCCCACCCACCTTGAGTCCCCGTGGTCTAAGGAAAAGATTTTCAGCCCTCCGTTCTGCCCCCATGTCCTGGGACCTCTCCGTTTCACACCACCTCCCCATGGCTGAGGGGAAACCCGCTGGCTGCACGGGCACACAGGCCAGGGAACCTAAGGCTGGGCAGCAAGAGTCAGTTCCCACCAGACCTTTTGCTGTGACCTCCCTGGACCTCCTCACCCCCAGCCACCCTCAGCCCTTCTCCCCACAACCTCGCGAGTCTCCCACTTCTTTCAGGGCCGGGAATCCCCCAGTAAATCCCCACCAACATGTAACTCTCAATCCAGAGCCAACGCCCTCCCTGCGCTCTAATCCCAGTCAGCGACCGCAGAGCCCCTTTGCCATCCCACCTTCCTCGGATTATAATCCTCTCCCCAGCTGGGGTCCATCACCGTGGGGCCCATCCTCCAGGTGAGCCCCTCTGTGCACCGGTCTATGAAGGGTTGGGTGTTTTAACCCTTCAGGCACTGAGCCGTGCTCCCAACCTTCACTCCAGCTTCACGTAGTTCTTTCTCTGGGAATGTCCTAGGGTTTTTTTCTTTTCATTATTAAAAAGTCCCGCCAAGCGCCAGGCCGTTCCCGGGCAACATGTCGACTGATCTGAAGATCGGTAGGATTAACTTCAGTTTTTTAGAATTAAACATTTAAAGGGCTGTTCCCCGGTGCCCCAGCACAACAGAAAGCCACCAGAGCCCCCCGGCCGGATACAGCTGGGTTTATAGCTGCTTTGCATCTCCAGCTGCCAAATCTGGCCCTCAATGTGCAGTTGACTCTCTGGTTTAGGGGGAATGTGTTGCAGAGCAGAGCTCTGTGGAGTGGATGTAGGGAGCTGTCCCTGAGTCACCGTATCGCTTTGTCTTTAAGGGGGGCTCCTGCCTCAGTTTCCCCAGCACGGCTGTCTTGCCACACACAGGAGCCCGGATTTCTGAGAGCAGTGACAGATGGGCCAATATTAGCGTTAGCTCTCAGCCTGAAGAAGTCCCCTGGCTACCGGGGCTAACCCAGACAGCATCCCTGGCCCAGCACCCGCGCTCTGCTTCCTCACTGGAGGCTGCAGCTGGAGAAATTGCCACAGCGCCCAGTGCCCAGCCAGCTGCTTGTGAGCAAGCTCCATGTGGAGGTAACGTGACAACCCATAAAGGACCCCACGGACTCACGTGCCTGGGAAAAGCTCCCTGGAGCTCAGCTCCACTCCAGTCTGGGGCTGGTCAGGGTCAGTCCTTCCAATCCCACCGCTGGGTTTTTCCCGTGGCTCCTGGCTCAGAACCAGAAGCCAGGCTGGGCCTGGTCTCACCTATCTCCAGTGCAGGTCAGCAGCCACCCGTGCCCCTCTCCACAGGACCGAATTCTGGAGATGCTGGATTCCAGGGGAGTAATAATCGCTGTGGCGGTTTGAAGAGGCTGCCCTGATTCCTGGCAGAACCTCCCCGTTCACATCGCTCCTTTCTGGCTCTCCAGGCATCTGGTCTAAGGAATCTCACTTGAGGAGCTAATGGCAGGAAACAGGGTATGTGTGTCTGGGGGCCGAAGACCTACTCCTGGAGGCACTGAGTCAGCAGGACAAGGAGGACGCGAGAGGGGGGAGTCTCTGGGGCCTGCACAGTAATGGAGATACTGGTTAAAGGGGCTGTTTGAAGACCCAGGCCTGACTCCACAACCCCCTGTAAAATTTCCTAATCGGTTTTCTGAGTTAAAATGAATTTACAAATGGGGCCCTTTAAGAAATTTTGCCCCTGGCATGAAACGATCTGACAGGAATGACTCTGGGAATGTATTGAAATCTCATGCACTGGGTGGACCAGTAGGAATCTGGCAGTGACCAAGACACAGGATGGCTTGGTGTTCCCCTCTTACAGATGGGGAAACTGAGGCACAGAGGTGGACATGAACATGCTGCATCCAAGGTGCAACAGAGGTATGTGGGACAAATCAGGATTCGAAGCCCAGGACTCCTGAGTCCCCAGACATTAATCAACAGAGCAGCTAGGCCACCAATTCCCTGCCGCCCCGGATCCAGCCAACACAGGACTTTTCCTCAAAATACTTTGGGGCTGCCACTTCCTTTTCCCAGATGACAGAAGGGAAGACGTGGGAATGTGACTCTGGCATTCAGGCCGTACTGGGTAATGAAATCCTTGGCATCAACAGCCAGTGAGCTCCTCCCCCAGCTGCATTCCCCGCCCCCTTCCCAGGTGCCCCCACAAGGGGCGAGGCGTGGGGTGGAGAGTGTCGGTCTGGGGTGCGCATCAGACGAGGCCTGAGCAGTGGCCCACCCGCTGCCCACCAGCACCCCTGCTGGGAAGAAGCGACGGTGCGACTACTACACCCTAAAATCTCCTAACCGCCGATGTTTTTTCCCCCTGTCAGTGCAGTCAGCATCAGAACGTGGAGCTCATTTTCGGGGGGGACGTCATCCGCTTGAGCCCGATCTCTTCTCCAGCGCTCGCCGGGTATTGACATCAGCGCAGTGTCTCGCACCCTTAGGAGACTGGCAGAAGAGTATATCGCGGTAGAAGCCGTGTCGTGCAGAGGCCTCTGGCTGCTTCAGTGAGTTACTAGTAGCAAGGAGGAGGCAGCTGTGATGAAACAGGACAAGGCTTATAGGAGCCGGACCTGCTGGTATCAGAGGTGGCTTGGCGCGCGATGCGTCCCTTACACTGAGGGGCGTCCGCACCCAGGACAAGGCGTCTACCCTGTCACGCACCACTGGAGCTGGGCAGACGACGTCTGAAACCAGGGAAGCTGAGAGTGGGAGTGAGTGCTGGGCTGCTGCATCCCAGGATGGGCCTGGCTAATTGCACAGCAGCTCCATGGACCTGGCAAGTGGACTGCAGCCGGGTGGCTGCGCGTCCGCTGCACTATGTTCTGCTATGCCTGTCTCGGCCCGTCCGCGCAGTGTCTGCCCAGCCGCGTCGCTGCAGCTGGTTGGCTGCGCGCCCCCCTTCTAGTAGCCACAGCCTCACGTGGGGTATGGACAGATGTCCTATCTAGTTGGCCGCAAGGCTGGCGGGGTCTCTGTGGTCCCTCTTTGAGTGGTTGCAGGCTACATGGCCTTTATTAGCTCCTCGCTGTCAGAATTTCCCTCCGGAAGTCTGGTTCCACCACGCTTCCAAGAACTCTCCAGCACCCACACTGGCGTCCCTCGAGTGTGTTATCTGGCTAGCACTGCAACGCGAACACTGAATCTGAACTGCTTCAAATGCAGGGGTGTTGATGTGGGAGCTTTGTTTGCTCTGACGTCCACGTAAAGAACCTTGTTTGTTAAGGAGCATTTACCAAGTTGCATCCTCAATGTACACTACCTCGTGGTGTCGGCAACGTAACATTGGGCTGGTTACTAGCATGAACAGTCCCTGGAGCCGACATGCGTCTGCCCACATTTTGACTTCCTGTTTCTCCTCCCCATCCTAACTGTATCCTGTCCCTTGTTAGCTGGTTCACAGTACATATGGTCCAAGTGGCTCTCCCTCTTCTCTTAGCTGGCTCAGACATGTCTAGTTTTTTCAGCCATCTGACCTCTTGACCATCTCTAGCAACAAAAGTTATGTTTCCAGCCTCTCATGAGTCATTTGCCTCCCTCATCCTGTCTTGCAATCACATCATCGGAGGATCATCCTGGACAATGCTACTATGACTTTCACAGACCCTGGGTGGGCAGCCATCCTTGTTCCCACAGACAGCCAACTAACCTGTAGCATATTCTCACAGAACGAACGCACATACTAATAACGCCACCTCCCCCCCCTCCCCTCGAACCAATCCATGCAACAAACCTTGATGCACAACTCTGCCACATATCTACACCTAGTGACACCAGATCACAGGACCAACAGATCAAGCAAACCATCACCGGGTTCATTCTCCTGCACATACACCAATGTAATATATGCCATCATATCAGCAATGCCTTCCCTGCTATGTACAGTCCAAACTGACAGTCTCTAGGGAGGGATAAACGGACATAAATCGAGATACTCAGAATGGGGAAATCAAAAAGCCTGTAGGAGAACACTGTCAAAGTCTCCTCGCCGATCAACACAGTGAGCAGATTTAAAGTAGGCATCCTCTGCAAGCGCAAAAAACTTCAGGACGGAGCTTCAAAGAGAAACTGTGAGCTTCAGTCTTCAGTTCATCTGCAAATTTGACATCATCAGCTCAGGATTAAACAGAGACTGTGAATGGCTTGCCAACTACAAAAGCAGTTTCTCCTCCCTTGGTGATCACACCTCAGCTGCTAGAACAGGGCCTCATCCTCCCTGATTGAACTAACCTCGTTATCTCCAGACTGATTCTTGCCTGTATATTTATACCTGCCTCTGGAAATTTCCATTACATGCGTCTGACGAAGTGGGTGTTCACCCACGAAAGCTCATGCTCCAAGACATGTTAGTCTATAAGGTGCCACAGGACTCTTTGCTGATTTTACAGATCCAGACTAACACGGCTACCCCTCTGATACTTTCCAAAGGATGAGGCCTCATGTCAGGTCAGGTCTGAGCTACACTTGCACTGTTGCTTCACTGCGGCTGGTTCTTTAGCTCAGGGGGTTACACCCACAGGTCACTGGTTGAAGCCCCAGACATAGCCTGATGCTGTTCTCTTTAAAACGTCTTCCCTGCTGCTTGGTGCTAACCTGTTATTTCCTGCAGCTGACTCTATTGCAGGGGTTCTCAAACTTCATTGCACCGTGACTCCCTTCCAACAACAAACGTTGCCACACAACCCCAGGAGCGGGGATCGAATCCTGAGCCCGCTCGAGCCTCACTGCCCCCCGTGTGGGTGCCAAAACTGAAACCCAAGGGCTTCAGCTCCAGGTAAAGGGCCTGTAACCTGATCCCCACCCCCAGGGCTTCAGCTTTGGCCCCAGGCCCCACCAAGTCTAAGCCAGCCCTGGCGACCCCATTAAAACAGGGTCACAACCCACTTTGGGGTCCTGACCCGCAGTTTGAGAACTGCTGCAGTATCGGGTTAATCCCACGTGCTGGGAGGGTGAATCCTGGAGCTGGAGCCCTCAGATCCCGGCTGGAATCTCTCTGTGCTGAGGCTGCCCTGTATGTCCCACCTGCGAATTGCTGAGGGCTCCTTCAGTGACCGCAGTGTGAGCCCTGCTCCAGAGTGGACTCAATCCAGATTCACAACTCAGGGAGAACCCAGCCCGTGGGGCCCAATTCTGAGACTCCTCCCTAAATCCGCCCCCATGTTTCTTCCCTCCAGCCCTGTTCAGCGAGCCCCAGCTGACCTTCAGCCTCTCCAGCACCGGGGTCACGCTGACCGTCCACACAGGGGGAGCGGGTACTAGCCGGCCATGGTGCGGTGGCTGGATGAGGTGGGCAGGACGTCACACAGAAGGTGCCACGGAGCAAGTGATGAACATGGGGTTGTACCAAATCACCAGAGGCAAGGCAGGAAGAGGACCCAGGAGATCTGGCTCCCAGACCCACCCTGCCTCTAACCACTAGAAGAGCATCACCCCTCCTAACGTCTAGACAGCTAGAACCCAGAGTGCTGGGCTGCCGCCTCCCACACGCTTCACGGCCGACTGCGCCAGCTTGTCTCTGCCAGGCCCTGCTCGGGGGCGGGGGGGAGATCCAGGCCCGCGCCCACACCCCACCATGCAAGGGAGGGGCAGAGGCGGTGGACCGGCACTTAACACGGAGCAGAGGGCGAGATTGGCTTGATATGGATGGCTGCGCCAGTGAAGGCGGACAATGAGGCAGACGGCAATCACAAGGCAGCTCCCTCCCACGTTTTTCAAATGGTCCGCGTCTCCTGGCTGGCAGCGGTGGGCCGCGGCTCCAGCGGATTTAGCGCCCGCGCTGGGGAGGACCGCGCAGCCCTGCTGGAACCCCCGCTCGGCCGAGAGCTCGGCGCAGGGACACAGGCCCGCGGGGGCGGCACTCACAACAAGCGGACGCCACAGCGGCCAGCAGGCGGCAGGAGGCGGCGGAGCCCGGGACCACCGGAGCCTGCAGCGAGGGCGGGAGCAGCTGAAGAGACAACGGGGGGGGGAGGGGTTAGCACAGGGGCGCGGCCCAGCGTCTGCACGGGGGCCCTTCTGCCGCCTGCCCACCCGCCTGACCACTCGTGTCCCGCCCACGCGGCGCGGAGGACCCACACGCACCTGCCGGGCTCCAAGAGAGTGTCGGTGCCGGAGCCTGGGTCGGGGGGTTGTTAATCTGGCGCGTAAAATCCGCCTATTGACAATCTCCCAGGACCCGCCCGCCTCTCTAGGGTGGGGCTCTGGTCGGGCTGAGTGGTGAGGAGTTGATGATCGGTGTTTTTGTTGGAAGTGGGAGTTAAGGAGGACCGCGTGGAATGTATCTCGGCCCGTTCCGGCGTGGATGGGGTGGGTTGGCCCTGAGGTTAAAGAGGGCCACCCCTAAATGGTCGCCCACCAAAGATAGATAGCCACGCCTACTACTCTTTCCCCCCCCCCCCCCCGTTGGATTGGGTTTAAGGCCAGAGCCTGACTGGGGTTTTTTTCTTTGTCTTCAGAGGGACGCGACGCTGCAAGGCCCAAGTGTTTCCGATAGGTTAGGGGGGCCCCGTTATGCCCTTGAAGAAGATGGGGCACGCGCGCAATTGGTCTACGATGCCGATGGGCGGCGGAATTAAAGGGGTAACCTGGAAGAGGGCGAAGTCAGCCCCACC